>NW_010972556.1:2402030-2503571 GCF_000737465.1 Haliaeetus leucocephalus
GCTAGGCAGGGTTCATTGTTATGCAGAGTTTGTTAAGCAGAACTTGCCCCACCACAATGTTTGAGACATTAAGTCTTTCAGTCTCTTACATGTGCCAACTAGCTGGGCTCAGCAAAGAAGGTCCCATTGTAGAGCAGAGGCAATAGCATTAACCTGGAGAGGTGCAGAGAGAGAATTGCTTCGTGGTGGATGAATACTCAGCATGTAAGGCCAAAATGTAATAAATTACGGAGAGCAAACCAGGCAAGTCAGACTTCAATGCTCCTCCATTCCTTTGCTTTCCAGCATTCTTACCTGTGAAGACAAGGTCACCAGTAAGCTATTGGCCTTGGTTTTTAAAATTAACAAGTCATCCTACGGTGCATCAGTTTTTAATGTTGAACTGTGGGTGCTTTAAAGAAACTCAATTTCTATGAAGTGATGGCATTTCACTTACTGAGAGCCAGGAGTTTCATATATTTAAAACTCGGCACCAAAATGAAGAGTCACTTTAGAAAATATAGACCTAACTGGCAAAGTATTCAACTTGGCAAGCTGAAGAATACTTAGATAGCTAAACACTTGCCTGTTTTTTCCAACTATATAAGTTAGCCTATTGGCAAATAGTACCTTTATTTATGAGCCTTCTTTCAACTCAGGAAAGCATTTAAACTTTTATCTAGAATTAAGGGCAATCCAATTAAAGTTAATAAGCTGAAAAATCACAAAGATGTACTAAAGTGCTACGTCTACTTGAGATGTGCTGCTTTGTCTTCAGCTTTAAATGTGGGGAACACAGCCACTGTCTGAATAGGGGAACTGCAGATGTTTTCTGTGTATTATTGTTTGATCCTCCAATAACATGACCCGCCAAAAAAGCAGGAGTACACACAAAGATCTAAAAAGGGGGAAAAGAGCTGGCTTATTAAGTCTTCAAAGTTTTTTTAATATAATTTTAAACCACCAAAGGATTTAAGATTAGGTAACTCTTTATACATCTAACTACCAAGTACTGCTGTGAAAATGAAGCAGAAAGTGGCTTGAAGATGCTTCCAAAATCCAAAATTGGTCTATGCTTAAACACAAACTGACATGTGATTTTAGTGTACTGCCCAGGACTGTACTGGATTGTTTTGTTTCACAGCTCTTCAGAAAAAGCTTTCCACAGGGGAACAAGGGAACTGAATGCTCCATCTCCAATAGATTGTAAGCTGAGCAGCTGGAATGCATGGGGGCCCTGTGACCCCTGCACCTATCAAAGGGTAAGCTACAGTTGGAAGTCTTTGGTCCAAAGCCACAACCAAAGGGATATCATCTGTCTGCTTTTTGGTTATGGGACAATATCAGATTGCAACTCTTAATATTGTATGTTCATGATTTGATCATTTCAGATCTGATGCCATAAGAGTAAGAGGAGACTACACCCAGATGACCAAAACTGGTCAAGTGTTCTCATTCAAAATGTTTCGTTGATAGAAATTATCTATTTTGGCCATGTGGATGTTTCTATTAAGAACATTATTTTTCAACACATTTTCCCTTCTTAAATAAAAAGCAATTTTTTTTCAAAAGCAGATTTTTATTTTCTTAGGGGAGTTCTTCTTATGAGACTTCAAAAAAATGAAAGATTTGAAAGCATACAAGATATATATGAAGCATTTCCTCTCTGGATTGAAAATAGTGAAATAAACTACATAGTGAAAAATAAGCGTCTCTACATACTTGCTAAGACATTATTATTAATTCAGTGTTCCTGTACACTTTTATACCATGAGCTGTGCCTATGCATTTTCAACAAAAAATTTCACCAAATATGCTTCATCTTGAAAAGTTCTAAGCTAAGCTGGAAATCCTTCAGTTCTGGTAGTTCTCTTTTCTCTCTAAACAATGTTAATAGTGTTATTTATCCTTCAAGTTTCGCTCTAGACGCATTGAAAGATTCGGACAGTTTGATGGAAGACCATGCCTGGAGACCTTAGGAGATACACAAAGCTGTAAAACCAGCCAAGTCTGTCCTGAAGAACCAGAACAAGGCTGTGGTACTGACTTTGAATGCAATTCTGGTAGGTTTTGGTTTTGTGCCATAGCGAGTTATGCAGTAACTCAGGAAACCACATTTACTTAGTTCTGTGAAGTTAAATCAGTTTCCATTGAAGACAAAATACATACACAAAAAGAGAGATATGCTTCAGTGCTTTTCTAGTTGGGGATCATTTCCTGAAGCAGCGCCTTATTGCTAGGGTTTAAAGAGTCCCCAGTGTGTAGACAGGTGGTTGCAAAGCCACAACGCCAAAACTACAGCATGAGCAATGCTTGAGAATGGGTACATTCTTCTCATCTCCCATTACAATTTACATCTAGTTTAAATTCTTCTCCTGTAATTTCTACTCCATGGTTAAAAGTTGACCATACTATGAGTGTCCTTTCTCCTAGCATAACTGCTCCACCTGCTACAGAATCACTGTGTTATGAAAAATCATTGCATAAAACTGGGACAGAAGGAATTTTAACAAAAAGGATAGGGAGTTTTACTGACCGAAGTGGTACGTATGATAGATGCTAGCTGGAGACCAGAATGCCTCTAGATCCAAAGTAAGATGTAAATTTGTAAAGTGATACGTGCATGGCATATGAATGAACGTAATGTTCAAGATTCATCGTAAATCAAAATAAAATAGGAAAATTTAATGGTAATAAAACTAGTCAAAACAGAAAAGGAAAGATGGTAAGTGAATTTTGAGTCCCAAGCCATTGTCAGTATTGTCTTTATCTCTGATACTGTGATGTGCAAGTAGAGAAAGAAAAATTAGAAAGTATGTGTTTAACTACTAGTTCACAGCCACTGTGTGGCACTTACAGATGAGGCAGTTGATACCAACAAGCGTTGTTTTATTATGCTAAGGCTAAATTTACCCAAAAATTTTAACTCCTGTAGTAAAAAATCAGTCTTTGTAAAACCTGTAATACGCAACCTCAGGAGAATTACTACTTCACTGTTGCTTTAGAACACAAATCGCTATAGTTTTGGACACTAGAGTGTCCAAATAATATAGTCCATTGGCAACAATTTAAACAATTTAGAAATAATTTTTTGTTGATACTGAATTAATATTTTCCTGTATTTTCTTAATACAAGTTTAAAAACCCCCAACACTAATAATCAAAGGTTAATACAGAAAAAATCATAGGGAGTAACAAATTTCTGCAAATGACAGTAGTTCTCCTGTCGCTTACTTTCCTTAGCCATCCTAGTAAACTCATAAATAAATATAGTAGTGTTGGGTTTTTTCATTTGAAAGAGGCAAGGTGTAGGACATGAATTGTTCCTGGCAATAATAGAACTATAAGAAGAGGAAGATCTCAATAAAGAGTAGCTGGGCATGTTATTTAAAGTCCATATTGGAAAAAAAAGCATTCATTCAATGTTTTATTCTTTGATTAGGTCGATGTATAAAGCAACGACTTGTGTGTAATGCAGACAATGACTGTGGAGACTTTTCTGATGAAGATAACTGTGAATCCAACCCACGATCACCATGCCATAACCATGATATTGATGTGTCTGAAATTGGCAGGACCGCAGGGCAAGGGTATGTAATGAATGAAAAAGTACTACTGGGCCTTGTGAAGAGTCTAGGACTGTCTCCAAAGCCAGCTGAAAGCACTGGGTCAAACTGACTTTCCCAAAAGTGGAATCTGAATTGTGTTCACATTTGTATTCAGAAATGCTATGTAGCTTTTGGAAGAACACCTAACTACTGTTTTATTTTGTATACTTGCAGAGGATAAAATATTTCTACAGACAGTATAAATCAATTATTACGTGAATGAATTACATGAATATACTTAAAATATTTATAATTTAAATCTAAAGCTTATAGATATGTTTCAAGCGATATTTCATAACGAATCAGTCATTCCCAATTACTAACTTGCCTGTCTAAAAGGGAGAAAACATATCTTGATTATTTATACAATGGGATGACTTACTGCAACACTCTGCCTGCAGCTTTTTTCCAGTATTGCATTCTCCACTTCCCAGATCTTCATTGCTCACAGGAGTTTTCCTCATTAATCTAAGTCAAAAATTAACCTTTCTGTTCTCATGCCCTGCTGGATTTCTTTCTTTTCAAACAAGAATAAAGTGTGACACATTGTTTATCTACAAATCGAGTTAGAAGGCAGCTATCCAAACTGGACAAATGAAAATAAAAGTATACTAGAGCACCACCTTGTGTTTAAATGAAAAGGATGCATCCTTTTCATTTAATTTTGATAATAGTATTACTGCACAAGAGCAAAAACGCTGCTCTTGTAGCATGGGGAAGTAAGCCAGGTACTTAGGCATTTTTAGAAGTAGCTTCTTTATTATTTCTATTATAATCCATTACTAAAATCTTCCATGAAAAAATGTACAGATGTGCAGTAGTGATGCTGGTAATTTTGATGAATTGATAACCACTTCTGCACTGAGATAGGTATATGGACATGTATCAGACATAAATATTGGAAATACTGAAAAAAAATTCAAATCTTTGAAACAGACACAGGAAGGCAAAAAAAAGGATATATAATCCTCCAAGGAGCAGTTACTTTTCAAAGTATCTCTTGTACATTTGTACATAAATGCATAGAGATATGCAGCCGATATGCCAGCTTTTCTGGATTTGTAGTGGTTCAGATTTCCTCTCCTCTGCTCCAGGGAATTCTATTACTCCACCAGGTCACACCCTGGTAGAAAAGACAATGCTAGGAGTAGCTGTATATTCCTTCTACAGATTTGAGGGATCTGGTATACACTTGATACCAAAGTTCCTACCAGCGAACAAACTAATATAAGATATGAAAAAAAAAAAAGGTTAAAAGTAGCTGTAGAGTTGTCCCCTTCAAACCTATAAGGAATGCTTCCTCACAGATACATCGGTCAAGAAGAAATGGTTTTTACACCCTTTTATTACTAAAGTTCTCACTGTGTTTGATGTTTAATATCTACTTTTATTTGTTTATTTCTCATGCGTGGCCCTTAAAGTGCTTTACAAAAGAGGTATGGTTATCTCCCTTACACAAATAAGAAGACCACAAGAGATGAGGCATGCTCATGCTGCTGTGGATGAAGCAAGATTGGGTTCCACAGTTATAATCTCCATCTCTTACAGAATCTGTCTTTTCCAGTCATAACATCATTGTCTACAGGCTATGGGTGCTGACACCTCCTTTCCTGAAGTGTAACATCTCCTGTATTTCACTTGTAGAATCAATATTCTAGGGATGCAGCCAATGGCCAGCCCATTTGACAATGACTTTTTCAATGGTCTTTGTGAAAGGGTGCGTGATGGAAACACACGGGCATACTACCGCAAGCCATGGAACGTGGGTGTTCTCAATTACGATGTAAGTCTAAGTCCTTCTGTATGAACTAGGATGTGTTTAACTGAATGAGGAATCCTGACATCCTCCTGGAAGACTCTGCATATCTCTTAAGTCAGGCAGCAGCAGTTTTTTAGCATCAAGGTTTTGATAAAGTCCAGAGGGAAACAGGCTATATTATCATTTGCTTTAGCAGTTAAGCTCAGTTGTGCCAGATAAATTCCCACATGTTCATTGCTGCACCCATGCCCAGTAAATGAAACTGTCTTTCTGGAATGTTTACAATGTAAGTGGATGAGATAAACAGGAGAAGTACAGAAAGGAGTATGATACCTAACTTTTACTGGGTAGAACAGCAATCAAGCTACTTTTTCAAGGACACACAAAAGACACTGATAAAAAGGCAGTAATAATATTATGGTACTCTCGTCCTGCTTGGGCTTTCTAATAAGTGATGACCTTCTCTGTCCCACTGGAAAAAAAAAATCTTATAGGCTTTTGAGATTCAGTCTATGACTTCCAGTGAGGTATGAACACCAAAAATGTTGATGATCTTAGAAACATCAATGTCAGATGCCTTTCAGAAATCAAAGCAGTATTTTGCTTACCAAATGCTTTGCCTATCACTGTAAGTAGGAACTCCATAGAACAATGACAATTTAAACCAGATCCTGCCCAAAATGAGTATATCTGACCCAGACATCATTGTTCATTTTTTATTTTGATGCATAACCATTTCCAGTTACTAGAACTCTTATGTTCTGTTAAAGTATACAAAAATAAACAACGCTGAAATAAGTATTCTGAATTAGCTATTGCCTGCGATAAGAAAAGAAAGCAAAATCATAATTTTGATTCATTTCAGATGTCAGAACCTATTAGCAAATCTTGTTTGCATTCTAGGAAGGATATGGAGACTACTGCTCCTTACATGTAAAGGAACTGTTAACACACATACATAAATTACTTTGAAAATGTTACATGCTGAGATTTAACACTCACTGAAGTATTGACTCTGAAGTTTTCTGTTTAGTTTTGAATGACTGAGCTGATCCAGATGAGGTGGTTTGGGGAAGGGGTGGTATTTCCACTCATTTTCTTTTAAAAGAAAAAAGAGCTGTAAGAAAATGTATTGCTACGCTATGTAAAACATACCACTTTAAAGTGCTTTGTAGATTTTTCTATTAATGCCTGTTTTGTTTTCTCATACAACCTTTTCATTATCCTTTCTAAGACAAAAGCAGACAAAACCTTCACATCTGTGTTCTACCACGACCGTGTAAAAATGTTACGGGAAGTTTATATAGAAAAACAAAAACACTTTAATGCTGACCTGTCTCTGAAATACAGACCTACTGAAGGAAGTAACAAAACCGGTTTAGAACAAAAGTTCAAGTATCACTATAGCAAGAATTCAAGTTTAAGCTCTATCCTGAAAAGCTCCACAGAAAGGGTAAGTTTAATCAAGCTAAAGAGTTTAATGTAACTATTTTACAAACAGTAGAATTTACACAGTATTAGAATAACACAATATTAATCTTTCTCAGTATTTGAGTTGCCTGCTGCTTTTCTGCAATTTATGCATGAAAAAAGAAATACTGGTAATACTAGGGTTAAGATTTCAGATGTGGCCAAAGAGTAACCAAATGTAGATTCATTTTCCCACTGTTTATCCTTGAATAGCAACCACCCTCATCTTCAACATGGGCTTGATTGTGAGAAAGAGCCAAATATCTCTAATCTTATCTTGATTAGAGAGCAGCTCTGATCTAGTGCAGTGTGGGCAAATTAGGTCAAGTCCTGGGATAGAAATTGCCACTGAGCAGGCCCATGCTAGGTAAAGACAAAATAAACGTGTAGAATAATAACTGAAAGGTCAGATCTCAGCCATTCAGGTATATCTGTAGTAATAAACTACCCTGGGCTAAGAGGCATGGGCATTAGCACTGGCACACAATAATCCATAGTTTTACTAGCACACTGCCATGATTTTGGTATGTGTGAGCTCTCATGTTCTCATAAGCAATGCCTATCCTGTGGTCACCTGCAGCATGTTTGAAGGGAATGTTCCCAGTAGGCAGTCTGGAGAAAGCAAGCCTATTTTGGAAATGCACACAAGCCGTACCTCTCTACCTGTCCTTTGAGACAGAGGAAAGGCCCTATCCCATTTTATTTACTAGTAAAGAAGTAGCCTTAACATCTAATGAGGTCAAAGAGAGACCACAAAAAGTGATACTAGACATGCTAGACACTGTGGCCTAATCCAGCAGCTGGGTGCTAGTGGAATTAACCACCCAGGTCATACACCCTTTTCCACCGTATACACCGAAGTCTGTGATCGTGACATGCCGTCATGTACAAGGTACATCAATTCCATATTGCTGAAATGCACCACATGCAAAGAAGAATATATCTGCCTCAACTAATTAAATCTTTCAAGTTTCTTGTCAGCCTTGTTGTCCAGGACCCCTTCAGAGCTCTGGAGATCAAATTGATATAAAGGAAAACTAAGATAACTTTTATAACTGATTAATTAAAATAATGCTGAAGAGAAAGGTCTGTACTATGAAGAGAAGCTGACATACAGCACTGACTTTGTATTGGTATGAGTTTTCTTGGGATGGAAAAGGACTATTTAAATCTCAAAACGTTCATCTCCACAGACCTGAAAGATCAAGTTCTGTAGCTCAGGGTGCCTTACAGGTTGCTCATAGTCTAGTGGCTTGTGATAGGAGTTTTGGCTTCAAATTCTTGCTTGGAAATCAGTTCAGAAAATGAGTTGTGATCTGTCACTGGTAGAGGTCTATCACCGTAAACTCACATTGCTGCAGTGGCAGTCCCTGGTCGAGAACCCTCCAGGGCTCATCTGCAAGTTAAAGCCAGGAGAAGCCCAGAGGGTAAGGGATTTTGTACATGCTGGATGGTAGGAATATTTCCACCTACAAAAATTTCTTCACAGAGATTTAGATGCCTGAAGATTTCTGCCAGTCCTAAGCAGCATCCTAGTCAGCAGTTTAAGATTCTTTAAATAGTGCCAACTAGCACGATGGTCAGTTGCAAAATCCCTTTTACGTACCTCCTATTAGGCACTACTGTTAAGGGAGTCACATTAGTACTGCAGATAATAATGGGGTTTGGAAGGCATGTGTTTGCTCAGAGTCTTAAGTGCAACTATTTCACAAGATGTCATGTGTTACGGGCAGCAGCTAGGTCCTAGATTAGATTATGATATAAAACCATCTGCAGTGTAATTTATGAAAATATCAGTCACTAAATCTAGAGTTAGTATGTCTGTATGGGTCAAAGGCCTCAAAGGAAATTTTTCCTAATTAATTTTCATTTTACAATGTTATTTTGGTTTTTTTCTTTTTAATTGGAGCTGTGCTGTTCCTCCTGACAGTCTAATAACAGAGAAGTGATCCAATAAAAGAGAGAACTTAGTTCTGCTCTGACTATAAACAAAGACAAAACTCCAGCTGACCTCAGTGGGCAGCTTCTGTTATCTAGCAAACCATATGGAATTACTTTTCAATGTTAGGGAAGTCAGAGAGGCACTTTCAGTAGATATTGTACTTAAAGAGAAGACCTTGTTGTCAAATAGATCACAAAGGGCTTGCTGAAATTAGTAAGGGGAGAGTTCTGCAAAACTGAAAGAACTGAAATTACCTAAATCTCTTGCAACTTCCTCAGTTTAAATTGGAGAACTTTCAATTTGAACAAGTTTGTCCCTGTTCCAAAATGCTATATTGAATGCCATGTTTAATGGTGCTGTGTTTCCCTGTAAGCAAAATAGAACAGATTTTCCTGCTGTGCTTCATACCAGAATGGCACTTTCATCTGCTTTCTTCCCCCTGCATTTAGAACCAAACCTTTCTGCATGTAAAAGGAAAGATTCAGCTGGGAAGATTCCAAATGAGGAGTCGTGATGTCCGTCTCACAGATAGTTTCCTTGATGATCTAAACTTGCTGCCTGCTGAATATGATAAGGGGGAATATTTCAAATTCCTAGAAGATTATGGAACCCACTATGCAGTCTCTGGAACTGTAGGAGGAAAATATGAACTTGTGTACGTGCTGGATAATTACGCTATGTCTCGAATAGGTATGCATTCTGTTGGCCTTGCTGTGTTATGCAGATTATCACCAAGTCTCCAGTCATGCAAAGAGAAGTATGAGGATAGATTTGTGTGTATGGAGCACTACTGAGAACAGCACATTTCAGGGTGTGCCGCTTGTGGCACACCAGTGACATTACAGAATTGCATGAGTTCAACGGAGATGAGAGTCAGTCTTTGTAACTTCCAGAATAATTTGAAGTCTGTATTTTAAGTCTGTAACTAAGAAAAAAAATCTTAAACAAACCTCTTCAGAATGCTAGCAATACTAATTAGTGTGACATGATTCACAAGAGATCCTCAATGCCTAGAAAATCTGCCTAAACCTTAAATCAAATTTGCTAGTTGGTACCTTCTTGGAGTACAATCGCTCTACAAGTATGGTAGTGGCAAAAAATAAGGAATAAATTGAAGAACTTCCTAGAAATCACACAGTGCACTTGAGTGTGTTGAAACTGTTTTTATAGATTTTAACATTCACCCTGGAATTTTCCTTGCCCTGGTTAAAATAGGAAAGTAGCAATTTAATCCTCCTTCATGTGCAGTTCAGATATACGTGGTTTTGTGATGGATTAAAAGTATCATTCTAGAATAAAGTTAGAAAAGGTAATTCTTATGCTGATTTTGGAGATCAGAAAATAAGTACCTGATGCATACAGCACCACCAACAATATTACAATCAGATATTCAGACTGTGCAAAGGGATATAGGGCAAAGCTGTCACTTACGTATCCCACTATTACTCTGTTCAGCACCTGGATAATGTGGTGCTGGATTTTTTTTAAGTACCAATCTTAAGCAAAATCTTTCTGAACACAAAAGTGAAGTTCCAGATTATATGTTTGAGTTTAATAAATAAAAAGTAGTGTTGGAGGCAGTAGCAGATAGAGGAGGATTAGAAATTATGTGAATAGAGCACTTGTAAGAGATTAGTGGCCTTAATTAACTTTATGGGGAAAAGGAGTGGAGAAACATGTTTGAGGCTGGGGGACAGAGACTGGGAGGATTGAACAATTTAGCACATAAAAATACCAAATTATAAGCAGCTGAGAAAGATAGAATTCCAATAGAATATACGGAAAGAGTGGTCCCTAGAGGGACATCTGCTTTCAGCTAGATCAAGGAAAACAGAAATCAGTTTTTGGAAGGTTTGGGTATTTTCCTAATTACTGTAGATCTCACCTGCCTCTGTGCAGGGGCTTCAGATACAATCATCCTCACATTCATTTTGTGGAAGAGGAAAACGCGGGAGATAAATGGGAAGAAGAAAGCCATAAACATGTCCAATAGCCCTGAAATTTATTCTCCAAGAATAATAGTATCACATTATTTATGGTCATACAATCCCTCTAATCACCTAATTATTTCCACTTCTAGGTATCACTGTAGAAGATGTGAAAAGATGCCTTGGCTACCACTTAGGTGTCAATATTGCATATGAAGACTTACATGCCGATGTTAATATTGAGGGTGGTAAATGTGAAAAGATTCATGTGAAGGACAAGTGTAAGTATATCTGTATTTTACATTACATCTTTTCCTTAAGGCAAAATACCATTTTTTTCCCTTTTTGTAATCAATATAGCTATTGCTGTTAGGGAAAGGACAAATCTGGTAGATCAGCAGAGGTGAGGCTGCCATACTTCCATGCTCCCAGACCAAGCCAGGCTGAGCATGTGTTCCCAGTAGGTGCACACACACACAAACATACTTACCTAACACATAGATACATACACACATTGCTAGTCACACAAATTGATATACACAAAAGCACAGCACTCAGGCAAACACAAACAGCACCAGTGGCTTCATCCTGTTCTTCTCTCCATCTGATCAGGGTGAAAGTCTGTTAGTGTGAAATATCACAGATTCACAGAGTGGTTGAGGTCGAAAGGGTCCTCTGGAGGCCATCGTGTCCAAATCCCCTGCTCAAGCAGGGTCATCTAGAGCTGATAGTCTCTGCAGGCAACACAACTGTCAGATATTTCAGCCCCTCCTCAATATACATACATAGCCAACACAGATCCCTCCAGCAGCTAACCTTAGACATTCAAGTGAACCAGCAACTGGATCCTTAGTCTCCCTTGTTACTGGCACCCAGATATACAACAACCCAAGGACCACAGCTCCAGTTCCATTGCTGGTACAGACCACCTGATGCACACCAACACACACGCACACTATGGATGCCTCCAGTGACTGGCCCTAGGTGCGCAGTCTTACCCAGCAATTGGTCCTTGGATCCTCTTATCTCCATTTGCCCTGCACAGACACACACTCACATGCAAACAGGTGTCAGTCAACCTCAAGACCTTGTGGTTTCTCCAGTATTTGGCCTAAATACCCTGGTCACTCCAGTAGCCAACTCCTCCAGTTCTCTCACTCTAGACTCTAGAGATGTAGATATCTAGGCCAGACTAACAGCCACTTTGATACTTGGCTCCCAAGCCACTTACCCTATTCACCTTCTAGTCTGGCTTGATATTTGCTGGTGATCACGCACTGACACATGTATACTCACTCGTTCCAGTTACTGGCACCACAAATACCAGGTCCCTATCAGCCATTTTCCAACTCTAGTTGCTGGCATACAGATCTCCATACACACATATGCACAAGGAATAGAGTCCCCTCACCCAGGAAAATAGTTAGAAATGGAATTTAATGGTAGGCCAGGACAGACTGCACTGATCAAGGACAGTATGCAGCAGACAAGCTCACTGCTCAGCCACGTTTCTATATGCAATCAGTCCCCTTTTTTGCCTTTATCCCTCTACCTTCGCATGATTGTTCCTCCCAAAGCCACCTTGATCCCCCCCTTACCTCTTCAACGGTACTCTCCTAAACACACACTAAGTATTTTAAGTTTATGCAATCCCAAAATGCCCTTCTTTGCATCCAGAGAGCCTTTCCATTGACTCATCTTGCTGTTCCTTCATCCTCAGCCCCATCCTGTAGGGCCAATAGCTCTGCTGGGACAGGCCTGGGAGGAATCAAGGCAGGGGCTTCCTTTCTCTTATTAAGCTACTTGTGTTCCCCTGCCTGTCATTGTTCCTCTCTGCTCCTTTGTGTGTCTGGAAATTACTTTTCTATCACATGACCTAAAAATTGCAAAAGGCAAGGAGATTTACTACTGAGCACAGAAGAGGCAATTCTTTCCAGTGCTCTCTTCCTGTGTTTTAGTTATGAAGCAAAACCTCCTACTAGTCTAATTCCTGCCCTTTTCTAGTTCAGCTCATGTGAGACAGTAGCATTACTCATATTATCTTTGGCTTGTTATCAAAAAGCTACGATCTCCATGATATCTGTCATTTTGCCCTACCCCTTCTTTCCTTTCAGATATAGGGTTTTCTGATTTAAATGCAAAATAGAAGATTTCCTCCCACATAAGAGGTATGAGCAAAAAAAGATTGAATTCCACCACAATCAGTGAGTGAAGGGTTCTTCTCTCTACAGTCACTTTATAGAGATGGACTTGTGCTAAAAAGACAATTGTTCTTCAAGATGCATGGACATCCAACTTTCTTCATCTTCTCTTCTTTCTTTCTGCAGCAGAACATAAGGATGACGCTGTCATTGATGATGTTATCTCCTTCGTTGATGGAGGGACAATTGATTTTTCAGTTAAAATAAAAGAAATGTTACTGCGAGGATCCAAAATGGTTGATGTAGAGGATTACATACAGTGGGCTAAGTCTTTGGTTGATGCTCCAGTAGTGATACAGCAACGGGTAAGTACAACTTCTTCAGAGCTGTGGCTCTTACAGTTTGAAAGCTTTTGTTCTAAGATGGAGGTGAGACTGCAAGTTTATCATGAATTTGCAGATATTTTCTTCATTTTTGTCACGAATGGAGTCATGCACTTCACTCATAAGACAGAAACAACAGTGTACTTTATTGATGTAAAACAGTGAGTTAACAAAGTTCAATGGTAAATGTGACAGTGTTTAACAAGATTTGATGGCAAGGTATGTTTGAGTATTTACTGCATACAGGACAGGGTCAGAAAAAACTGTCAGGGAGACCGTCCCATTGAGTCATGAGGTTTGAAAGGACCCCCTTGCTTTCTGAACTCCTTCTCAAAGAGAGGACTCTAGGTGCAGCTGGATCCACTCCTAGTCACAGACTTGCTCAATGGTTTATGTCTAAAGGATTATATATGTGCGATCAATCGTTCATATCACTTAGCTAAGATTTCAAAGTTTAGCCTGCTATTAATCACTTACCAAGAATATGTTGCGGCAAGAAATTTCTCAACCTCAAGGAGTAACCTTGTGAGGTGTCCCTACTCAAGGGGAGATCCTGCCATGCAGCCCGCTGCTGTGCAGGAGAGCTCAACGGGCCCCAGACTGGCTGTCCACTATTTATAAAGTAAGATGATTGACTTACAGTTATATTTGCATACTGGCAAGATGTCTGGGTCACTGTTCCAAGCAGCCCTTGGCTACCATGCTGCCACCTGTCCCCCGAAATCCAGGGTAAGCTGGATGCAGCCATCACAACTTCCACTGTTGGTTATGGCTTAAGCAGGGGCAGCGGGGGGAGCACACTGCCACAACCTTGACAGTTTATTCAGATGCTTACTTGAGTGATGTGTGTATCAAAAGGATTCAGAACTTCAGGGAAGTCTGTTATGCATGGGCTTTTTTCTTCTACAGCCTTCTCCAATACATACACTTGTTCCAGTTAAGATGAGAAACGCGTATTTAAAGAAACAAAATTTGGAAAGAGCAATTGAAGACTACGTTACCGAATACAGTGTGTGCAAATGTGAACCCTGCAAAAATGGAGGCACCCTTGTGCTGGTAGATGGGGCCTGTACATGCATGTGCTCAAGCTACTTTAAGGGAATTGCTTGTCAGATTCCCAAATCTACATTAGTTAAAGGTTAGTAAATACCCCAGACAGACTAAAATGAGCATATTTTTTATTGTGAACAATATGCTGACAAAATGAGCCTTCATAAGGACAGAAAGATATCATAGTACTCCCTTATACCTACTGCTGTCAAACTTCATGGTTATATGGTGTGGAAGTTAGCGTAAGTTACTGGGTTCTTTCCATAAAGAGGGCATTCTAATTTAGAGTTCATTGTCCCACATACATTGTTGTGTCTTGGAACGATACCCCAAGTTCATGTAAGTAAATAGGAGCATTATTGAAGCATGGTGCAGTAATGGTAAACTGATTTTAGGCAAAAGCAATCTCACCACATCATAAGCTGTTTTGTCTTCAGTTTGCTGCAAAAGCACTGTGTTTGCTAACACATGATCACATTTCATAATTACTGTGCTAGCTTAATATCGGATTGGCCCACAAAGGGGAAGAAGAAGATGAATGCAGTTCCACAACATGTAAAAAATTTAGTGTGCAGTAAATTCATTCTCTGTGGCCAAGTTTCTAAAACACAGGTGCCCAAAATGGGCCTTAGAACTTGATACTCGGGCAGCTTCCAAGGGTGACAATAATGTTGAAACCTCTGGGCTCTTAAGCAGTGCTGCTGACAAGAGCAATTTCAAAAGCCAAATCTGTGTGATGGGTTGTATGCTGTAGGCTGCAGTGATCTGCAGAGTCACCACAACTGAGAAGGTAAGAATTGAATTATGGTCTACCTTGTCCACCCTCAAAAGTGCCAAGTAAAAAGCTCTAATTTATCTCTCTGTCACTGCACAGAAGACAGAGAGGTGCTGGACTAATCCTATTATGGTGTCTTAACACCAGTTGTCACTGATGGAGGCTGGAGCTGTTGGAGCGCCTGGTCCACCTGCGTCAATGGAGAAAGCACTCGAACTCGCCAGTGTAATAATCCTACACCAGAACCTGATGGCAGACCATGCCAGGGAGAAAGCATTGAAAAACGGCCCTGTGGAGAAGCAAAATAGTTATGCTGCTGAAAAACAGGTAAGCAGCCTCTCTAAGTACTAATATGTTACTGCTGTTTAGAATAAATGCTCAGCCAATATTTGGAGCATTTCAGTGACACAGTTGAAGAAGTGATGGGTAAATCCACTTGCATGTTTCATTTAAATCTGTGACTTGATACAGCTTTTAAAAACAGCTACCTTGTCACTTGAATTTGTGAATGGTGAGGTTTGTATTTGAATGTCTTGACAAGTAATGTCGTATCACAGAACTCAAGAGTAAAATGGAATTCTGGATAAGAACAGACTGAAAATCCACCTCTTAAAATCCAGATTTCATCTCCAGTCAGACTCTCCATCAAAAAAATTATGTCTTAGGGAGAGGGAAAGAGATGTATTTTGCAGAAACAAAATATAAAGTCAGTTTGGGAGTCTGAATTCTCTTACTTGATAAACAGAATGCTTAAATCCAACAAAGCTACTGTTACAGCAGTTTTGAAACTTTTAGCTTGGAAAAAAAATAGTTAAGAAAATGTCTAGCTACATGGGTTTGTAATTTTTTTTAAATTTTCAGTATAATACTGCAAAATAAAACAAAAAAATAAGCAGGATTTTGAGGATGGATGCTTTGGTCCATAAAATGGCAAGGTGGTCTCAACTTTCTTCATGTGCTGGGAACAAGAAGCTTGCATGCTGCTTGGATGTAACAGTAAGAGTTTTCAGGCCCAAGAGGAAGTGTTTGGGTTTTATGCTTAACATGTTACCGTAAGTTCCTTCTCTTCTGGGAGGCCACAAGTAGAAAAGAGGTGGCAAGATAGGGGAAGGATTTTGAATGTTTCCTCAGTGAAACACCCTGATGGTAAGTCTTGCAACATGACTTCTACCTGCACCAAAAATATGTATCAGACTTCTATTATGCCTGCTCTCAGCTTCAGTAGAGTTCAGCTACACCTAATACTCTACTTCTGAAGCACCCTGCAGAAAGCATGGCCAGCAAGACATAACAGCACCCTTGGGCCATCTAGCCCTACAGCAGGGAATTAGAAACTGCTTCGTATAGCACTGCATCTCGAGGCCATCAAAGTTACTTATTCCCTAAGTTATTCCAAAGGTGGAAGAGAGAAAATTGAGAGAAGAATATGATACAGAGCTGGAAAATTGAGAGTAATATGAGGAAGACAAGTATAAGAAATAAGGGAAATTAAATAAAACTAGCAAGTGGCAGATTCAAAACAGACTGAAGACTGGTCCTTCACACAGTGGCCATACCAAAAGTAAATATGCATTTTAAAAACCTCAACACAAATTGATGAAAGGTTCTCAAACATGTAGATAATCATGCTTGCTCAGGAAACCTCTGAAGCATCAATTTTGGCAGGACGGGAAAGTATTCTGGGCAAGTATTTCTATGCGTTTCCCTACTGATGGACATTCTTTAGGTTGGTGCTATTGTCCTCTTGTTAAAAACAGAGTATCAAGTTAGCCTTTGCTTGATCCAGTGAAGTTGGTCTTATTTTATAAAAAATCTCATAAACAGCTTAATTTTATTCGTGCACTGACACAAATTTATCGTTGACATGTCTCTATTCAGCCATGACAGCAAATGCCATGATGATGATTCATCATACATACATATTCAGATATGTTTCCTCTGCTATGGCATAGTAAAAGCTCTGTTAAAAAAATTAACCTAACTTTGGCTCCTGATACCTCAGACATGTTGAGTCTCACTTTTCCAGCAGGAGTCAGATATTTAAGTCTTCTGAAAATCACAGTATGTGTTTTGATTCATTCTTCATTAGAATTATTTTACATTACAGTCATACTTGAGACACATTGAAACCATGTTCTTGGTGAGCCGTAAGAGTACTATTTCACTTAAATTTTGAAAAATGTATAAGTTGTAGCTACTACCTTCTATCAGTTCTTCACTATTTTTTCTCCTTTTTTAGAAGACAATAATGGATTCCAAACCGATTCTACAAATCACAGTTTCTACTGGCCATCCGGCTATCCAAGAGCAATGGAATGCCATGACTTAAAAGCACCTGCAGCTTAAATGATTGCTAATCAAAACAAAGTAATACACCAATAAACATCTTAACAGAGATGAGCTGATGCAGTGGGTGTGGTCCATCTTTTATTTGTCTTTGGCCTTCATTATAGTATGCATTATCTATCTTTGTTAGTCAACGTGTAATGGTATCCCCTTGACAATGTTTTTTTCATAATTCTTTGTAGTATATTTTCAAACTGATTATCAAGAATTCAAATCCAGCATGATTATCAGAATAATGTATACAACTTCAGCTGATTGATGGTATATTATTAGTAAAGAACCTGGGAGAGTCATTATCTTCAGCAAAATGCCCTCATGGATTTATTTCCAACCCCACATCTTACATCTAATTCATGCCCTGAATCACCACTATGTTTATGAAGACATGCAGCTTTACTAGAGTTACTGCTCTTGCTCCTCCCAACATTTGCTGAATAGCCTGACGTTATATCTTGTCTATGTCAGTGTGTTAAGATTTTTATATGAAATCAGAGGCACATTACAAAGGGATAGAACAGTTGTTACATTACCATCCATATTTTTAGCAAAACTTCCAAAGGAAACAAGGCTGAGGCAATTGTACTGTCATTGCACCTACCTGTCAGTCTTCCTCAGTGACTTTTGAAACTAGTGGACAATTACTGGAAAATTTGTTTGGGGTGGGGAGAAGGATAGTTCTCAAAGACTTTTCATGGAAAAAGGCAGCTAAGTTGAGAAAATGAAAAGAAATTAGTGTCCCTGTTAAGGAAGAAGTATTAATGTCATCTTAGCTATTCTACTAGACACCAGAAGATCCACATGGACGCAAAATACAAGAAAACAGATTTCTTTTAAAAAGTTAAGAGCAAGGGTATATGAGAGCTGAGTGGTTTGGAAACACAGGAATGGTAAAAGCCATCAGATCAATGAGATCAGTCCCTCGCATACTTGCAGTCCAGGTCTGGAAGAGTCCTCTGGAAGCTTCTTTACCTGCCTCCTGCCCACCACAAGTGACCCTGAAGACTTGAAGTACTAAAGACCAATGTCGTGGTTTAACACCAGCCAGCAACTAAGCACCACACAGCCGCTCACTCACTGTCCCCCATCCAGTGGGATGGGGGAGAAAAATCGGGAAAAGAAGTAAAACTCCTGGGTTGAGATAAGAATGGTTTAATAGAACAGAAAAGAAGAAACTAATAATGATAATGATAACACTAATAAAATGACAACAGTAGTAATAAAAGGATTGAAATGTACAAATGATGCGCAGGGCAATTGCTCACCACCCCCCGACCAACACCCAGCCAGTCCCCGAGCGGCGATTCCCCGCACCCCCTTTCCCAGTTCCTAAACTAGATGGGACGTCACATGGTATGGAATACACTGTTGGCCAGTTTGGGTCAGGTGCCCTGGCTGGGCATGAGAAGCTGAAAAAATCCTTGACTATAGTCTAAACACTACTGAGCAACAACTGAAAACATCAGTGTGTTATCAACATTCTTCACATACTGAACTCAAAACATAGCACTGTACCAGCTACTAGGAAGGCAGTTAACTACATCCCAGCTGAAACCAGGACAACCAAACATCACAAAAGAAAGCAGGAGAGAGAACTGTTTCCCAGGCACCTGTGGTAGGAGATCATTCAAAAAGTGAAAGTGCACTGATGACCAAAGAAAGTGAATCATACCCTGTGCTACAAAGGCAGACCTAAAAAGGCCTTTCACTGGTTCCTGACAACATGAACAGTTCCCTTCACATCACAGAAGTGGAAATAGGCTTCCACTAATTAATGCTCCCAAGTGCAAACACAGGATTTTCTCAATGGATGTAGCACATATGCACCTGGCATCCCTGAAGTGTTCCTGGGACATTTCAGAAAGCCTCAGACATGACACTTATGTACTTTGCTGCACTGTGCACCTGAAATAAAGCTGCTCTTGGTGGAAGATCTGATGTTACTGCCTCACTGTGAGAACAGCAGGAACCTTCATCAAGAGCAGAGCTACCAGGTATCAGGAAATCCCTAGCAGACAAAGCAATTCCTCAAGAGCTGCATATGCAAACACTCCTGGTTAAAAAAAAAGTAAAAAAAGGAATAGGCCTAGGGAAACCTACCATAGTCTGAGATTTAACCCTCAATGTGACCAGATGTGCTGACCAAGCATCTTTCCAGTACAGTTAGTATTCTCCATCTGACAAACAGATTTTTTTCCTAACATCAGAATCTTTCCTGTCCTGTCATTAAGTCTCTTTCATAAATTGTTCATGTAGCGTATGGAAGCCTTACTGATCTCCTTCCTCCTCTATCTACTTTGGAAGATCATTATTGAATATGAATGAATATTAATTAATATAAAATTTTGTCTAATTCCCATTTTAAATGGACTCACAACCTGTTTATACCCATTTGTTTTCGATCTTTTATTTTTTAGTATAAATAACCATTATTTCCTTGATACTTACAGACCTTGTCATAGCCTCTTTCATCTCCAATTTCTTAAGTTAAGCAAGGCAAGCTTTTTTAGTGTTCTTTCAGAAGCCAGGAAGTCCTTCTACTCATACAAGAAGACTTCACCTCTATCTGTGTCAGTTTAAATTCATGGTCACTCAACATAGTTGGCTAGAACTGCACACAATACTCTAAATGAGCTCTCATCAGTGCTCTGCACAAATTCTTTTGCTGCATCTCCTAAAAATCGTTTGTCTACTCTGCACTCAAATCACATGCTCTTTTCACATGTGCATGTCATGCTAGGGACTCATACTTACTGTCTCCCTGGCTCAGAGCAAAAATTCATGTTCTTAGCGCTAAGTATATGACTTTATCATTAAACTTTGGTTGACTTCTATCACTCCAATACACAAAGTCTTCTCATTCTTCCTGTGTAATGACCTGATTCTCCCCAGTATTAGGAGAACCATTCAGCTTAGTACATCTTCACATAACATTGGTATAGGCCTGGCTTTCGAACCAGGCTCCTGACCCAAGTAATGAGCAGGGTCAGTCCCATGACCTATGCCTGCAGAACACTGCTGCTAATCCCAGTAAAACTCAGGAATTCCTCTTTCACTTCTAAACTGATGTTGCTTTAGCCAGCTCCTTGTCTACCTTGCAGCCTTCTGACAGGTCACATTCTCTCCCAATTCCATCACTTAAAATTCAAAAAAAGACATTATATGAAATACTCTGCTTTAATCTAGATAGATCAAGTTAATTATATTACCTTTGCCTAAAATGCCAGTTAAATTTTGTAAAACAGATACTAAGTCATTCAGATGTAATCCATCTTTAATGAAACCTACCTTTAATGTAGCTACGTTCACCTAATATTTTCTCTTTCAAATTGTTTTTTCAAATCTATTCTTAGAGTTGCATAATATTGTGCTCAGGCAAATAAGCCTGTAGCTTGCCTAGTAATTTTCTACTTTTTAGAAAACAGGTAATATGTTTGTTAATTGCCACTAGAGGTATCTGTAGTGGTAGTTGCTATTATCTATGTAATATATAATATTGATATATTGCATTGAAAGTTTAATTGAAAACCAGTGGTTTGGGACTTAGAGCAATGCAGCAACCCTTTCAGTGCTCTAGTAGTGAGATTATAGGGAAATGCTGATTTCACAAGAGAATGCAGTTTAAATCTTGCTTGTGGCACAGATACTGTATTTTCTGTTACTTTATTATCATTTTTATTTGTCCCCCACTACTTCATACAGAGAAGCTTGCTTATTGCAGACTCAACTGATTTTTTATTACATAGCTGGACATCACCCAAAATACATCAGTGGTGCCCGTCCCCTGCATTTAGCATGTAGTTCACTCCTCTTCTTCCTTCCTTCATCTGTTTTCATTAAGCCCTCTGTCTTAGCTTTTTTTGCTAGAACTAGTTTAGTGAGGTTTATGGCCATATGCCATTTCTTCCTTCAATTTTTGTGCATAGGAAGTCTGCAGCAGTGCAGAACTTTAATATCCTGTCAGACCAGGACAACCCTATTTTTTGATAATATCAGCTATGAAAAGCTGAATAGTCAAAGGTTAATTGACAGAAATATAGTTCAGCTTATTAAAGGAAGAAAATTACTTCAGATTTTAAACATCCATGAAAATCTGAGCCAGAAGGAGACATTCATGGGGCTAATAGTGAAGCCTGAATACACAAAAATTCAGGAACCCTGTGTATGAAAGACAAAAATAAAATACATTTGCCTTTTTAATTCAGTCAAAGATTAGTGAAAACATAACTGTATAATTTTCTTATCAGCATAGACTTGTTTTTCATTATAATCTTGGAGGTCATAAAATGAATGAATGCTCATACACTGTAATTTGTCTTTCACAGTGGTACAGTGTATCCCAAACAAATGTTAGGTCTCTGATAATATGCAAAATGAGGATTTTGCTGGTATCTTTTCCTATGAAGGCTGGATAGACCACATACACTTTCAAAAAAGGAAGTGCACAGTGAAGGACAAAGAACATTTTTTACTCTCTCTAGTACAGTACATACTCTTTAGCAGTCTTGTGGAGACAGAGAGCGTGAAACTATGGTAAGTACAGAGCTCTATTCATTTACTTTTTATTACATGGATGCATAAGATTTAGTACTAAAACTGCAGTGGATATGACTGTAAAACTTTAAATGTAATTCTAATAGTTTTCAATTCAGTTCCTTGCAACTGACTTCCTGCTTTTGAGGGCAAGAAGAAACTTTTTAGTTTTTTTAGCTCCTTCATCATGTGAACTGGTTTGTGCCTTACTGATTCTGGCATTCAAAATTAAGGAAGAGAAAACAGCTTCTTTCAAGGCTAAGCTGACAAATTAGTTTGTGTATCTAGAGGAATTCTGCAGTCATGCGTCAATGCGACACCAAGCAAGAAATGGGAGTAGGTCAAGCATTTTAATTAGATTTCCAGACAGGAATTGCAGTATCTTATTTTGATTCAGAAGTACTTTGTAACTAAAAAAAAAAGGGGGAAAAAACCACTCAAGATTTATGCATTTATATGTAAATCTTCAGTGTAGTTGGGGCTTATTTACTAAACTGTAGAATTTGTTTCCTTAAAAAGACAGTTTCTTTAAAATTCCAAACTCTATATATGCATCTGGTTTGATAAGTACTTTATTAATAAACCAAATCAGTAATTTCAAAAGAAGTGATTTCACAGACAAATGTTGAGAAGCATGAAATCTGAATAGCTTTTCAGGCCATCTTTGCTCTGCAAAATAGTTTAGAACTCCTGGAGTAGCTTGTGTACTTTCATCATGGTATATGTGCCTAAATAAAGCAATCTTTCCCTGAAGGTAGTATTACTAAAGAGGTATTCTTCATTTGAAGCTGTCAATCTTATATCAAGAGAATAAAGGTATCTCATGAAACTGATAAGAGGGACCTAAGCTATAGAATTCAGTATGCTTATGGGGAAAAAGGTCTGACTTTGCCCATTGCAAGTAGCACTTGAAAAATGGCAATGTGAAATAGGGTTGAATGCAGAATACAGTTCACATTTAACAATGTTTCACAAAGTTCAGAGGGTTTTGGTTGAGTTTGTCTCTGTTTTACACAATGATCAAATTCTTCCTAAATCTGAAGCAATGGCCTCAAAGTGTTCACATAATATTTTTTTATATTTAAAATATAAAACAGATATTTCTTTCTCTATTTATTTCTATTGTAATGAATCCCACTCTGTAGAATCAAGTACTAAAGAGCAAAATACTATGTTTGTTTATGCCAATAATTCAGCTCAAGTCATTTGACTTATTCTGGATTTACGTATGGATAAATGGGATCTGAATAGGGCCAACGGTTCTACCGAGCTAGCATCTCACTGTGCTGTTGCCTGCTGATTTCTTTTTGCTGTAGAGATGCTTTAACTTGAGCTAGTTATTCAAGAGCCCAAATATACATAGAGCCTTTGTATTTGCAAAACCCTACATTAAAATTTGCAAGGCAAACACACAGTTACTCTTCTGGCATGATTCAAATGTCTAGCTGCTTTCACAAAAGGGTTTGTTTGGAAACAGTATGTAAATATGCAAATATGTTGAACACAGGACTTCGGCTGTTGCCAAATGCAGTTTGAAAATAAGCAACAATTAACAGTTTCACTTTTTTGTTTAAATCTTTTCAAAGCTCCAGGTTGTTTTCTCTGAATCCAAATATGAATGACAATTCAAAGTAATGCAAACCATGAATTCATATGCTTACTATATTTCCTTGACAATGTTATATAGCACTATGGGGAAAAAAGTGCTTTCATCTTTGCATCACAGGCAACCCAGAAGCCTCACCAAGGAAGCAGGTCACATTCTTTGGTCTTTGCTTTGATGCTGTATGGGGCAAAATTAATATTATAGCAATATGAGAAGACAGGAAAAAAAATTAGGGGGAGAGCAAACCAAGTAACTGAAGAAGGTGGTGTGAGATGTAATGTAGGAAAGTTTGTTTTCTGGCAGTTTTACTGTAGACAGAGGTTGGAGTGGTTGGGAAGACAAACTTATTCCTACAAAAAAAGCCAATGAACCTTTTGAACATAAGATTGGACATAATCTGGCTGAGGCTGGCTCCAGTTTTAGTGCATACAGGAAGAGTTGAAAGGGCCAGAGCTAGGTCTGTAGAATCCAGAGATGCAAAGAAGGACTAAAACAGAGAATTCACTATTTCATTTCTGACCATCATAATGGAGCCAAGTTTAAAACAAAACACTTAGACATAATACCAGATGAAAAAACTACTAGATCTACAATAATAGCTGCTGGCAGGTGTAGCTTCATGTGAGATTGAAGCTGATGAACATGAAGGAAAATGGTTGCATTTTCCTTTGACTTCAAGCCAAGCCAAGCTGTGTTGATTTCTGACCTAGAGAAACAGCCCTTAACATGCCTGTCTTCTTGCAGTGATACTGGTGATTCTCAGGTATACTATAAGAAGCAAAAGAACTTTTGAGACAAGAATTCAGATAAATCTTCTGAGGTAGATATGCAACCAAGGAATTTGGTTGATCTATTTGGATCTACTATTTGTTTTTTTTAAAAAAAGGGGGGGGGGGGGAGAAGAAAGGAAAGGAGAAGAAAAGGACTTAAAGAAAATCCAGAAAAGCAGAGAGGACTGCTGGGGTCTATTTAGTCATAACATCCTGTCCTGGTTTCAGCTGGGATAGAGTTAATTTTCTTTCTAGTAGCTGGTATAGTGTTATGTTTTGGATTTAGTATGAGAATAATGTTGATAACACACTGATTTTTCAGTTGTTGCTAATTAGTGTTTGTACTAAGTCAAGGATTTTTCAGCTTCTTATGCCCAGCCAGCAAGAAGGCTGGAGGGGCACTAGAAGTTAGGAGGGGACAGAGCCAGGACAGCTGACCCAAACTGGCCAAAGGGATATTCCATACCATGTGACATTATGCCCAGTATATAAACTGGCGGGGAGTTCACCGGGGGAACAGATTGTTGCTCAGGAACTAACTGGGCATCGGTTGGCAAGTGGTAAGGAATTGCATTGCGCATCACTTGTTTTGTGCATTCCAATTCTTTTATTATTATTATTATTATTGGTTTTGTTGTATTTTTATTATTGTCATCATTATTATTTTCTTAATTTCTGTCCTGTTAAACTATTATTATCTTCACCCACAAGTTTTACTTTTTTTCCCCCAATTCTGTCACCCACTCCACTGGATGGGGGGGGCAGGGAGTGAGCAAGTGGCTGCATAGTGCTTACTTGCTGACTGGGGTTGAATCGTGCCACATCCAGATGGAGCTAGAACAGCAGTTAAAAAGTGAGGTACAGCACATTTTCCAGGTGTCTCAGTTTGGAAGGCATTCACATTGCCTCATCAGTGTTACTATCTTTGCATCTGAGTTGTGACAAACTCTGTCACTCACCTCATATGACTATAAATAAAAAGTCTCCACACAGGCACTTCCTGGAGAACAGCTATTGTACCATAACTTGCCATGAAATAACTCAGTCAGGGCTCAGTGCTGTAGTTCTGTAGCATTCATCTTGGAAGGGGTTTTGTCTTCTTCCAGGATAGTGAAAATACATTAATCCTTTGGGACCAAATTTTTCTCACACAAAAAATACGGCTACTTAGTGAAGGGGTCTACTTTAATGGATAGTCAGAAAAAGCTTCTTCCTATTCACAAGTAGTTACATTGTACATTATGTAGCAATTCTGGGAACTGACACTGAAGCCCATACTCCTAACTGCTAGGAGGGGACTCACAGCCCTCTCCATCTGTTCTTTAACTGAAGAAGTGCTTCCTTGGGCTATTCTTTTGAAAGAGGGGACCTAAGCATGCACAGCCAAAAGTAGAATAAGGCACTTATCCTTAGACAGGATTCAGGTATATCAAGTGACAGAGAGGAATGAGAAATGTATTAAGGGTTAATCTCAGAGCTAGGATGTTCGTTTCTTCATATGCTTGCTAAGATTGTCTGCTGTGATATTTTTGTGCACTATGTAACTATTAGCATTTTGAATGTTTCCCTTGTCAACCAAGTCTGTTATTCTATCCTGAAAGGTGTCTCCTTCAGTACCTATGTCTATCATTTAGGCACCTAGGCTCACCATTTGGGAAGAATTTTCAAAGTTGATATTTATCTGCCACCTAATTCTGCATGCCTTAAGGGAATGTCCATACTGCACAATGCAAAGCTATTCAGAGCCGAGGAGTTATACCAGATCAAAATCTCCATAAACTGGAAATATAACATTAACCAGGACTTGGGCCAACAGGTTCATGAAACATGAGGAATGGAGAAATTCCTCTAAAGAGGAGAGGTTGCTACATCTAGCACAGTGTGGACAAGCATATCAGCCTTCAGTGAGAACATGCTTTTTCTTAAAAACTTTCCCAGTACTAACTCACTTGCCCAAGTTAGGTGTCCCAGCTGAGATGCTGGTTTCTAAGAATCATTCTTTGTCTTTCTGCTTGTATTGTAGGCAAGGCCTAGAGTGAAAAAAAATCCATTATAAGATAGGGAGCAAAGGGTTTGGATACCTCCATGAGGAGCAGCATAAAGCTTTGTATATTTAAGAATGCAGTGTCTAGTGCAGCCCATGTTCTACAATGAACCTAATTAGATTTTAAAATCATAGCATTTCATCAGTATGCCATTCCCCATTTAAGAGGGCTTCTGTGTCATTCCATCAGGTTCACAAATAAAGCAATCATCTTCTCTGTCTCATCAGATTTAGCAGGCCCATTTGCAAAGGACTGTTGCATTACCTTCATACCAATGGTTCAATGGTTCAGTGACCAAAGCAGACATGTTGGAAAGACGTATCTCTCGTCCAGTCATAAAAAAACCTAAGCAGTGTTTGCAGCAGTGCATTGAAACTAAGTCTACCTAATTCTAAGTGAGTGCTGTAATTACTAAGCTAGAGAGATGCTTAACCGTTCTCTGAACTGAAGAATCCTCACATCTTTCACACAAAGCAAATCACCATCAAAACACAAATGGGAAGTTCTACCATCAACCATAAATCAGCTTTGGTCTGGTGCTGAGAGGGAACTCTCAGGAGAGCTGTGGGTTTCACACACCTTGGGCCCTGTTTTCTGAAAACTACATACAAATAAATGAAAGCAAAAGGCAGCTGACAATTTTTAAAAAGAAGGGACTCCATTTCTCCATGCACAGGGATGCCTCTAATTCTCCTCTGGCATGGGCTAAAGCAGGCATATGAGGGATATAAGGCCATCACAATACATTTTAAGATCGTTATTTCACCAGACCGAAAAAAAAAAAAAAAAAGTCCTTGTCTTTCAGTGTAATATTTTACAGCCAACTTTTGTGTCTCAGTGGAGTCCTACTGATTCTGCACAGGAACACATGATAGTTGATTACATGACAGGCTGAAGGTCTAACCACACTCAGAAGGGCCAGTCCTACAAGGAACCCTGTGTGAAGAGACCTCTACCTTCCTGCAAAGATCACTGAGGTCACTGGACCTCAGATAGCCACAGAAGATCAGCAGGTCCAGGTGTCTTGCATAACTGGGAACACAGCAGATTTTGAAATTAATTTGTGCAAAACACTACTCACAGGGCTAAGAATAACAAAATGTTCAGAATACTCTTGTCTTTGTGAGCCAGACACAGTTTTCTGTTTGTCAGGCCCAAGTGGAGCATAAGAAGTAGAGAAACACTGAGGGAGAGAAAATTTTTCCTGATATTTAGGCTACTTTCAAAAACATTGTAAATGGACAACTGTCCCAATGAAATAAAAAAAATGCTCTTCTGCTCACTGTATAAGACACTGGGGAAAATATTGTAATGGTAAAACTACTCAAGCAGTGCAACAGTAGTGGATTGTCTACAGTACTAAATGACAGTTATGCTCTATGCACACATAATGCCCAGTGATGTTTCTGTATTGGCACAGAGGACAAAACTGCACTCAGAACATCCCAAACTCTGGCATCCTAGTTATCCTACAGTGTCTTGCTGCCAACTTGAGGGCCCCATGATATTATTGCAATGCATTACCGAGAGCCCCATGACATTACTAAGGAAAACTATTGGCAAACCAGGACTTGCTACATCCAGCCATGTCTGAGCTC
Organism: Haliaeetus leucocephalus; assembly: GCF_000737465.1. Taxonomy (NCBI): domain Eukaryota; kingdom Metazoa; phylum Chordata; class Aves; order Accipitriformes; family Accipitridae; genus Haliaeetus; species Haliaeetus leucocephalus. The sequence goes on from NW_010972556.1 coordinate 2,429,961, forward strand.
AGCCCATTGACACTGAAATCAGGCAATGTCTTGGTCTATTTAAGAGGAGTGGAATGAACTCCAACCTTCCCCACCACTGTACTTTGCAACTTGGACAAAACACGTTCTTGCAGAGACCTCTTAAATTCAGAACAACAGTACCTTTGCTGAACTTTCATACAACCTTCATCCCTTGGGGCTTTTCCTATTCCAGGGCGGGGGGTGGGGGTGGGGAGTAAAGGCTAAGATAGGAAAATTTATTAGGTATATAAATTAGACAAAGATAAATCACATTCATAAATAAATGTAAATGTGAAGCTGATATAGAACATACCATGCTTGTTTATTTCACTCTAAGATACAAAAGTACCCCAATCTTTTTTTTGCCACCTGAACTATAACATGAAAAATGTTGGATTTTATGTGTCAGCTACTCCTACTCTAATAAAGAGGATTTGCACAAGTTAATGCAGGGCTCCCAGTTCCCTTTCTCCAGTGCTGCCAAGCTATCTGCTTTTTTAAAAGCACCAAAGGTGTTTGAAGGAATTGGGCGGGGGGCAACCCAAAACACTTTGCTTTCAAGAAAAAGCTTCCACACCTTGGTTCCTTTCCTTGAAACTCTGTTTGGTCCCCATTTGTTAAAGCTATTGCTGCTCTCTACAGTCAGACTCTAAGGCAGGAATTAGCAACATTTGCCCTAATATACATTTTCTTCTGATAAGAGACTCTCATTTGAATATTTATATTGATATGACACGTTTTTGTAGTCATTTATTCCAGACCTGTCTCACGTAAGTGTATTGTGAATGTCTCCTGATAGCTTAAGACAGATAACACAAGGATATCTACAGGTGCACTTTTTTTTTTTTTTCGTAAGTTGTAAGTGCACAGTTTTAATATTTATCAGTGAGTCATCCCTGCTTGAATCAACAGTCTGGGATTAAGAACCTGATGGGATTTGTGGGATCATTTCAATAAAAAGTCATATTTTTTAGCTATTTTTTCTTACAAAGAGAACATTCATACTGTTTTGTATTCTCATTAACAGAATCAAACAAATTAAAAAAAAAAAAAAGTAATTGTCCATCAGAGTTCAGGACTCTTAACATGAAAAATCTGAAATGAACAGAAAGAGCAGCTGCCTTCAGTAGCATCCCTCAATGCAAAAGTTGGAGTATATAGAAAATTAAGAATAGAAAAAATGCACAGAAATGTACAAAAAGAAAGCTTCACCCATGTTCTTGCACTGAAGTTGTGAAGAATGGCCCCTAATTTGTAATGTCATCACTGAAAGGTGTGGAAAATTCATGAGAGCAATTTATTACACATGTTTGAAATTGGGGCACATAAGGAATTTGCCAAATCCAATCCATAAATATTGGCAAAAAATTTTTTTAACCATTTTGGGGGGCTTACATTTTCACAGAATGAAATGGGGATCAGAGGATCTTGTGCAACTTGGATTTACAGCTATGGCTGAGTGTTCCTTTCACTTCTGCTGACACATTTCTAACAGCTTGTCTTCCCCTTAGTCACTTGTGTAACAAAGTTTTGGAGAAGTGTCACAACCTCTACAATACCATGACCCTTCTCTAAACCTCTGAGGGCATCTGCATTTTGATCCTGAAGTCACAGGGAGATTGGTTTTCGTCTTCTACCTAGAGTAGGAAAATTGTTTGGAAATCATGTCCCCAGGCTCACACTCATTTCTCTGTACAAAGCCTCTCAAAACAACAGTTTAGCCACAACCATTGATCTGCTCCATCTCTTAGTAATTTTTAAAACTATTTTCCAAATCCTTTTGACAATCTTTTTTATCCCTTAAAGTGTTTACAGCCCCTGCAGTTTATCCTGCAATGGTCCAGTCCCTACGACTGGTCCCATCTCATCCTTTTTTGGACCTCAGACTCTAATTCATTCATTATTCCACAACTAGATTTCCATTGATCTGAATGTTTTCCTTACATGACATGAGTTTTCCACCAAATCTCTTTTCCTCAGCCTCCAAGAGCAGCTGCTAGGGCTCAGATTTATGCAGTAGCCCACAAGAATGAACAGTCAATATATGGACCTCCTTCAGCCAACCACTGGTGCCTTTCTCCTTCCTGCTGCTCTCCTCCCCACCATAGTCTGTAGCTGTCCTGTCCTCCACAATAAAAGTATCCTGTGCAACTGATGATCTACCCAATGGCCCATCCTCTAATGGATGCCTAGCAGACTGGCCTTACCTTTCAATCTAGCCAGTGCTCAGCAACAAATTTGGCAGTGTAGTCCTGCACAACAACAAAATGGAAAATTTTATTTTCCCTGTACACTTTAGCCCTTGGAGCAGAAAGGCTGGTACATGCTGCCTCCTTATCTTTATGGCCTGTAGCCTCTGTGAGGAGACAGGAAAACTGAAAGAGACCCAGATGAATTTCCCCCTCTCATTCCCACATACCCTGTAGACAGCAGATTCAAGTGTCTGCAAATAACAGACTTGATAAGCAACTAAATTTGCCTGACTGAAGTTAAGAAAGCAGCCATAACAACTGTGCTTCTAAGGCAGCAGGCAGGCACTGAGCAGACATAACAGCAACAACCCAATTCATTGTGCTCACAGTAGGTAATCAGGGAACTAGGACACATGATAGACAAGAAGCTGAGAGAACTGGGCCTGTTCAGCCTGGAGATAAGAATGCAAAGCAGAAACCTTTGCTGTTTTCAAATATCTAATGGGAGGGTGTCAGACTCATCTCAGAGATGCACAGGGATAGAATGAGAGGCAATGGAAACATGAAGCATTTGGAAGCAAGATGCAAAAAAGGAAAATGCCAATTAATTTCTTCTCCCACCTCCCTTTTTTTTTTTTTTTTTTTTCATTTAAGTGAGGAAAACCAAATGCTGGGACAGCCTAGAGGTGTTGCAGATTCTTCATCCTTGCATCTAGCCAAAACCCAACTGAAGAATGCTCTGATCAATCTGGGGACTTTGTCCCTGCTCTGAGCAAACTTTTGGACCGGATGACTTCCAGAGCTCCCTCCTCCCTACCTAAATTAATGATGTGAGGCTATGATTTGTGACGGGAGTGGCTCCTCCATTAGAGGTCACTGTTGTGCAAGCACCCGGGAACGACACCACAGGAAAATTATGAACAGAGGAATTTTACAGGGAAAGTGCTGCATGAATTAGGGTTCCCTTCTGCTCAATAGCTGAAAGGTGAGATCCATCTGGCTGCTGGGATGGTGTATGATGGAAGAGGGGACACGTCGCCCATTCATCTCTCGTTTCCCAAGTAGCACATTCCAAGTATGGGATAAAAAAGGGGAAAAGTGAGGTTAGCAGAAGAGAGGGGCATCTTGGAAAAAGACAGGAGAGTAGGGCAGGAAAGAGGAAGTATTCTTTTTGAAAGAAGAAACTCTGACTGTACCAGCAAGACTTCAGAGTATGAGGTTTGTGTACGCTCTCTGCATAAGCTGACTTTACCAGAAGGACTCTCAGCAGATGGAAAACTGATCCTGGTTTTCTGCTGTCATTGTCAGAGGCACAGATGAATGCATTCTTATTTTACATAACTTTCACTTTGTTTTGTTTATGGGTTTATATCACAGGTTAACCAGTCACTTTAAAGCCAGCAGGTTTAGTGACCAACCTGCTATCACCTGCTAAGGATCAGGGATCAGAATTCTTTGATATTCAAAGTAAACTTTTTTAAAAGTCCAAAGGATCAGACTATGGAAAGGATGTCAGGCATTATGCAAATCCTAGGCAGAAGTGCTTAGGAAAATTTTCATTGAAAAATTCTTTTTAAAGATGTTTCATTTAAACTGGGTTTTCATTTTTAAACTTTATCGACTTCCATTAAAACTCCCATGGGAACATTTCTGAAGTTATTTTGTGTTTTGAAAGCTTTATGCTGTGGGAGCGTGCTCTTTGTTGTTATTTAGGCCACATCATTCTCTTTGATACTGATGTCAGCAATTGTACTAAATTAAGAAATCAATATAAAGGGCTGCATTTATTTTTAATTAAGTTTTAATATTCTGGATTGAACATTTTCCCAGATGTCTGATTTCAGGTCTGACAATCCTTGAAAATGTGCTGCTGACACAAGGAAATTCACGCTAGAGAATGTGAGATTGTTTACATGAGAGCAATTCTGAGGTTTGAGCAGTTCTGTGACTGGTCAGATAGTCCAGGAAGAAAAGTATACAAAATAACATAAGGTTTATATGGGACAGCTAGCAGTATGGCAGTGGGTGGGAGATGGGAACAATAGGGATTCTGCTTATGTGTAGCACACAAACTTCACTATGTTTGTATTTTGCTTGTTCCTGTCTAACCAACCAAGCTGCCCTGAAGCTACATTCAAAGGATGTGTTCCTACCTTCCTTCTCCTCCACTGCAACAGTAGTTTAGGGACTTCTCACCCAAGCAGTTACTCTAATCCTGTGTTTCTTTGTATTGCTGGTATGAATGCTGTGTCCTGTAACCTCAGCCAGTGAAATGATCTGGATTAAAAAGCACGTCTCCACCCATGCCCCAGTCCCTTTCCTTTTCTCTCATTTTCTTTCCTTTCCTTGAATAGTTTTAATCTGTATTTTTTCAGTGACATGTGACACAGAACAGTCTTCAACTTCCATAGCAGCAAACCTGAGGGGACGTGGGTGAGGCATCTTTACAAACCGCAGTGAAAAATAGTAGAGGTCATTATGCAGGCTTCTAGCCTTCTGGGGAAAGAGTTTATAAGTGCAATTGTTAGGTATCCCATGCCCCACATCAACGCTGAGAATGTATTACTTCCTCAGAAGGTATATCTGAACAGTATGGTGACTGAACACCATGACAGCATAGGCTTATTTTTTTTGTTGTGAATTTTCCACTGATGTGGTTAAACTGTTGACTTACAGGAGGAGTTGCAGAAACGGTGCATAGGATGTGTGGCAAACGGATGAACGATGATTTATAAATAAGTAGAATGAGTCTGCAGCAAGAAAGAATGCATGCCAGGCCTACACAGGGGATTCCTAAAGTCTGTTTGCACAGTGGCAGTAGCTGGACACAAAATGTGTTCTTGTCTTCCTTTTCCCACACTTCTGTCATATATCTTCCCTTCCACAACCCAGACCATTATTCTACATCCTTACCCTCCTACCTGATACTACACACAAACTGGAATCCCAGTCTGTTCCCTACCTCCTTACAACACAGCTTTAGGTCTACAAAAAAGAACCCTAACTGCATCCTGTCACAGAGACCTGTTTCACTCTGCTTTGGCCACTGCTCAGAGTCTGCAGTGACTGAACTCATGGAACAGACTGTGGAACAGGGAGCTGGTAGTCCAGCTGCAGAGTCCAGCAAGCTATAGCTGATCGGCTGATGGGTAGTAACTGCCTGTGTGAAGGCTCTCTTCAGCCATGTGCTAAGAACAATATTTGCTTGCATGGAGACACTTTATCCTGCAGTTCAGGTAGGGAGGAGGTAGTGTTTCAACAAAACCAAACTGCAAGCAAAGCTGAGAGTCACTGCTATCACAGAATCACAGAACAGTCCAGGTTGGAAGGAGCCTTGAAAGATCATCTGGTCCAACTCTTAGTGCTACATCTAACATCTTTGAGCAACACTGAGCAACCTGCAAGGTGTCCCTGCCCATGGCAGGAGGGTTGGAACTAGATGATCTTTAAGGTCCCTTCCAACCCAAGCCATTCTATTATTCTATGATCTCATTTTGAAGTAGTTTACAAACTGCTAATAGTACACGCCACTTTCCATCAACTGCTCTGTATGGGTTTGCACTGCTCATAAACCTGAGAAGCTGCCTGGCAGAGAAATACCTGGGGGTGCTGGTCGACAGCCGTCTGAATATGAGCCAGCAGTTTGTGCCCAGGTGGCCAAGAAGGCCAGTGGCGTCCTGGCCTGTATCAGAAATAGCGTGGCCAGCAGGAGCAGGGAGGTGGTTGTTCCCCTGTACTGGGCACTGGTGAGGCCGCACCTCGAGTCCTGTGTTCAGTTTTGGGCCCCTCACTACAGGAAAGACATTGAGATGCTGGACCGTGTCCAGAGAAGGGCAATGAAGCTGGTGAAGGGTCTAGAGAACAAGACTTATGAGGAGCAACTGAGGGAACTGGGGCTGTTTAATCTGGAGAAAAGGAGGCTGAGGGGAGACCTTATCGCTCTCTGCAACTACTTGAAAGGAGGGTGTAGCGAGGTGGGTACTGGTCTCTTCTATCAAGTAACTAGTAATAGGCTGAGAGGGAATGACCTCAAGTTGTGCCAATGGAGATTTAGGTTGGATATTAGAAAAAATTTCTTTACTGAAAGGGTTGTCAGGCATTGGACCAGGCTGCACAGGGAAGTGGGGGAGTCACAATCCATGAAGCTATTCAAAAAGCACATAGACAAGGCATTTCAGGGCATGGTTTAGTGGGCATGGCTGATGTTTGGACTCGATGATCTTAAAGGTCTTTCCCAACCTAAACAATTCTATGATTCTATGAATAAAGAATCTATAGAGAGGTCATTAAATGCTACTAAAGGACAAAATCCATGAAAGTGCTTAGCACCTTTACTTTTCTGGCCTTTGCAAATCTGCTGGATCTACTAGAGTCAGCAATATTTTTCAAGAAATTTCCCAATGCAAAGGACAAGAAACTGAAAGTCCTTCATAAGAGATAGACAAAAATATCTGATGCTGGATTAACTGTAATTGAAATTGTGAAGCCTTGCTAAAATTAGTTCCTGTTGTGTGCATTTCTCATCTGTTGAAGTTTGCCGTTAAAAGATTCAGGATGTAATAGAGATTTTTGTAAATATTCCCAGGTGCCAAGTACTACATTAGTTACAAAAAACAACAACAAAAAAAAGACATTACAAAATTATATCAGAGGTCAGTGTTACATTGTGTCTTACTGAGGTGAACACGGTGTTTGGTGAGCTCCACAGTGTAGCACCTTGTTGGACACTTCTTGTGTTATTCCTGGCACAAAAGCAGAAGAAGAGGAGCTCGAGCCTGGAAAGAAGAGTTTTCCTTCCTTATCCAGCTCTTCTGTGAGTCAACAGGACTTGCATGAGAAAGCAATCATCTATTTGCTGAAACTTGTTGATGATAGACAAAAAAATACACTCTTTAGCTGTGTAACTGTCTGAGAAAACTGATTTGACAAAATAAGCCAAGAAGGTTTTGTTGCAACATAAATAAAATTTGTACCACATAAATAAGGCTAAACTGTAAAGCACTAATTTTTTTTTTTTTTTAACTTGGCCTTTCCCTTTTCATGTTTTAGAATATAAAAATACTTGTAATACAGCATATATGGTAACTAAAAAGTTAAAATTTGAGACCATGAGAAGACACTCTAGAATTATTAGCTGCAGTTATACTAAATAATACTAATCATCCCAGAAGAACCGTGAAAGGGTGCAGAGGCCAAATGGTGAAAGATTCATGGCAACTGAGAATTTAACTTGAGCCTTCATTTTCTCTGTTTCAGATGTTTTCAAATTTGGCCCTACTTGTGACAGATACTTTCTTGAGAGTACATAAAGTACAGAAGGATGTCAACTGCATGTCATTAAAACTCTTTTTTTGTCTTAACATTATCAGGGATTTCTTGACTTACCAAATTGACCATGATAATCCATTTTTGAAATTTTTTTCTTTTTTTTTTTAAGCAAATATCTTTTTAAAGCAAAAGCAGCCTGACAACCTCTGGTATGATTTGAGCAATAGCTGCCAAACATAGGTCTGATCTTCCACTTTTTAAAAGGAAAACTCTGAGGAGCTGTTGGTAAGAAATCACATGAAATTAACAGAGCCTAAATTGCTCTCATTGAAACCTTTTCTTCAGAGGTTTAAGGAGGAGATTTTGAAGGGTAAAGTCCCTTTGCTCCCCACTTCCCAGAGAAAGCTCATGATAACTGAGCTAGGTGAGAGCTGAAAAGGCTCAGACATCAGCTGTGAGACCTCTATGCCCCCATAAGCTAGTGCAGAAGGGCAAACAGTGAGAGCATGGCCTTGCCTGGAGCTGGGATTCTTTTTAGGAAACATGGGTTTCTGTCTTGATTCTCTGCACTAAAAGTAGATGAGACTTCAAGAGCTGATGGGTGTTTAACACACAAGGGGCCAGGAGACGAAGTTGTTAAGTTTGAGTGCGAAATCACGGAGTGTCCAGAGTTCCCTCTCTCCCTCCCACAGGGTTTGCACAACTCCTGGCAAAGTATTTGCACATTATTGCACATTTGTTTGCCTCCCACGCAGTGGCAGGGAAGGACATGTTGAGGAGAAAGGGAAGTCAGGGGGGTTTTGCTGAAGCTGTCTGTTCCTCTTGCTTTTCCACTTCCTCTTCTTCCTGGTATCAGCAGCTGGGGGGCATGCCGAGGGGGAAGCCAGGCCAGTGGATAATCCCCTGCCCAACTGTTTACACGAGGGTATACAGGGAGGAAACTGAAGCGACTTCTTCCTTGAGAAAGTTGTTTCCTCCCTCTCTTCCCACACAATCTCCCCTTCCCCCAATGCAGGGTCTCTCTCTTCTCCCTCTCCCTGGGTGCCACAACGCTGCTGACAGCAGCTGCCAAGATGGCCGCCCCCACGCTCTCAGGCTGAGCCCCAGCAGGGAGGCACAGAGCTAGTCATGGCGGGGGAAGGCACGGCACAGGCATGGCCAATACTGAGGGGCAAGAGGGAGTGGGGCTGAGGAAGCACAGCATTATGAGGGCAGGCAAAAGGCTGCCCACCCTCCACAGCTGTCAGCGCTCCTTTCCCCACACAAACTGCTTATGCCCAGCTCCCATTAGCCCTGCCGTGCTCCTCCATCTTCTCTCTCACCCCAGTCTCTACTGATTTTCCCTCATACACAGCTTCTAGCAACTTCCCAGGCTGCCTGCTTGCTTGCTTGCTTGCCCGCCCGCCTTACCAAGAGGGCCACCACATCCCCTCCACGTCCCCCTTGCCTCAGGCCAGGAGTTTGCTGCTACAAACTCAGCCACCATAGCTATACGCACATCACCTGCAACTTAGCTCATTAAATCATTTCATCGAGCTACCACTAGTAATCACCTTTGGCCCTCATTGAGGGCTAAGCTGTGGGATGTGAGGGGTGATGGTGCTATGGCAAGCTCTGCGAGTCCCTCCAGCTGATGCTTCATGGGTCCACGTTTCTATGCATGTGGGCTCTTGACCAACATGGTGAACTCTGCATTTTCAAGAGGGTTTTCTGGTGCCTGTGGAAGGTTTAGTGAAGGCCTGGTGTTACTGTATAGCCTGTCTGGAGTGTTTTTTGCTGTCACACTGCTTTCAATTCCCCCTGAACTCCTCCTGCTGAACCCAGGCAGGCAGAACACAGGAGCACCAACATTGGCAAGAACCACACAGCTTGCAGGGCAAAAAAAAAAGCCTAATTCAAAAGCTGCTTAATCTGAGTCTCCTGCATGAGTGAGCTTTGCAGAAAAAGTGGCAGGGAAGAGCCTGTGACATGGCAGGGGGCACTGAGGGAGAACCCAGGGCACAGCACAGAGTGGGGAGTGAGTGCAGGGCAGTGGAGATGAGCAATTTGGTGGAACATGACAGCTAATACCTGAATACAAGCTTTGCATTCAAAGAAGAATTGCTTAAAATCTGAGCCAACAGAGTGGTTCTAAGGTCAAATCACAAAAAAAGAAAGACTTCTGGCTTTTTGCATGTGAGATTGTTTTACAGCAGGTGCTTTGCATCGGCTTTAGATGTCCACAGGAAGGACTGTGCTCTGGAAGGACTGATTTATTATCACAGGGCCTACACCCAAGCAGAAAACCAGCAGCTTAACAGGCACCTGACTGTGGTGCACTGGAGTACACTGGACTTTCCTTCATGACAGAAATACAGCCTTTGCAAAGCACAGTCGGGGTAAGAAGACTGTCAGCATCATTCGTCTTCTTTCTTGAATTTGCCAATTCTGCCTTTCTCTAGTATAGAAAAATATAAATAGTGGAAACAGATTTCTGCACTCCTTGTTCAAATAAATACAAATATAGTAACAGTAGCCAATGGTTGTAAGATTATAGGGATTGAATTATGACACTTTAAAAGAGCCACAGCACTGACTTGAGGAGCTTTCAGGGAATCCTGCGTGTCAGCTGTCCACAAATAGTATCTGGAAAGCCCACTTGTTCCTATAAGCATGACAGTGCATGTGGACACCAGAGAATGCTGCTAATTTGCTCATGACAACATCAAACTTCTGTCACAAATACTAAAACTACCTTCAAATGGCAACCCGATGGAAATGCAACAGCACATTTTTCAGGAAGTCTCACCCCATCTGCAGACACAAAGATAACATAGACTGACACTACAAGAAACGTTTGTTCCCATAGTGTGCTGTAGCAATTGCAGGCAGAAGGTCCTGCCGGTGTTCAGGAATATCAAGTTTTTACTGAAAATCAGGTACTTTCCAAAGTGATCCTGTAACAGGTTTGCCACTGCAGCAGGGTGGCACTTTTCCCCAGACCTCCTGACTCTGGGGAGTGGCACAGCATTGCCAAGCAGGACTGCTAACTCTTTGCCTTGCCCTCAGACTAAGCTCGCATACTTGAAATGTTATCCCCCAGGAGCAGCATGAAACCAGGTAGACTGTAACTCTCTCAGTACAACTATGTACAAAGAGATTATCAATGGAGAAACACGTCATTTCTGCTGCTGCTCCTAGTCTGCCACTAGGAGGCAAAAGCCCCATGAGAGTGAGGAGGAGGCAAGAAGAGAGGTTTCAGTGAAAAACTGGGCTAACATTGACTTTCTCTAGCTGAGCACTCTGCTTATTTGCATGTGTCATACACTACAGATATACAGAGCAACACTATTCTGACTTAGAAAAGAGATTGCCAAACTTGCTTTAGTGTTATTAATGCACCTGTCCAAAGGTGATCTCCCGAGTACCTTTTTTTCCCTATACATACATGGTTTAAGGATTACCTGCCCCAGCCAATCATTTCTGTCTTTTTCTTCTCCCACCCTCACTCACCACTAATTCTGTTATGCTGTCTCCCCTGTTTTGGGATCATTTAATAGACTAAGATCAGTGAAATGAAGCAGGTTAAAAACACCATGGAAAGAAAAAAAAGATATTTTTATTTTGTTTCATGCCACTTCAGTTTACACCACCTCCAAAAATGCTACTGACACAGCTGCAGGGGTAACAAGATCCCAACTATGATATTCTTTGTGAGCATTGAATTGGGAAGCCAGAGGTGTTCAGATGGGAGTGCCCAAACTTTTAAACCATTTCAGAGCACAGGACAACATCAGTAGATGAAACATACCTTAAAAAGATGGCAGAGAAACTCGCTGGGCTCTTTTTCTCCCTTTTTTTCTTTCTTCTACTTCTGACAATTTTAATTCTCAAGCAGCTGCTTTTCCTGGAGTTGCATGGAAACAGAAATTTGAATAAATGCTCTGATTAAAAAAACTACTTAAGGCTGCAGCCATAAAAGTTGCACATGGGAACAGTAACACATCATTGCTATGCTGGGATTTAGATGCTTGTTTTGGTCTGCACAGAGTCTAGAATGGCATGCTTATACAGGAGAAGACATTATCATTATTGATATTCTTGTATTGCTTGAATATAATCTTGTGATTTTGTTGCTGCTACTGCTGTTGTTTTTATGAAAAATAAAAAAGGCAAAATATCTATATGCTGCTTTTAGGCTTGCCGGTCCTGTTCCTTAAAATATTAATTCCTTCATATTCTTTATTCACCTAATACTAGCTAATTCCCCCAAATCACTCAAAAACATCCTTCACAGAAATAAGTGGAAAAAACCAGAGAAGGTCCAGGAAGGTGTTGCACCTGCAAGTGTAAAATGAAGCATATGGTAGACATTGCAGATGGGCAACTTTCAGAGCAGTTTCACTCCATAAATGGTTATTTTCATTGTGTTTGTTGCAATCTATATTCTCAGCAGCATTCTATCAGTTAGGTTTGTATTTATTTCTGTGTATTGGATGAAAGAGAAGATGACAGGAACTGCCTCGTATTCAGAGTTGCAAAGATGAGCTCGGTCTTTGATCATTGCATGATTTGTCTAGCACTGATACTATGTGCAAACCCTTGCAGCGGTGTTTACCCATGTAAAATGACTATATTGCTACAGTTAGCACCTTAAAACAGTCATGAAGACTGCCAGCTAGAAAGCAACAGTCACAAAGTCTAATCTGCCTTAATCTTAATAATAAATGCTTCATTGTCTGTGATGATTGTTTATTTTCACAAATAAATGTGATTCTTAAAATAAAATACGGTGTTTATGAGAATTAATAGAATAAAGAAATGCATTTCTCCCACTAAGAAAAAAATAACATTGTGTTATGTAACAAAAAAAAGAGTTATCATTGGCAAGTGGCAAAAAAAAAAAGCATGTGGCAGTGTTTTTAACTCAAATAAGCTCCATCCAGCATTCTAATAAGCTTCTGAACTAGGTGAGATAGGAATTCTTGTAAAATTAAGCTGGAAATATCAAGCACTTCCAGTGCTTTATTTTGACAGCCAAAAATATTTTGAAAAATACTGAGAAAGTTGTGTGGAGGAGAAGTGATAGACAATGAGGAAGAGTCAAAAAACCTTATTTGAAGCTCAAAGACAATTTTTCTCCTGCAATCTCATCCTTGTGCAGAGCTGCAGCAACTTCCCTGAGCTCTATTTAGTAGAGGGTTCCACCTTCGTGGTTTGGGTTTACCTTCAGCACAAACATAAATTTAGTATTTCTTGTGAAGCTTACTTCTCAATATCATTTTTCCTATCAATAATGAATTCATAGGCAGAAGGGCAGAAGAAGTGTATGATCATAGTTTTTTAAAAAAAAAAACTCCATACAGCGAAAGCTTTAAAAAAGTGGCCAGCAGAATCTCTTGAGAGCCTACTGGCAAAGGTGGGAGCAAGAAAACACGTTAGCTGATACCTGATGAGTGGGAATGTATACAGTGGTTCTCAATGGTAGCAGGGGACTAGGCTTGATGGCTCAAGAGGTTGGACCACTCTTGTCTTTATGCTTGTCATTACCACACACATTTCATTAGCGATTATTCTGTAGCAACTCCAGCTTGTATGCACAAATACGGCTTCACAGGACTCTGCAATATGGGGTAAATGCAATACTTTTAGGTATCACATGGTGAATACTGCTGATGGCAGCAGCCAGTCTGAACACATTTTAGTTCCCTTTCCCCCCACCATTTCTTGCCTAATATCCTGAGGAGAGCAGTTTTCTCTACTGATCATGATACTGAAACCCACAAGCAGCATTCTTATGCAAACCCTCTCTGAGAAGCAGAACTCAGCAAACAGAACAGGCTGTTAAGGTGATAGACCTGTGGATTGTCTCATTGAGGGAGCCAGTTTTTCTACCTGTATCAAAATATTGGAGAGCTTTGGGAATCCAGGTAAATTGTTGTACATGTTTGTCTTAGAAATAAACCTGCAAAGTTCCAGGAGAAATACGATCAGTACAAGGTATTACATATAACTTCATATAACTGGAAGCTTTAATTGTAGATTTTACTTACTATCAGTTGTGGAGCTGAAAAGATGCCAAGCTGATGAAAAGGACTTTTCTCTCTCAAAGTTTTGTGTTTAGTTCCCTGAATTTTTACTAAGAGCAGTCCTAATTTAAGTGATTTTTTCATTTTGAATAATAACAGAAATGGTATCACTTAAAGGCAATTATTTTCTAGTAATTCCTTTTGCATTATTTGTGGCTGGTTGGTTTATGGGTGGGATATTTTTTAATATACCATACTCTGGATTGAGATATCAGTATATGTATTTTGTCTGTAGTGGGTCATGGAAAATATTTTTCTTTCCAGTGGTGAGTCAGAATGGTACTCAATGTCATAAAACGGCACAAAATTTCCTTTAAATCTTGAAATTCTGGAAATAATGGTAGGAACTTTTCAGTGGCAGGAACTCAAGTTTTTCTTCCTTGAGACTTGGAGACGTTACATTAGCTTTAGTGGAATAACCAGAGTCAAATCAAAGACATCCATATGGCAGTCACTGTATACAGTGTATATAAATAGTTTTCTGAGGGAAGAGGGATCTGTCTGCTTCATTTCTGGGCAGACTTACTAGAAAAGTTACATTATTCTGAAAGCTGTTGATTAGCATATGAGACAAATAGATTAAAACCCCCAAATTATGAAGTGTCATGAAACTCTGTGCTTATATAATGCCATGTTTAAAAAAATCATAATCCTTTTTCAGGAAGGATAGAAGTTCTTGGTGGAAAATTGAAGCTGCCAGGCTTCTGTTGTTGAAGACTGAATTGCCAATGGTTGATAGTTTTTCTGATTTTGACATAGACAGGTACAAAAAAGAAGCAAGAAAATAAACATGAAACTTTGTATTGAACTTACCAGGACATAGGATGAAGAGATGACCATGCATGGATAGATGCTTTAGCCTCATGCATAGGCTGTGACAGCAATAGTCTGGGACCAAGCTGGGATATCATCTGGCTGTTCTGGTCAAGCCCTATGCCTTCACTAGTCCTGGTCTCAAACTGACCCGAAGTGGATGAACTATATTGTCCTGTCGTGTTCCTGCAGTATGATATAGTTGGTCTTATGATTAGGTAAAAGATAAGAAAAAGTGACAAGAGAATGCACGATGGAAAGATACAGAATACAGCATGATCAGGCTGGGACACTGTCTTGTTTAATTTTCACAACCTCAAGTCCTCATGAATGTGATGGTTTTGTCTTGCTGGTCTTAGAGGGATGTTCGAAATGATGCTCTCAGGCTAACATAGAGGCTGTCAGCCCCTTACTGGGGAATCCCTTAGATTTCTGTTTATCCTCTCCATCCTAGAGGTCTGCCTTTCAAAAAAATCCCAGACAGCAGAATAGCCTGCCTCTTCATTATTTAGTATCTGATGAGGGCTCATTTCTCCTGTATACCAATCATTGTATTAGCAAGTCTTTTTGTTTGGGCAGATGCTGTCCTTCCACCTTCTTTTCATATTTCTGCTACCTACATTCATGGTATTGCAACCTCTTAACCCCAATTTCCAAATACTGCACTCACTATTAGAGGGAGTCTTCTTTAACTAGTAATTATAACTAGACTCAGGGGGGAGAAAACCAACTTGAAAATTATTTATCTCTTCTGGAAACAACAAAGTTGCATAATGATAATTCTGAAGTCTCTCTGTCTGGAAAAGGAAATAGTCATGCAATAATTTATCACAAATTCAGAATGGCACTAGCATCTTGTGCAAGCAGCTAAACTCCCTTAAATCCATTAACTTCAGTAGAAGTTAAATCAGGCCTTTATAAAGTTGCCAAATAATTTTCAGATCTGCATTTCTCTATAACTTTCATATGTCATTTTCCTTGCCTTTTCTGTCCAGTTCCTTTTTCTTTATATCCTGTCCATGGGTTAGAGCTCAATTCCCTTAGTAGTTATCAGCTTCTCTGGTTATTTCACTGTCACAGAATTCATGAGTATACACACTTTTCTTCTTAAAGGAATAGCTTTATAATCTTTATTTCATTACTTTCCAGCAAATTCATCAAGATCTGATTCTGTTAAAAGATTATGAGTTTTTTAAAGGCCTGGTTAAACCCTATCACTTTGGAACAGAAAGGAAAAAGTTATAGGTAAGAAGTGAAAATATGGGTTTTTTCCATTTATAAATCAGATCTGCATGTACTTTGAAGAATTGCATAATTCCTTGTACAGTCAACAGTTACATATATTTCATTTGTTTAATTAAGGATCATATGCATGCACATCTGCTATTCCTTTCATTGATCTGGTGTTGCTGTTTGAAGAAAGAGCAACCACAAGGGGAAGTTGAAGTGAAATGATCTTTTGGCTTCACCAAGACTGGAAAGTAAATAATGAGAGCATATTTATGCCAAAGCAAAACAAATGGGTTTTGATCAGGCTGCTAGTTGAGTAAATTCAGGAAGAATACAGTTGGAACCTTTGTATTTCTTGTGTTCTCATTACACTGTACTTCTGTACAGAAATGTACAGTTATATTGTAAGCAATGAAGAATTGCACTTGTTTACACTGAGGTGTAATTAAGATCTAGTTGTGGAAGAATTCTTTACCGGTGTATGTTGGTATCTGTATGAGTCTGCTGAAGGCAGTGGGAGGGTGGGAAAGCACTGCACATACAAATCTTGATGAATCTATGGCATGGGAACTAAAACCTGGGTATTGTTCTAGATTTGAGCAAACACATTTGAATAATGCAACCAACTCATATCAAAGCAAATGTTACAGTGGACGTTATGTGTTGCTTCCAGTTCAGATCAGAAGCTGAAAAGCCAAAATATTTTGCATTGAGCTTCCCAACAGAGTGCAAAGAGAAAGTTCAGAAAATAACCAAAGTAATTCTTGCATGAGACTCTTCTGTTCCACATGCACTTCACACTTGAGAGGGGAAGGTTAGGGTGAACTTAATCTCACTTCAGAATCTTTTCAAGTTCCCATTTCATGATTTACAACCTATTGTATGTACTAATGGAATAGGTAATTGCTGTCGTTTCTGGGAAGGGAAACAGAAACTGCAGGGATTACTCTATAAGCAGGGTCACAAATAAAAGATTCTGTCTTTTTCCCAGTTCCCCATCTGTCTACCTGGCCAGTCAGGTTGTGCATTAGAATCCACAATATGGCTTCTAGTATAACGTAGCTTATGAAAGCAGGAACTGGTGACATAGATTAAAGAGAAGCAGAAAAATTTCACGGAGTTTCTTACTCTCTTCTGATTCTTAGCATTACCTTTACAACTTACTACTCACTGTAACTAAATGAGAGAGGCTACACTGCTGATTGTAAACCCTTCCACATGCCCAGGAGTTTTTACTCTTGAAGAGCTTGTAAATCTGCATGACTGGCAAAGTTTGTTCACGGTACTGGGAAGAAATCTGTTAAAAGAAATCCACTGACGGTCCTAACATGGCAGTAGTGAGTGGTTCAGTGCTTTTGAAAGAATGTATAAATGTAATTGATCTTGCTATTGCAAAGATGTAGAAAACTTCTCAGAAACCATATATCATAACAAGAAAAGTTTCTTCAAAGCCACATTTCCAGCTTCCAAAAGGTCTACATGCTGAATGTCTCTTGTCCAGAATGTTTTCGTTACTGTAATTTGACACAGTACTTTTTCTTAAATTTCAAATGGAAGAGGTAGCAGAAGAATCAATTTATTGCTATAACTTTCAAAAGAAATGAACAGCTGAGATGGCCAAACAGCTGATTAGATTGTAATTTATAAGTTCTGAAGACTTCAGACACTGACTTAAAGTTACAGTATCTCTGATGGTTTAGATTTTGTTACAGAAGTTAAAAAAAAAGTACACGTTAGTACAAAGTCAAAAGAGATCAGAGACAAGAGGCTTTGTTATACTCTCTGGCATTGTGATTAGCTTAACTTTCTGTTTAAGTGGGTAAAATCAGTGCCTTGTGAGGCATTGTGGGAGAAATCTTGAATGATTAGTGATATATATATACATATCTCCGCAGTGTAATTTTGTATGTGTGTGAGTGCATATGCGTCAACCTGCAGTAGATGACTTAAACCTGATAATCTCCATAGTAAATGTGTACTTCCTCCCTTCCTTATACGTGCAAAAAAAGATAACAATATGGTGCTCTGAGGATAAGTTTCATATACATCTATCTTGTTTTAGCTGCATTTATTGTAAGTAACTTTGTAGTATAATACAAACAGTTTGGAAAGACTGAATGTCTTGGTGATACTGAAAGACTGGGAAAGTTACTTGAAGTTGCGGAAGTCACAGGTAAAACTATTCCAACATAACAGGCAATTCATGTAATCTGATAAAATCAAACAGAAGGCAAAAGGAGCAAACCCCCTATTTAGAAGCTCTTGTTAATGAAGCAGAAAAAATTACTGAACACCCACTGAACCGTACTGAGTGAAGACACAGTTCATTCTTCAACCTCTTTCTAAAATTTTTCTCAGACCTCTATTTATTTGCTTTGTAGTGATATTCTTTTATTTCCAAATGATTCAGAGCCCTTCCTAGTTATAACATCCCTGCTTTACACCATTAGTCTTACATTTTAACTTCCACACACAAAACAGATCCCGCTTAAACAAGTTGTGAATCAGATACACCAGCGTATCTGCCGTAGCTGCACCCCTGCTGCCACTGTTGTCTGGGAAAGGGTTCCCTGTGGCAGAGGGCTCCTGGAACCCAAAAGTGGCCCCAGACTAGTGCAGTGGGACCAGCTTGCTTTGCCCACATCCTTCACTGCACTGTGTTTTAATTGTACTGAATTCAAATGTATTGAGCTTTTGCACTCGATTCATATTAAAGATGGGTCCTGAAAGGTATTGAATAGGTCTGACCAATTAAAACATTTTTGAATGAAATTGGGTTTTAGCCACTTGGAATTGTTCCTTTTTTTTTTTTCCCCCCCAAAGAAGTTAAGTGTCTTTGACAGTGTCTGGGTGTATTGATTGTAATTTCTTCCTATTTTGCTCCACATATTTTCATTTTCCATCCACACACACACAGTTTTGTTCAGATACAAAATGGAGAAGAGAAACAAGGACAAAGCAAGGGCAGGGGGAGCAGCAGGGAAGAAAACTGCTGAGAAGGGAAAGAAAAACTGACACACACACCCCAAACCAGAAGAATTTCTGTTTTCACAAAGGAACTTGCATTTGTCCAAAGAGTTGGCAGGAATAAAGCTAGTCTAGTACATAATCCAGGTTCTAGTACAGTCTATGCTTCTCACTGCAAGATACTCGTGGGTTTAGGGTTACATTGATTTTAAAGTAGTATGTATTTTCTTATATTTATTAGGTGTTCTGTTCCCAGTTACAGAAACAAACAGAAATTATAGCATGCCCAAAAGGACCTGCATAACCACTACCTGCACTGAAAAATTTACAAGATTGTATAACCACAGCAAGGATATAACAATATGCTCAGCTTCTTTAACCCTACAGGAAGATGTGCTACAATATCTCCACAGCCAATCAGCAGTACTACAAGCCTCAGACCAGGAAACTCTTTAAAGTACAGTATGTGTGAACATTGCAACAGGGACTTTCTCATTGCTGCTCTTTCTTTTTCTTTTCTTTATGCTTATAGGATGTCAAGGCAGATGTGAAGGCACTCATGGCGAAATTTAACACAGGTAACAGCCCCACAGAGGATGTTTCTGGTAACAGTCGACCCTTCAAAGTCCCAGGACAACCTATTGGTACGGGATTACAGACAAGGAAAGCAGCACTTGAGAAATTTGCAAGTCAAGGGAATACATCTTCTCCTTCAGGACCCAGTACCTTTCACAAACCTGTTCATCCTAAGCCTCCTCTGGCTGTCAAGCCTTCACCTGATGATAAAACAGAGAAGGATCCAAAGCCCCCATATTTGAAACCAGTGGCACAAAAGTTTGGGGTTCAGCTTCAGGCAACTAACAGAGAAAATGATGGAAAAGCTGGATGCACTAAACCCCTTACAAAAACCAGTGACTTGGCAAAAGAAGAGCCAAAGCCTCTGTACCCAAAACCTGCAGGGAACAAGTTCCTTAACTCTGCTCCTCATGAGAAAGAAAAAAATCCTCTGGGAACAAAATCAAATTCAAATTTTGCACCACAGGAGAGTGAGGCAAAACCAGCATTTTCAAAAGTAATTGGAGTTAAGGAAAAGTTCATGTCTGCAACACAAGAAAATGAGCCCAAGCCTCCTTTCTCTAAACCACCTCTGGCACAGAAACCTTCTCTAAACCATGACATCTCCCACAATGAAGACACTTCTAATAAAAATGTTTTTCTGCAAAAAGGACTGTCGGGCCCTAGACCAAATATACACTCATTTAAAGCAACAAAGGAAATGGATGAAAATAGTAACTGTGCTGCAGAAGCTGCAGGCAGTCATTTTTCTAACATAGCTCTGAAGCCTGCGGGCCACTGGCCCAGCTCTTCTCAAGGCACCCCCAAAAACATGGAGGAAAAGACTGAAGAAAAGGGGATTAGTGCTGCCAAGAACATCTTCCTCAGCAAAATCATCCAGGAAGAATCAGGTTCTTCTTCTCCTAAGTTCCATAAGATGAACACAGCGCTTGCTGCAGGAAGGCCATCAGGTGGATCACAAGAGAAAGAGGATGGGGACAGGAGGTCAGGAACCCCCAAGCGAAAAGCCTTGCCGCCGCTGTTCAAGCTAGGCCAGCCCCCGCAGAAGCCCAGCAGACCCCCCAGCGTGGACCTGGAAAGGTTCCGGAAGAGCAGCCCAAAAGACAGTGAGTCCTCTCTGTTCTTGCTTTCCTGGGTATTGGCTTTTTAGTGCATTTAGTAAGCAATTCATTTCAGGTGGAATCCCCTTTTCTGTTCCAAAATGAGACTTGTGCATCAGACAGCCCCTTAAAGCTTTAACCTATGCTTCCGTACAGGGCAGAAATATAAATTATATTCTCCGTCCCTGAGCAATAAAGTGTAGGATGAATGCTTTCTGTATTGGTTTTATTTGTTTTTCAAAACTACTTAGGTGTAGCTATAACTTGTGTCAGGGAGTTTAAGTATTTTTCTCGACAGACACTGAAGTCCTGACTTCCTATAAATGATATCTTGATGTTGTGTGTCCTGTTCTCAACAGTAACTTCTTGAGCACAGCTTGAGGGCCACCAAAATGATATACTACAACCTCTAGTAACCACACTTTTTTTTTTTTTGCTTTTCACAATGACTAATCACAGCATGACCCCATAAGTTGCTGTATTTTAAAGTTTGTTTAGAAAGTTGAACACTATGCAAAATTACAGAATGAAATGCTCCCACAGGGAACTGCATCAGTTTTATACCCAAATCTGAATCCAGATTCCAAAAGCGTCTCCTAGACTTAGTGTTTTCTGTTAGGTTTACGTGACTTCAGTAGTGTGGCAGTTAGAAACACCTGAGGCTCTGCCTCACTATTTTGCTGAAGAACCAAGCCTCCAAGCTTTCCCATGGTCATAATCCAGGCATGAATATCAAGGCTTGTGACTTGGTTTTTGTAAAATTTGAGATGGTTTTGTGTGTGATGAGAGCTTCTGTAAATACATTTGAAATATCTGGGAGGACAAAAATCCCTGTGGAAAAAAAAGAAATTGCTGTGACTCCACAGCAGAGTTCTGCTTCAACAGCTTCTTTTCACCACATAAGACAAGTTGCAACAATGATATAAGCAGTTTCTGAGGCACCCAAAATATGCCCTTGAAAATCTCATGCAAAAGTGTAGTTTCCTAAAGTTAGACCCACATATCCACTGTCACCTCCTTGAAAGAGAGATCAGTTTTGCAGAGGTTCTGCATGTCTTTAATTCTCCCTTAACTCACCTGTATTTCAAACTTTTGGATTCAGTTTTTCCTCCAAAGCTTTTAGGCACCCTTTGAGAATTCTAAAAAGTTCACATCAGCCGCTTCAGTTGGAATCGGTGTTGCCAACTGACACATTTCTATTAAAAGTTTTATAGTAACTGAAGGAGGCTTTCTCTTTTATCTTATAGCACCAGGTGCTAGGAACTGTGTTTGCATGAGAAATTCTGATCACATTTTAAAATCAAAGTTTTAAGTTGTATGGGTCCAGAGGAAAGCTGGTCTTGATCTTGGTGCATGAGAGAAACAAGGACAGAAATAAAAATTTATTATTGTGTTGGATTTCTATGCTGTTTTTTTCTTTTTTTTCTTTCTTTCTTAATGTACTGCTGTCTGCATTGAGCTCAGGAAGCAAAGAATATATTTAATCCTCACACGCATTATTTTAGCTCAAATAATTTTAAACAGTTATGTCCTGCAACTAATTGTGTCAGGTGATACACACAGCTAAGTAATTTCTGATAATGAGGAGCATTTCACCTACATTAGTCTGCCTTAACTGTCTGTCTTAGATTTAATTAAACAGATCAAACTTAGACTTTTAAATTTTTAGTGTAGTTAGTGGAAAGGGAGATGCCCAATGGTGTGATACAAAGCGCTAAAGTTAGATGTTTAATGTAGCTGACAATAGATGCTCTGAATAACTCCACACTGTGCATGTGCAGTACATCAGGTACATTCATGCAATTTAATTGATACAAAATTTGTTCTTGTGCCTTCCATATTTCGGATACAGTATAGCTTGTGCTTCAGCAGTTTTGAATGCACATAAGACTGGTCTTCCTGAAACAGAAGACATTCAGAGGGTTACACTGGATGAAAAAGCTCAGATCTGACTTTCTCTAAAGACAAAAAGCCACACTAAAAACACAGAGTGTGCATGCAACTATACATTCTGTTATTATTTCCATTCAGAAATTAGGAGCATATCAGTAACATAAAATGTACATTCTTGTCAGCTACTACATTCTTATTTTCCTGTGTTACCCTACAGTTAGGGAAATATTCTCACAAATCCATCATCAGGGCCAGATTCTCAAACGGTGTAAATTTGTGTACCTCTTTAAAAGAAATATGCCAATATACAACAGTCTGAGCAGCTGCCCCTTCTCCATAGAGGACTGTTCAGCATGACTGGCTTTACTCAAGTGCCCAGAACAGTCTCAAAATGGAAAGGCAGCATTTTCAGCAAATGACACCAGCAAATGTTTTGATTAAACAAAACCAAGACCTTTACTAGCTAGAATTGTGAGAAGTCCTGATGAAGGCTGGAAACACCCAAACCTGAAATTAATTTTTTAAAATACACTTTTTAGTTTATTTTTAAGTAATTAATGGAGGAATGCTTTTATTTGTTCATTTGTTGTTTATTCAGTTATTTAAATTTTTTTTTCTGGTTCTCATGCAGTTACAGGCACAAAGCATTTTTTCATCCTCTTTTTAAAACTGGGGGTTAGAAATATTTAACCTATGCATTTAAAATGAATACTGTGAACAGGGCTGAAAGGATAATACCAGAACTTTTGCTAGAAGGAGGATCTCCTGTTGTCACTAGCCAGCACTAGTACAGGCACCAGCCTGGATGAGTCACACTGGGAACATGAGGTAAGGATGGAGCTGCCCAGTGTGGTGGCACAGATTGTTCTCCAAACATGTTGCAAAATACACACCCAACTAAGTAGAACTGCAGGGTCAGACATGGTCTTCTCTACTTCACAGTCTTTGGGTCAGGGCAAGATTGAAAGATTTAGAAACCACATCAATATGAGGCTGTTCTTAGTGGCCCTGAGCTTCAGCCTTTCCCTGTAGAGCTGGCATGTAGACCTTGATGTTCTGTTTGGCTTTAATTAATACAGCTCATTTCTTTGTGGCCAGAATTCTCTGTAGCACAGTTCTGTGGAGAGACCGGATGTTCTAGAGTAAATCCTGAACAAACTCATTTTCAGCTCAACAAAGTTATTCATTGCTGCTGGGTTTCTTGGAACATTAAACTAGAATGACAAAATCTACCTGCTTTGGAAAGGCAATTAAATGGAATTCTTTTCTTTTCTTTTTTTTTTTTTTGTCATTTCAAGAATCAAAGTCATGTCAGGAAGATGCCACCCCCACAGCACAAATTCTTCCTGCTCGTTAGTTTGTCCTGATAAACAGCAGCTTGCCATACTTGCTTAATTTGCTGCTGTGATTCAGGTGATGAGTAAAAAGAAGAACAAGCATATGGAAATGGTTTTCCCATCCAACAAAGCTTTCTGAGATCTAATCTTTAGGGGTTTTGATCTGTGCTAGGGCAAAAGTTAGGCTTTGTGTTGTCCTTTGAGAAGAGAAAAGCTCCACACATTGTTATAGTTGTTATACTTGTGTTAGGGACATGTTCCTGGGGCGCAGAAAACCTTGTATTGCCTGATTTACAGCAAGTGTTTGAGCTCAGCTTTCTCAGAAGTATCAATTCACCCCTTTTTCTTTGGTTGTTATCCTTTCCCATGGAAGCTGCTTTACTGTTTTTTCATAATCAAATATTCACTGGGCATGAAATGACTTTTAACATTAGAGGCTGAAGGATTTACCTTCAATGCAGCAGTCTTAGTCACGGGTGGGAGAAGGATTTAAACCGTCCACGATGCTTGCATGCATACTAAGGGATGCTGGCTTGGTGTTGGCCTTGCTTTGGATTAGAAATTTTCACCTGGTCCTGAAAAGCTTTTAATGATAAAACTTCTGTAGATACAAGTGTCTTGCGGAGGAAAGTTTGACAATTGATGCATTACTATTTTCCAGTGAAAGCAGGCATTAAGGAATTCCTGTCTGGGCCTGTGAATACATGGCACTCTGGTAAATTCCTGTGCCATTTCCCATTTCAGCAATTTTCCCTGAGAGCAGATCATATTCCCGTCAGCTCAGAATCAATGAGATGCATGTGCTTTCTAGATTCAGAAAATAATACTGATTATAGTGTTTTCTAATAAACACCCAAAGTGCAAACAGGGATTTTTTAGAAAAAAGAAGAGAAACAAAGTCGTTTTGCTGACAGTTTTCCACGTGAGGCCACAGCCATACCGTTACTTTCAGAGAAGAACTGCACCTGGGCTGACCTCAGTGGGATCGTGCACATACAGATGGCCACCCACATAAAGTCAGTTGAAGGCTCAGAGTCCCCAGCACTCTAAACACCTCTGAACGCCTCATGAACGATCAACACTGGGGCTTCAGGTAGGCAGAATATTTTGAGCTGTACTGGGAGAAACAAAAGGAAACTGTACTGAATCTAAGAGAAAAGAAGACCTGTAAGAAAATTCTCATGATTTATAATTTGAGTTACGGTTGTGTCTGCAGGACTTATTGAGGTTCTGTTCTGTGATGGATTGCATACCCATACAGTGACATGGCTATGTAAGTTGAGAGAGACAGGAGGAATTAGAATTCAAGGTGCATTGTCAAAGTTAACACAACACTCTGTTGGCAGTGATTAACAATCAAGCACCACTCCCGAGGACAGTCAATGTCTTAACTGTCTTTGCAAAGCCCCTTAGAACCAGTCAGTTGTTGCTCTTACTTGATGTCAAGATGAAACAGCAGCTTCCAAAGTTACAAAGAAGAGGGGATTTTTTTATCACAGGATGTCACGGCTGTTTACTGCAGAATCTGGACTTAAAAGGTCAATGTTAATTTTCTTTTTTTACCTCAGTGCTAGATTGGATAAAGTTATGCAACAGCTCAGTATTAAGGTGTAAGTGGATAAAAAGAATTTTAACTTGAGCCAAATCACCTGTTTCTAAGATAGATGAAACTAAAAGTAGGTGATGATATCAAACAACACTGTTCAGGGTGGGGTGAGGGTAGCTGCATGTAATGATGTCATGCCTCTGCACAGGTGAACTGCAGCACACCATAAAACCCTGTAAAGCTCAAAAAAGTGTCAAAATGATAATTTCAGAATAACATGACGATTATGTACAACATAATGCCTTGACTTTGCTATACATAACTAAAATGTTATGTTGAATTTTAAGTGACACCAAAAATGTACTGAAGTAAGACTATTTGTGGGAATTTGAAGACCTTCAAGGCTTTTTACCTGCAGTTTTACTAGATTTCATGATGTTGATGTCTATTATTATTGGTGACTCAGACATTTGCCTGAAAACTGTGGAAGTTAAGTTCAAATTATGATTACACAGATCTGCCAGGAACTTAACTTTGCTGGATCTGCTTGAAAGCAACTACAAAATCTGGACGAGTAGTTATATGTTGGTTTTAGTGGAAACAAATGTAAAAGCTCTCCAGCTTTCCTCTAAGGACATTCCTCTCCCTCCTTCTAAAGTGAGAGAACCCAAATGATTCTTGTTTCAGCAGCATTGTACTGAAATATTTTACATCTCTTAGAAAAAGGAGAATCCATTTTTGAAGTTCTAGAACTGAAGAACAATGCTCAGCTGAAATATAGTCAAAGTTGTGCATTTATCATGAAAATCAGGCTGCAGCATATGAAATCCCACACAATGTACATGGTTTGGTACAAGTGCAATGACATCATCTATGTGGGTCTGACTCCAAAGGAGTTGTCTCACTCATGGGATTGGTATAAGGTCAGTTTCAAAAAAGAAGTTTTAACTCCTTTCTAATTTCAGTATTATTTCTTCAGCTGTCTTTCAATTGTTCAACCTGTAAGTTCCAAAACCCCAGTTGAATTAAATTTCCCTCGCTCTTTTTGCTCACATCTTCATTCTCCAGCTATAATTACATGCACCATAATTATAGACTATGCATGTAAGACTAAATTTTTCAATAAGCAAAGAGTGGATACATGCTTTCTGTCTGCTTCAGTCAGAGAGAAAATTTTTCACATTTTTTTAAGAGCCTCCACAGCAAAGAATATTAATGCCATGGAGGAAACCCTGCCACACTGAAGTTTTTGAAGCATTACCTTTAATTGATCAAGGGTTCGCAATATAATTCTGCTAAAATATGTGGACAAAACTACAAATTAAACTGCTAATATGGCACTGAAAAAGATAAATGCCTGTAATTTAAAATGAGTGTAACCATCCTGATAGAAATATGAATGAGACGAGTTATTTATCTGCCTAAGGAAATAGATAAATCTAATCCAAGTTATAGATAAAATGAGTCTTGAGGGGAACCAACATTTAGTATTTTCCTGGAGAAGATTGTTCTGGGTACAACTTGCTGCTGTTGTGCATTAGGAAGCAAAAGTACACAAAAACCACTGGAAATACGTATTTAAACTCATTGCTCTTGATTATTTCCTTAGCTACAACTGTCTGCAATATCTTTCAAATAATATAATGTACATTTTTAATTAAAAAAGAATAAAATGTATCCATCAATAAATCACCAGAGGACAGTCCTCATTTGAGAATTGTCATAGGTTCTGCAATTGGCACATTCATAGATTTTCCCCTAAATATCTCTGCATTTGTTTATTAGGCCTTATGTGGCACTCTTGCTCCCTTCAAGTTCATTTGATTCTAGTAAAATTAACAGTAAGATATGGGTTGTTCATATCATATTATGGAGGCATATAAATTTATTTTTCTAATATATATACTTGTTATAGTCTGCATATGAATTCTAGAGTCATTCCTGCAGTCGACTATGCTAAATCCCCTTGAGTCAGCTATAATCATTCCTGAGCAGAGACTTCAGAATCTAAGATGCAGAATTTAGGACTCAGAAGATAAACCATGTGAATGCGCCTGTTAATTCTGTTGAGTAAGCCTAAACGATCACTTACTAGCAATTCCAAATACACGTTGACATGCAGTTTGAATTGTTTTTAGGACAATTCTGTTTTGAGTCAAAGTATATGCCTAACATATTCTCTCAATAGGTCTGGACTTCTGCAAAGGACTGAACGAAACACATGACGTGTTATGTTGTATTAGAAGCCAGTGTCCACCCTCCAGCAGGGTCACTGCTGGATGGGTTTAACACAATGTCTTTGGGATTACATCACGTATGAAAGTAGTCTTTATGAAGGAGCGTTGAGAGCACTAGTTAGAAAGGAGAATTTATAAGGAGGAAAGAAAAAAAGACAGCTATGACTTTATCATGGAAGGTGACAAAAAGGAAACTACTAGAGAAAACCAGTAAAACTGATGGAACTGAGTAATTCTCTCTGCTTAATTATGTTTCCTTATTTTAGTTTTTGAAACATTATTTCTTACATCTAATTTGATTCCATGAAGAAACACTTTTGATGAACCTTCATCATTTGGTTGCATTACATGGGCCACAGTACGCAAGTAGCTCTGCTGTACCAGAGCCGCAAGTATTCTGAAACCTGTCTGTATCCCGGAAAATAATGTGAATACAAATCATATTAATAATTTTAATTTACAACTCAATAAGAATGATACAAACTGGCTGAAAGTTTCCCATTCTTTAAGGTGATGCATATTTTGCTGAAAATGTACTTTGCTACTAATTGTAGCAAGGAAATGTATCTGGCACATCAAATTACTTTATAGACAGCTTTATGGTAAAGCTGGAAAAAAACAACACTTTCTCCAGATATGAAAAAATATTGTAGTGATGGAGTTCTGGACTTGTTGCTGGTACTGTTTTGGAAAATGCATCTTGAACCCTAAAGGTCTCGAGTTTAGCTAGCTCCAAAAAAATGCTCTGTAGTCTGTTTACTCATAATTACAAGAATGCTTGGCATATATTTCTCATAAATTTGAAGTTTGATACATATTGTAGTTTCCCTTTGAGCTTGGAAGTCTGAATTTCTCTGTACAGTTTAAATAATATTTCCTTAGTGGATCACAGATGTAAAACCCACGCAGCATGCATAATGTTTGAATTTGAGACAATACATACAATAATGGAGCAAGTATTTCCAAGACCTATCTTGGTTCACAGTAGGAAATACTTTTAATGAATCTTCATCATTTGGTTGCATTACATGGATAACGACACACAAGTTAGTAAATTGACTAATTAAGTTAGCATCCAAATAGTTCATTATAGGAAACAGACAGTCATTCCTGAAAGCTTTGATCTTAATTATTAGATACTAAAGTAAATATGCAATACTAATAGAGACAAACAAAACATTAAGCATTTCATAGTAAAGATATTAGGAAGCTTTTGAAGCAGTATACTAACAAATAATTTTATGCTGAAAATTTCATTTTGTTAATGAACATATCTGAGCTCATTGGTTTCACTCGAAACCGAACCCTCCTAAAATGTGTGCATTTGGAACAATGATGTTCCTTGTTAGCAGATCCTGAAGAGAAAATGTGCAAAACCGCACTATTTGAATGCAAGACTTTGTTGCATGAGAATTTTTTATGGAACTGATGTTTTTTATATCACTGTTTATACTCCTATGATTAATTTTTAACTAGAATTGCATGCTATGCATGATGTAATCATTTTTCAGATTGAACAATAGGTTTATGAAATGATTAACCCCTTCATCAATTTGTTGGTTTGGGAAATAAATAGTCACATTTTAAGTAAATTTCTTCCAGTACATTCTCTTTTATTTGCCTTTGCATCATTGTACACATTTTTATTGCCTTCTCTTTCAAATATAAATTACTTACCAAAGATTTATTTTAAACTATTGCTATTTATTTTAAACTATTTTGGGTTCCCCTTTAGATAAGGATAGGCTTCTGGGGATGATCACACATCTGTAGTTTAAATCACTTTCCTCATGCCAGTCAGCACTGCCCAGATGAAGGTTTGTGAGTATCTAACCTCATATTTAGTCACCATAAGGCTCAGTTCTGCAAGCTTTTACATATCGAATGACTTTGAATGAAAACTGTGGGTTTTCTTTTGGAAGTAAGGTTACGTGCATGCTTAATATTTTTCAGCTGTCAACCTTAAATGTAGATTTAGATCCTCACTTTCAGGTGTTGTTTATCCTTCATCTGTTTGTCTCTACATTCTCAAATAGAATGGGAAAAACCCTCTACCATGTATGTGGTCTGGGACTTAATACGTCACCTCTGTGTAATTTTGAGAAAATAGGGCCTTGAATAGGTGTTAAGTGTTATGTGAAATACCCTTGAGGTAGTCTGTGCATCTGCTCTGGAAACAAGATTTCCCAGTTGAGATCAATGAGAAGTTCTGCTTAAAAAAGGACAAATTCTCCCTCTGCTCTGGTCATGTTTTTCATGATGTATGAGCAATGATCAGCAAAGTACTCTTAAACTGGATGGGGACCTGTACTAGGTCTCCATTTTACCCTTTTACCTTCCTCCAAAATTCCCCCTTTTTTGAAGGTGATTTCCTTTGTACAAAGCTGAAAAGGCAGCTTCACCATCTAACTGGAAGCAGAATCAGGAGAGGTGAGGAGAATAAATGAAAAAAAAATAAAGAAAAGATTGTATGCAGGCATTTCTTAAAGTGGGGTCTGGACTCAAGGAGGGCAATAATCAAAAACTTTCTATGGTCTTTGTTTTCAAGGTGTGAGCAGTGTCTCAAATAATCTTTGTGTCTCTGTTACGGTATGTCTGACAACAGCATAATCAAAAGCACTGAGCTTCAGTAATGTTGTAAGTTTACATGCTTACTTTGAGCAGCTCCAAAGCAGCATAATTGTGAAACATGAAACCATGGCTTGTATCTAAATGAATATACAGGTTAGGGAAGTGAAGCAGAAAACAGGTCTCTGCACATGATGAATAAAGTAGGAAGTGGGTGATCAGCTGCTGCAGATGTTGTTGCAGGTTCTTAGCAAAATCTTTGTAAAACCCAGAAAGCTTCCCAGATCTTGCATGTAGAATATTTTGCAGTAAAACTGAAAACCGATATTGCATTTGCAGAGTAGCTCAAAAGCATTTTGTTTATAAAAGGATGCTTCCTTCAAAATGCAAAACTTTTGACTGTGTAACTGCTTGAAAAATCCTGATGACTTTTTTTATGGTCCTTTTTTATGAAAACTGAAGAAATCCATCAAGAAATTTAAAATTCCTGGCATTTTTTCCTGCAGAATGTTTGAAGTCTCCTTGCAGTAGCTGATTATTGTCAGGTTTTCTTTACATTAAAAAAAGCAGAAGAGGTCAACACCTTATCAGTAAATCACTCCATCAGGGGTCAAAGGGAATAAAGGTCTTGCCAAAGGCCATACTCTAGGCAAAAGAAAGAGAGGGATGGCCTGCTTTTTAGGATATGAAGTGAAGAAACAGTTTTTCCCCTGTATGTGCAAGAGACTGCCCTGTTATGGAAGGAATTTTTTTACATGTGTCTGTTGCTATGTATTTATGGTGAAGTAGGTGCAATGACAGTGAACTTGAAATGGAAAGTAGTGTGATATACATTGCTCTTCAGTTCCAGTTTTGTTTAGTATGCAATCTTGGACTTGAAATTTCTGGGTCGAGGCAAAGGATGGCTTAGATGCTACAGTCTGATACCTTAAACATATTTAAGAGTTAAGTCTTTGCAGTTAAGTCTGGACTATGTAGAGGCTGGAGCCCAGGCTAATGCATTTGCAAGTGAGTGTGTTGCTGATAAGATGCAATACAGCTGTTGAATTTTTTAAGCGCTCTTGACTTTGAGAGCAGGTATACATTATTGCTGCAGTCCAGTCAAGGTATGAGAAACACATGGACAGCTGAAGCCAGACCACCCTCTGCCAGGATGGGGTAGTTTCCTACTTCAAGGGAGATTATAAAAATCATTATTTATCATTGTTGTCCATTAAAAGCTTTGTGCCAAGTAATCACATTCTATTCCAATACAGGTTGAATTGATCATCAGGGTTTGTATCTTCAGTCAATGGATGTTGAACTGCAGTTGTGAGTGCTAAAAATGTCTTTCCTTTGACTGCTTCTGTTCTGCTCTGGTTGATAATTAGATATTGTTCTTCATCTATGTGCCAGTCTCTCATCCAAGCAGTAAGATACCCTGGTATTTAGGGAGGGATAAATAGAGACATGTCATTTCAGCTTTGTCAGTACTGAAACCCATATCACCCTTGCACATGAGTGCAATTTATTTTACGATTTTGAAAAGGGCTGGGGAGAACTGGCCCTAGCCAAAGTACTGGTTCCCATAAGATTTCACTTCAGTTTGCCACATATTTCTGATATTTGCATCTCAGGACAGAGTAATACAGCATCTCAGGATAGCACTGAATATTTTAGCAAGATAAGAATGGGTATCTTTTTCTCATCCTGCCCTGAAACTTGCTTTTGACTACATAGAGTACATGGGTTCCAAAAAGATGGACTTATTTTGGGTTTTTTACTAGTTTCTCTTTGAGCTCACATACGAGAGGCATGGAAATTACAGAGTACTGTTATATGGACTTTGATTTCTCCTGAGGTTGTTGAACACAGAATATCTGGACATGAAAGGAAGATGGGATCTTCCTCTTAGATGTTATGTTAGCTACCAAAGAGGTATCAGTATTTCCCTTTCACAAGTTAGGAAAGGCAAGGGTCAAAGTCACGAGTTTTACATCAAGACAACTTCAGTGTCCTGAACTTCCTGATAAATAAACATTCTCAAAGAATGTAGGTGACCTTTTTGTCGCTTCATGTATGGAAGTTGTTTGAGAAGGTTCCCCAAGAACACAAAAGAAGTGTTTGCAGTGTTCTATGCACAGTTCTGCTCTAAGTGCTGAAGCTCTGGGCCTGATTAAAGAAGGTTAATACCACAAGCAGCAGTTTAATGGGAAGTTTGGTACTTTCTATGGACGGTTTCTATGGCAAGTTTCTCTTAGCTGCTATACAGCTGCACAGGTTTTGAGGAACTCATTCCTTTTCATACGTTCTTTCCTTTCTTTGTGAAGAGCTTCAATTTCTACATCTGTTTCTTCAGTGCAGCACAGTGTATGAAACATCTAGGAGTCCCAAGAAGAGAGAAGAGGCTATTTGGAAACTGAGATGTTAGTGGTCAAAGGTACCACACAGTGATGGTCCTTAACACTGTTTCCTGTGGTGAGAGTGTTTTGGGTGCATGTGAAGCCAGGATGTAGTTTCAGTTTGATTTCTTGTTCTGAGTGTCCGAAGCTGACTTCAGTTCGACTGCCCGCACATAGCCTTTCTGTGTCCTCAGAGTATGAAGTGTCTCAGAGACACAAAAAGATGGAACTGGATTCAAAGTGAAATGTTCCATTAAAATAGGAAATGAAACCCCACGGAAACATTATGATAGCTTTGGCTCTGTGGGCCTGATTATAACAGGTTTTTCATACTGAGTATCACCTTCCTAACTAACTCATCCCCTTATTTTCAGTATTAGAATTAAAGAATTTTACACCCACATCAGTCTCAGTCATAAGTGTTGGTAATTACAACTCTAAAGGCAGGGAAGAGTCAGTTCTAATTGTTAGAAAACAAAAACCAACCAAACAAAAAAGCAGTGATTCCATTAATATGGTGATCATTTAGTTATTGCTAGATTCCAGCAATGTACATAAATTAAAAGGGACAGGTTGTTCAGCCTTTATACTTAAAAATAAACACTTAATCTAAAATGCATGTGGTGTCCTTTCCTGGCTCAGTTTCATATTGCCTGGATTTGGCTCTCAAGAGACATCAGATGAAAGAAGTATTATGCACAGAGACTTGGGCAGAATTCTTACCTTAGTCCTACAAAGTAATCATAATGAAGTAACACTGTATGATGACATAAGGCATGTATGCATGTTGTGCATATACACAACACTTTACTAGGGCAACATAAATATAACCACAGAAAAGCTGATTTAGGATTCTCTGTTAAAACACAAAAATTTTAGAGTATAATTAATACCAATTAACATGGCTTTTACAAAAAAAAACCTTCCTGGCTTCTTTCTTTGGTTAGAATCTGCCTAAAAGAACTCAACTGCAGATGCATCCTTAGTTTGTCAGCGCTATTCATCTTTATCAGGGATTTTAGAACAACAAGAGATTATAGCTGATAAAGTCTGTGGATTAATAAAGACTGTGAAGAGTTAAATACAAACACACAGTCCTCAGAGACTCAGATACAACAAGAGCACAATCACGTGTAATCTTGGCTCACTTAAACAAAGTTTTTCTTTACTCAAATGCAAATATACTTGTAGAATGGAGAAAAGTAAACCATACCTGCAAAATGAGGTAGTGTAATGACTTAGGAAAAAATCAAGACATCATAAACATTACAGTTGAGTAAGGACAATGATGTGACAGAAAAGTGTAATGCATAATGTTTGTTAGCCTGTAAACCTAAAGCCTTGGAGTTTTATCCTTAAGGAATCTTCATATAGTTACAAAGTTTTTGAATAAAAGCTTTTTGCTAATGGGCCTTAGTTTGATGTTCAAGTGTCTGCACTTCCAAAACAGGAGGAGGGATGACAACTGGAGAAAGTACTGAAACCACCTGGATGCAATTAGTAGAAATATGGTCAGATGAAGACTGACTCGTAATTTTCATCACTGCATGTGGCAGACAAGTGTATGCTGTGTAGAATTCCAGTGCCAGATTTTTCACAATGCTGGAAAAGTTGGAGAGATTACAGAAATAGCTACAAATTAATTGTTAGATGAGAAAAAAAAAAAAAAAGGCCTTGAGATGAGATTAAAAATGTTGGGTCTTTAAAGTTATCAAAAAGAAAACTGAGCTATTGGTTAAATTCAGTGGTATCAATAACTTATGGGTAGAAAAGAGTGGTTATAAAAAGGCTTTTGATCTAGTAAGCAAAGGTAGAAATAAAAGTAATAGAACCTGAAGAGTGGTGAACTTTGAAAACAATAAGATGCAGATTTTAACAGTGAGCAAACCGAACCAAACTCTGTAGTGGTACATTCTTCCTCTCATCTTCAAACAAGTGGGACATCTTTCTGGAAGACAAATTTTAGCCAAATGATATTTTAGTAGATCTTTAGCTGTTGGGCTCAATATAGTGGCAAGTATTTTAAATGTAGTGTCTTATAAAATACAGCACAACAAACAGAGGATGTCATCATTGAATTGGAAGAGACGTAAAGGAGTTGTTTGGTCCATCCTTATGTGTAGGGCAAGAACAATTGTGCCATAAGTTTATCCTACTTCTTCAGCATGGACTTCAAGCCATGGAAATTTCACCTTCACTATTAGAAAGTGCCTCCTAACAAATGTTGCTGGCCTGTAAACACATTACTTCTTCTCCACCAGGGAAAAGAAAGAAAAAAATAAAATAAAATTATCCCTTTCTTCTTTGCCAGAGACTTAAGTATTCATTTTGTTCTCCCTCAGTCTTATCATATTTCCCTAAACAACCACAATTTGTTCAATATCTCCAGGAACTCATGTTTTCTAGACCTCTAATCATTCTCAGTCTTCTCCTTTGGGCTCTCTCTAGCTGCCACACATTAACCCTGCTGTAGCCTCCTCAGTACTAAGGATTATTTCACTTAACTTTTGGGCTACACTTTTGAATAAAGTGATAAAAAGGTATGTCGATAAAAAGATATCTGATACCATACAACTTTAATCTTGGTGTATCTTAAATTGTTAAGTGTCTGCTTTTGCCAGATGAATGTTCCTTAACAAAACAACAAAGAATTCACCTTTGTAATCAGCAGTGTCGGGACCATTAGTACTTTGCTATTTAACTAATGGAGGAACTCAACAGTTTCAAATGCACTGTTGTGATCACATATGTTGACAAGTTGCTCCAAGCAGCCATGAAGCCAAATTTATCCAGAAATTTTTGAGTTCTTTGTTAGTAAGCAGAAAAACTGTCAAGCCTTGGTAATTTCACTTTGATTTCCATGTGACACAAGAGGTCTTTCTAATAGTTATAGAATCCCCTTCTCTTGTCTATCCCAAGGACAGAATTTCAGACTCCCAAGCAGCTAAAGAAAGCTCTTTCTGTAGTTTTTGTAAGGTTCAGTCTTGATATTAAGCATTACTAAATATTTGTCATTGTTCTGTGTTTAAGCCACTTTTTTCCCACATGGTGAAAGTTTCTTTTTCTTGACAAGATTTTAATCTCCACTATACAGGTATGAATTTGAAGAAAATCTCAGGAGGACAAGGGGCTTCTTTTCGATTGTAATTGGTTTTAACTGAACTGTGAATTTGCTTCTTCCTTCTGCTCTCCTCCTCCTTACATTTTGTTGGACTTCCCTCCATACAGCTGGGGACAATTCTTTCTGGGTAGCTTTTAAGCCACTTATGATACTTGAAAAAAGAATTCTAGGTTTAAAATCATGGTATCCAATCATTGATTTTGTTTGGTTGGGTTTGGTTGTGGCTTGTAAACAGAGCATTAATTCAGTGCAGCACACATGCACACCAGCCCACTCCTGTAATTATGGCTTCTATGCCCGGTGTACTGCATCATCTTGTTTTGAAGGCTGCACCTGTTTTTTGAGGGTGTAGCTTCTGTGCAGCTTCTCAGACTGCCACTTTTCTAGTATGGGCTTGCTAGAAAATTAAGTCCAGCCTTTTACAACTTACGTTACAAATATATTTGAAGATATACAGAGACCTGTACACATTTTAATGCCAAAATATCTTTTCATCTCTCATCCCATCCCTTAAAACTCTGTCTCTGAGCAAGGAATACTCCAGCAAGGTTGCATCAGTGCTCATGTGAAACTCTGCAGCTGGGCTTTTCAGTCAAATTGTAGAATTCAGTGATAATTTAGCTTCAAAGCACAACAGCTTATATACTGGGTGAACTGGTGGTTTTGTGTCTTGTTCATGTCTTGGCAAAGACATTTTCAAGGCCTTCCACGGGCAGTATATTCTTATAGGCAGACCCTCTCTGCTCTGGTAAGATAGGGTACCAAATATATCTAAGAAGCAGGTTCAACAAAATATATTTGCTCTGGAGTGCGTACAGTGCTGATATTTTGTCCCAGTACTTCATGTAAACAGTGAGGTTCCTTCCTCAGCTGTTTGCTTTATAAATTCAGTCTGTTCTGCTTTTTTACAGGCCCTAAAAATGAAGGTTTGAAACAGACAGCACCTTCCTCAGCAGCACTCTCCCCACCTGTACCTCCGCCACATTCTGCTATGCAGTTGCCACCTACTCCACCAGCCTCTCATCCATCTCTGCAGTCCCCAGCAGCTCCCAGCCTGCCTCCCAGAAACATCAAGCCCAGCTCTGAAACAATGTAAGTGAACACAGATCCCAAGGTCTTTATTTTCTCACCTTTTCCTGCCTGTTCCTTTGCTCATGCAGCAGCAGATTAAGGCTGCGGGTGTCCCGCATTTCACATGGGACTGAGGTCCCACACCACTTTCCTTGTCCTACCCTGTCCCTGGCCTGTTTGGAATTAGTCTTTATTAGCTTGAACCCCCCATCTATTCAGTTGTTTCCCTAAATTGTCTTATCTATAACAACTTGTTTTTCTGCCCTGTTGGTACGGGGAAAGGGGGGGAGGGGGGAACAGACAGCCTGCTGTGTTTTTTTACTCCAGAACGGTTCAAAGACTTCATATGCTGGCAGAAAATCAGCTGTATCAATAACTGCAGCTTTCCCCTGCATTTTTCTGGGGGAAGAGGGCCAGGAGAGTCAGGTCTATCTGCCGATACCCCAGGAAGCAGCTTTGCAAGCCGGAGGTACTGAGCTCAGTGCCGGTTGTGAAACTGCACCAGGAGCCGCGTCGCGGCCTGTTGTGATAACACTGAGAAGCCTCTGTCGCATGCGTGGCTCTTTTCTCTACCCTTCTTCCAAAAGCTGTGTACAAAAGGGGAACCTCCCAGAGACGAAGAGCTAAAAGCACTTCGATCTCGTGTCAGAGCTGACCGGGAACAAGCTGAGCCTGAATGACGAGCCGCTCTCCAGCCGGCAGTTACTGCAAACAGCAGCAGGGAGAATATACAAGGCATTAGAGAGGTTGCGCGTTAGCACGCATACGGTATTTTGGTATGGATGATGTGACAACATCAGTCTAGCGCTGCTGCTGTTGCTGCTGGTCCCGGTGCTGCTGCTGCTGGTCCCGGTCCCGGTGGTGGTGGTGGTGCTGCTGCTGCTGGTCCCGGTCCCGGTGGTGGTGGTGCTGCTGCTGCTGCTGCTGCTGGTCCCGGTCCCGGTGGTGGTGGTGGTGCTGCTGCTGCTGGTCCTGGTGCTTTGTTGGTGCTGCTGGCGGTGGTGCTGCCTGGTGCCGGGGCCGCTGCTGCGCTCGGGGCCGCGGGAGATGCCAACCCAGCCCGGCCGGCGGCGGCCCCGGGGAGCTGCCATCACCGCCCCATCCAGCGGCCGGAGCGCCGGCAGCCGGCAGCCGCTCCGCGGCCCCTGCAGAAGCTCTCCTGGAGACCCTCCTTGCCAAATGCTGGAGCGCCAAGGGTGTCCTCTTGGCCTTGAGGGACCTGCGAAGTCAACATCCAGACTGCCCTTCTGCTCTCCCGCTCCTGCGTGCCCTCTGGACTCTTCCCTCCACTGAAAATTTGTGCCTGGGTGCTGACACACCTTTTCCTTCACCCTGCCTCGGTGCTTTCGCCATCAAGCCAGTTTTAAAACATCACATTCTGCTTTCAAGTCCTTTCTTTGATTACACTTCTTTGATGATGACTGTCAGCCCCAGTTTTCTTTCAACTGTTAGAAGGTATTATAAATTTAAGAGTCCCTGATGTTATTACTAGTTATATTCTCAATTTCTTGATTCTCTCAGTTTGACGGCACTCTTAAATCTAACATCAGAGGCTGTTTACCCCGCCTAACCTTATACCACTGTTTCTCTTGTCCCTTGTTTAGACTTTAAGCCCTACAAGTCAAGGAGCAAGTCTTGGAGCTATTTTTAACATTGAGCAAAAGTCTGGCATACTGCTTGTGCATTGTGTATGAAGGCTGCACCTGCAAAGGTGGTTAAAAATCCCAACAGATTCTTTCCATTCAGTCAGCCCATCTGCCTATTATATTTGTCATACCACACTCATCTCCATGGTATGTGAGTGCCTTTGGCTCATTTTCTCCTTTTATACTTAGGATCAAGGTGTCCCCATCTGAAAAAATGAGTTGCAGTCAGGAAGAACAATTTAGGGAATCTCATGGGTACTTAAGTAGCATATAGGGCTCAACAGACTGTCCAGCCATTGTATAAAATAGCTGAAAAAAGCACCAGAACAATGGTGAATAAAAATGCCATCATAAAACCATCTTCATAGGTTTCACATGTCCACTTTTTCCTATTTACAGAAGTCCAGACAATGAAGAAAATTATGATGATGTTGAATTTGTTTCACAGGGTAAGATGCATACATTTTAATTAATGGCAGCTATAAGAAGCTGTAAGCATATTGTATTTATAAGATAAGCAAAAGCGTATTGTATTCATGAATGACTTATGTAACTAATTATAATTATGCTGGTTCTGCAGTTTTATGGGTGAAGATGGTTGTCTCATAACACTAACTGTTCTATAATCAATATGACAGACTCTCAGGAGCTGCTTTAAATATATCCCCTCTCTTCCCGCTTTTTTTGGTTACAAATATACTGGGACCATAAATTAACAGATTTTCAAATCTGAACCAAAATGAATGCTTCTGTTTCAGAGTTGAAGTTGTGTGCACTGGTGAAGCAGGCATTGTTTTATACTTGATAAAAAAAAATAAAATTGTTGACTGTGCTTCTAGTGTCGCTTTGTGGTCTGCCTTCAATAAGAGGCAGTGAGTCGCTGTGTTGTACCAGGAGCAGCCAGAGAAGCAGATTGTGACGCAAAGAATTTCAATCTGCCTTCTGATCTCTCCTCGGGCGGAGCTGGTCTGTGCCAGGCACAGTATGCAACTTTTAGTGTGCTAGCCATCCCTGTCATACAGCAATGTGGGCTGTAGAGGTGAAACTGAGCCCAAGCTCCTTTCTTACTTAACTGTCTGCAGAGTAAGGAGGAAGCAGGAGATTCACAGAGTTTCTTATCCTGCAGTCCAGGGTAGAAGCTGGCTTAGCAAAAGAGCCTTTGGCCTCTTTATTCAGCTGTTGAGCTGGTCCAAGCAAGTCCTTTGAGGTCTGTTTGGATTTATTAGGTTTTTAACAATTACTTTCTTATATAAACAGGCATTTTTGTAAACAAATAGCATAGGTAAATTCATCAATGTCACTAAAGAATCTTTAAAACAAATCTTCCACTTTTAATAATATGCAGTGAAATATGTTATTTCGTAGATATTTCTAGTTTACAGTGTACTACAAAAGTAACCTGGAAAAACTCTGATGTTTGCTTTCATACCCTCATTAAAGCCAGGAGCCTGCACATATTTCTAGTTCTTATCACTGGTATTATTAGCAGTTTGTAAATAGTTAATGCTAGAATGAATTGTTTTCTGTACAGCAAAAAATAAATACCCTGTTTTTATTTTTTGTCATACAGGTCATGGAAATACAGAGGGGGTAAGTGTTATCCTCCATGATAAACCTATCCTCAGCACAAACTTACAAATTTAGTAAAATCCCTTCAATGCCTTAGAAAATTAATTGCAGAATGAATCCAGTATATTGACAGTAAATTGTAGAAGCACTTTCTTATTGTGAAGGACAGAACTAAAATGGGTAAGCAGAGCAAACTGGAACTAATTATCAAAACCAGCTAGACAACAAAAATTGATTTAAAAAAAAGCAAACACACCCTTTCTATTTCCACTGACATTTCATTTTGCTGAAATTTTCCAGAAACAAAGGCCCTGTTCTATTCTAGTAACAAACCACTTGTTTCAGTTAAGCACAGGTTCGTATCCATGTCTTAAAGTACCTGGCTGTATTAGGACTAAAACAGTCTCTGGGACCCTAATCTGAGTCCCATTTAGATCCCTAGCTTTCTAGTTTATCTACTGCTAAACCTGGCACCTTCATCATGGCAGTGCAATCATCAACACACATAAAGGCTTTCCAGGACTAACATTGCGATTAAAACATCCACTTTGGACTAAGCAATGTGCTAGTGTGATAGTAACAATCCAGGACTTTATAGTTGTGGTATTATAAAAACAAAGTCAGAAAAAAAGAATAGTGGGCTTGAATAATGTAGTAACTTGGTGGGAAGATTAAATGAATTTATATTTACATTTTGCTGTAAATGTTTTTATATAGTATATATGAAGCTCACATAGCAGGTCCAGTTTCTTCATGTCTTTCCAAATGTATCTAGGCCATTGAAAACTGAATTTTTCTTACAGGGCCAAGAAAGTGATGGAGAAACATATGAAGACATAAATGACATCAGGTAGTAATTTTATACTCTATAATCTGTTGTATCTTTATTACTAAAAGCTTGCTAACAAAGATACTTCATCTGGCACAAAAGTGTGATTCCACTGCAGTCCATGTCAGGCATTATTGTGTTCATTCATTTCACCCAGAGAAAGTCAGGTTGTTCACAGGTTCTTTCTTACTTAGATCTGCTATGCCCTGGGCTGGAAAAACTCCTGCAATAAAATCATGTGGTTACTGTGATTGAGATAACAGAAGTCTGATTTCTGATCTAAGGAACATGTCTGAGTCACTGTTTGGAATTACAGCCTAGGAGGAAAAATAAGTTCAGCCCCTAGGTACTATGGTCCCAGACAGATCTTTCACTGTGGTTATTTTTCTTGCTTTCTAGAGAAATGTAGTTAAAACTCCTATGAGAGGCTGGATTTGCAGTTCTCATGGCCTGAGTCCCCTAGCATAGCTACAGAGCCAGAATTTGAGCTCTACTCATTCTTCTGCCATTTAGCCCTTTACTTTAAGGAGTCTTTTGCCCTGCTATGTCTAAATGTATGGAATTCACTGTATGACAATAGCCAAAGAAAAGCTCTAATTGCCTTGGAATATGTAACAGTCTAAACTTCCTACACAAAAATACCTTGTTTCAGATGTGGAATGACTTTCAGCAAAAATTTATTGTTGAATTCGCTTTGAAAACAGATAATTTTAAAACTATATAACCAAAACAAGGGGTCCTCATTCAGTCTTTTTTTAAATATAATTTGAGCATATCAAATTAATTACTTTAGCAAAAGTACCAAAAAAGGAAGAGGAGGGAGCCTTATTCAGTCAGTTCCATAAGGTTTGTAAAGCACAGCTCATCCATCTGAACCGTTGACAGCAAATGGCAGAGCTGTAGCTATCATCCTAATTACATCCCAGGGCCCAGGTCTCAGTACCATCCAGTACATGAGGCACAGCAGGCAAGGTACCCTGGTGTGATAGGCACATTTATGATGCAGTGCCAAAGACTGACTCTCATTTGTGTTGACTGCTGGAATAGGTTGCAATTAGGTTTAAAACCGCAGTCCAGTGGTAGCTCAGGCTTCAGTTCAGGCTGCATCAACCACTGATGCCCTGGGTAAATATTTAACAGCTGCAGCCAGTGCCACAACACCTAGACTGCTACTAGTTTCCGAGCTTGCTTGCCAAAATTAGCTCAGAAATGTTTGGACATGCACATCTAGAGCCAATCTCCGACCTTCAGACAACGTTTTCTAGCATACTGTCCTCTTGAGGACAGCTACTTTAAATTATATATGTAATATAAAAGAAAGGGCTGCTTCCTCTATCTGTTGCAGCCACACTAGGGTTTAGAATCTGTAGCTTTGATTTCACTGGCAGAAGTCTTCTTCCATCACATGTAGTTCTTTGTTAACCTTGGGTAAGAAAGCTCTAGTGAGATCTGTGTCACTGCTACATTCAGTCCTGGCAATGCACTTTCAGAACACCAAAGGGAAGAGAGAAGAAGCGAGACAAGGAAGAAAAGAGAAGAATGGACCAAGAGAAGAAAGAACAGAAGGAAAAAGAAAAGAAAGAGCAGGAACTAAGGAAGAGATTCAAAGTAAGCTTTTTGCTTTGTAATCTGGCCAAAGACATGTAAGAAGCTTTATTTAGCATTGTTGAGTTCAAAACACATTTTTCAGCTGGCTACAGAACTATTTGTTATGGTAAGTAGATCAAGCACCTGGATAAATTCTGAACAAAGGTTTAAACTACCCTTTTAAGTTTGGCAGATGCTTGACTTCAGACTCTGTACTGAGGGCAAAGACATTTTTTCAGTGCTTACATAGTTTCGTTAAATTCCTTTCTCACATTCTTTCTATGTAAAAAATCCTTAAAAAACATTTCCTTTCACTTTTCTATTTAAAAAGCATTTACATTACTAGAATAGCATCAGAAGACCTTAATAAAACTGGGAATTGGATCCCATATATTTAGTGGGTTTTGCTTCACTGGAGTCAAATAGAACAGTATCCAGCCCTTAAGAGATTTCAACAATATATTGCAAGAGATTGCCCTTGCCTTGGTCTAAGGGGTCCTAAAGGGACTTCCAGCCTAAATGGGGAGGAAGGGAATAGGGCACATGTAGGGGAGCTACAGTCACTGTCAAAGTCTAGGGGCTAAATAATGAGACAGTTCTTTCTTTTTATATCATTTTTATAGAGCTGGTGATCAGCATACTACCACAGTTTACAAATCTGCCAGTCATTTTTTGTTAACTAATGCCTGTTCACAATGCTCCGCTGTGCTTCCTTCAGTGTTATTGAACATAATGGGAAGCTTTGTTTTTCTTCCTATTATGCTCTGTACACAGTAAAGCCATGGTGATTCTCTCACATCTTGTTCTGCTGTGGAGAGACTAACATGAGTTGAGGAGCAAATATTAAAGGAAAATACTAATAGTTAATAATAGTGGGTTAGCTGGCATTTGTCGGGTCCCAACTCTGTTTTTCAGACTACTCCTGTGAAGTGTAGGCATTAGTCCACAGAGTGCTTTCAGACTGCATAGTGCTCTCTTGCGGCCATTAAAGTATGTTATTATTCTTAAATGCAAACAAATATATTTTAGTGCACATTTTCTTTCCCATTTCTTCACCACATATACAGGATAGATATTCCTGAGCTAGTCTGTAATTGCCAACAGCCACATGCCTTTGCAAGATCACATATATCTTAAAGGCACAGATACTAAAATCCAAAGTGGTTTCTTCATAACATATACTAAAGATCTCCCAAAGAGAATCCAGAATTCCAGTAAACAGTGTGATCATCTCTCATGAGTACTTTGGG
Source organism: Haliaeetus leucocephalus (assembly GCF_000737465.1). Lineage (NCBI taxonomy): Eukaryota > Metazoa > Chordata > Aves > Accipitriformes > Accipitridae > Haliaeetus > Haliaeetus leucocephalus. The sequence goes on from NW_010972556.1 coordinate 2,473,210, forward strand.
ATCATTTATAGAGTAGAAATGCAAACACAGAACATTATGTGGTAGACTTATTTATGTTAATGAACATTTACTCATCTGTTTTGTATCAGAAACAGTGTAGCCAGCAGGAGCAGGGAAGTGATCATCCCCCTGTACTCGGCAGTGGTGAGGCCACACGTCAAATACCATGTTCAGTTTGGGGTCTCTCGCTACAAGAAAGACATTGAGGCGCTGGAGCGTGTCCAGAGAAGGGCAACAAAGCTGGTGAAGGGTCTGGAGCACAAGTCTTATGAGGAACAGCTGAGGGAACTGGGGTTGTTTAGCCTGGAGAAAAGGAGGCTGAGGGGAGACCTTATCGCTCTCTACAACTGCCTGAAAGGAGGTTGTAGTGAGGCGGGTATTGGTCTCTTCTATCAAGTAACTAGTGATAGGATGAGAGGAAATGGCCTCAAATTGCACCAGGGGAGGCTTAGATCAGATGTGATGGAAAATTTCTTCACCAAAAGGGTTATCAAGCATTGGACCAGGCTGCCCAGGGAAGTGGTCATCACCATCCCTGGAGGTATTCAAAAGACGTGTAGATGTGGCACTTAGGGACATGGTTTAGAGGTGGACTTGGCAGTGCTAGGTTAATGGTTGGACTTGATGATCTTAAAGGTGTTTTCCAACCTAAACGATTCTATCATTCTATCATCCTATGAGTAGTTCAGCTGGAACCACATGGAGGTACCCACAGGAATTAAATATGTGTTTGTCTTGTGAAACTGTGAAAGGCTCCATAGGTTAGCCTGCTGGTTTTAGTCTTTGTATTTCTGTGATTTTGCCAGTCACTCCTTCAGCTGCTCTACTGCTATGCTCTTTTCATACCTGGTTATTAATTTAAACTGGGTAGTTAGGAACAAGAGTGATGCTTTTCTGTTTATTTGCCTAGGCTATTTTAAATGTCAATGAAACAAATAGTCATCATTACAGTTATTTTCTGTTTTGTCTGAATGTTTGGGAAAGAACTTCCATCTGTGATTTCTTTTGTTGCTTCTTCTCTGCAGTTAACAGGACCCGTCCAAGTCCTTCATCACGCTCGAGCTTGTGTTGACCACAAGGGAGGGAAGAATGAGCTGACTGTCAAACAGGGGGATGAGATTGAAATCATTCGCCTCACAGACAACCCAGAAGGAAAGTGGCTGGGCAGGATAAAAGGATGTTGTGAGTTCTGTTTCTTCACTATGCTCCTGAATGTTTTCACTGCATGACAGCAAATGTGTGCACTACACCAAGCAGTAGCCTTACCAAGGCTGAGTCACTGGCCATCAAACTAAATAATTACCACAACTCACCCTCCTGTCCTTAGCTGGCATGCAAGGCTTAGTTCATAGTAGGAAGTTATTGTACAACATAATGTAACATCTACAGACACTAGAATAAGTTAGGAACAACATGTTGGGATCTTCAGGGGCCTATTGAGAGGTAATTCCATGTCAGCCTTCAAATAACATCAGAACTTGGCTCCGTGCAAGTAACAAGGATCACATTTTTTCATGTTTTTGTATTAAAAATAACACAGGTGTTCCTAAAAGAGAAGCAGAGAATATAAGGTCCTGTTTTAAGTGTTTGTCTTGTTCCTATTCCTATGGAAAGTTTCTAACTTACCTCTAGATTTTATTTTGTCTGAAATCCAAGATGTTTCTCTAATTGTATAAATATCATCAGTGGATCTATGAGTATGATAAAGGGTTGATGATCTGGTTCCTGGGTTATAGCCAAGACCTTAAAAGGCTGATCCATAAAATCAATGGAAACTATTAAAAGCACTTGCTTGATTTTTAAGGAGACTAAAATGACAGTAAGTTCACTAAGAGAGTTCACACATGTAGAACTGGACAATACCAGCTAAGCACTTTGTAGTGCTGGATGTAAAAAGACATTAAGGAACTGGAACATGTCTCATATGAAGAGAGGCTAAGAAAGCTGGGGCTGTTCAGCCTGGTGAATGGAAGGCTTGGGGAGATCGATCTTATAATTGTTCATAAATATCTAATGAAAGGGTGTAAAGAAGATGGAGCCAGGCTCTTTCCAGTAGTGCCCAGTGACAGTGCAAGAGGCAACAGACACAGACTGAAACATATGAAGTTCTGTCTGAACATCAGGAAACACTTACTCACTGTGAGGGTGACCAAGCAAGGGAACAGGTTGCCCAAAGAGGTTGTGGAGTCTCCAGCCATGGAGATCTTCAAAACCTGATGGGACATAGTCCTGAGCAACCTGCTCTATCAGATCCTGCTCGGGCAGGGGAATTGGCCAAGATGATCTCAAGAGATAGGTTCCAATATCAGCTTTTTTGTGATACTTTGAAGTTTTGCACGTAGGAAAACAAATCTTGGTGAAGGCTGGGAGAAGGGTATTTTCTTGAGTATGTGCAGTCAATTAATTAATTTACCTTTAATTAATTTATTTTTCATAAACCAGTTCTTGCCTCAGCAAAACTGCAAGCTGTACAAGTCTTCTCACTGACAAGTATCAATGGTACAGCCCAGTTTGTTTCACCAATGCTTCAGCCTTCAGTGTTCACAGGCCAGTAATGGTCTGTGAAGAAGACCAAATAACAGAGGAAAATCACTTCTTATCACTTAAATAAAAGAAAAAAATCAACATGTTGCAGATTTGAGGGGAAGCACGCTAAAAACTGTGTTCACCCAGAAGCAGTGCAGCGGGGGATTTTCCATTTTCAAGAAATGCAGGAGCATTTTTCACCTTTGAGAAAATCCATTCCTGCTTTCTTCCGTACAGGGAGTACACCTGTCTAAAATTCCCCTCAGCAGAGAGACAGAGTTCCCAATCTCAGGCCAACGGCTCTGCTACAGGTTTCTTCTGAGCCGTTGCACCCAAGGATATAAACAGATCTTTTTAGCAAAGATCTAGGGACAAGAGGATAGCAATGCAGCTGCAGCATGTCTACCAACCTGAAGCAAAATCAATGCCAACAAAGTGTCTCTCCCTCCTAATGACCTGTCAGAATTTTTAGCTTGTGGACTGCCCTGAAATATGCCATGAGACTGCAGTGGTCCCAAGGTTAGCTGAGAAAGGGAGCTTGCCCCATGATTCCTGAAGTCTGCACAGAAAATTCTTCTACTGTAGCTGAGAAGCAAATAAAGGTGAAGTTAACACCAGCTGAGGAGGGCTTGGGGGGCGATCTGAGACAGATCTGAGATTTGTATCTGTGTAGACAGAGACTCAAACTGAGGCTGCTTGGAATGAGACATTTCTTTGAAAGTTTTCAAAGATCATAAAAAACAATTCAATCACTGATTCTGAACCTTCTGTTAAACTCACCTCATTACCATGAGCTTTAAAACTATCTCTGCCTAATTATATGGTTTCATTCATTTAGATGGATACATTAAAACAACCATGGTGGAGATTGATTATGATTCTTTAAGAAGAAAGCAACAACCACCTACCAGAGCTGCTGTGACACATCCAGAGAGTGACCAAGAAGTGTATGATGATGTTGGAGAGCAGGACATTATTAGCAGGTACGTATAAGGAATGCATGAAAAGGAGCCAGTGATTCACCCCAGTCAGCCTAGTCAGGGGAAGTTTTACAAAAACAAAGCAGACTCTTGTCACAATAGAACAGCCATTTGTATGAGAAACATGTAACTGAGCTATTCAAACTGGAGTAGTCAGAGGAAGAAGAACTGATTCTGGAATCCAGCATCTATAAGCACTCATACTCAGGAGGAATCCATACTATTGGAAGAGAACCTACAGCATTACAGTCCAAAAGAGAATGAAATGCACACCATGCAGGATTACAAATCACCTGCAGGAAGTTTATTTCTCTTCCCTCACTCTCTTTTCTTGTTCTGTCTTTTGAAGTCACATACTGCCTTTTCTAATATGCAAGAACAAAAGACTTTAAAAGCCCTGGAAAGACTCACTGCAGTGGAGAACTGACCACCCTCATTGCTTTCAAGTATTACTATGAGTCTAACTATGAGCCTTACTACCTCTTTCCTTTTGAAGAGAAGGGACTTCTGGAAGCATGACTAGGATGGCCCTTCAGAAGAGCATGTGGCTAATGTGTATAATCCTGTAAATAAGCCCTCTGAAATCCCATGAGATGGATATGAGCTATACTTTTCTGACTTCATCAGAAGCTTCTCCTCTATGGCACAGTCTCACGTTTATTTGCAATGCAGTGCTACACTGCAGACTCTCTACTTCAATGTCCTGTATTTTTCACATCAGATAGATCTGCAGCTAGAGAAGTGCTGTCTTCAGCAGTGTACCAAACTTGCTGGAAGGGAAATATCCCAGTGATCTTGTGACGAGAGTCAAGGCTATCATATGACCCAACATGACGGCGGTACCTCTGTTACCTGACCTCACATAAAAGTCTGCTTCTGTCATGTGGTGCAACAAACCAGTGCTCATTCTCCATTACATGTCCTGATGTGCAGAAACACATACCCCAGCATGCAAATAAGAGATCTGCATACAGGTATAGAGGATTTCAATGTGTAGGACAACCATCTTGAAACATTCAGCCATTACACCTGCTTTCACTGCTTCCCAGCACCATAACTTAGAGGCCTGCGTGGAATAAAGGGAGTGCAGCTGGCTGCAGTGGATCCTCAGCTGCTAGAACATCCCCATGAGCTCCAGAAACAGTGCTCGGAAAGATCTACCTTCAGGCTGGTGTTCTTTAAGCAACCAATATAGTTTTGTATCTGATATATTTCCAGGTTGCTCAGTTTCAGTTTTGCTCCCTGAACATTGGTCTCATAGCTCGTAACCTAGCCAGAAGATTTGCTTTAGTAGTTCTAGGTTTTAGCTAATCTGAGCATTAGGTACTTCATTGCAGGAGTATCTTTGGCCAATCCTTTTCAGTATGGCAAGCATTACAATTAACCACCTCAATGCAAGGAATTTAGAAAATTTATTGAATTCAAAAGCAAACAAGAATACTTACCCTGTTGCATACTAAAATAACAGTGTAAGAAACTTGGAAGGGTGAATGAATGGCTCAGATTTGTTAAATCCTTTAAGCTGTATTTTGACATTTTTATCTTCTCTAGTGATTAATAGCATTCTGTTCAGTTCATGACCATGAATTGTTGGAAGGTCTGACATACATCAACATGTTTTGAAACCACTGTAAGAATGCCATAGTAAAAAAAAGGCTCTTGACCAAATAGTATTATCTCATTATTGGTAGTATTGTTAATATTCCAAAATTAATAAGTGACTAGGTCTGTTGTGTTTCAGGATTTCTTGGCACAAGAGTTTAACAAATATCTTATTTTGATGTGTAAGTTTAAGTAAGGCTCTGACCTGGAAATAATCTCAGCTACTGTGAACCTATCGGGGTTTTTTTCAGTTATTGTTAGAACACTGGGCTACTATGGAATCCTTGAAATGTTAGAAACATGCAGTTAGAGGTTTAAAGCATCACCCAAAGAAAGCTAGTTGAGCAATAAATTCATTGGTTTACCATTCCATCTCAAGAAAATCTCCTCATAAGGGATGAATCTAAAGGGTGTGGAGGCACTGTGTAGTGTTCAGTCAGATTATATTTTTATTCCAATCAAGTTTGACTACATTACCTCCTGAGATCCCTTCCAACATGAATTATCCTATGATCCTAAGTCATATTTTGTACTTTAGTTTAAAGTTATCAACAGGAATATTAAATATATTCTCAATATGTTAAAACATTACTGTAGACATCAATTTGCATTTCCTTGAAAATTACACTTTATTGGAAATTGCTAACAGTTGCTAACAATTACTAAAAATTAAGACTGAATGTTCTGCTCATATGAAAATGTGCACCTACATGGGCTTGAAATATCTGCATTGATTTATGCAAACAGAGAATTTGCTTCACAGCTTTACTTGCAAAATACTGTCTTTTTTTTTTAATGTTAACTAAAGATGGTATTGATAATGCTCTCTCTTACTCCCCTTTGAATCACTGTGAATGGTATCTTAAAATCCTCTTTTCTGAATTGTTATGAATTCTTTCCAAGGAAAAAAAAAACAGAGTATTTTTTTCTGCTTTACCTGAATCTCTCCTCATCTAAGCGCTAGTTCATTTATGAATTAGATGACACATTTTCTTTAGCATTAGTGAGAATTAACTGGTATTTGACTGTAAGAAATTGGCATGAGTGTGGTAAAAACAGAGAGAAAAAAAGAACTGACACATTTAGGTTTTGCCCATATAGAACACACAAGCATGTACCTGAGCTTTCAGTGCAGAATTTGTAGTGCTCACCTGGCAATGCAGGCAAGTGCCAAAGCCAAAAAGTTTAGAATTAATAACTACAAAAGTGATGGGTGATCATGGTGTTTTCTTTTACCAAAGGATGACTGATTTTCTCTAAAATGTCTCATCTTCTTTTCCAGTCAGAGTGGTGGTCGCAGTGGAGCTGGAAGTAAGTTCTACATATACTTTGGGGGGGCAATTGTTCCTGTGTACTTCTTACCTTCAAATCCAGACCTCTGCAGCTTCCAGATAGTGCAGTAATTATCCATAAGCATGCTAGATGTTAGCTAACAGACAACAAATAAGGAAGTATAGTGGCCAAATTAACTTTCTTTCCACCTATGGGAACTTGGGTGAGACAGAAGTTTTGTCTTCAGATACTGTGAATCAGAAGCATGCCAGAAGATGACAAAACTTTAATTTTTTTGCTTGTGAAGGTAAATCTTCCCACAAAATAGCACAGATATAATTGGCAAAATATTAACACAACCAAGAGGTTTTGTTCAGGATAAATCCAGTTCTGAAATAGTCAGTAATACTACCAATTAAAGCTGCATTTTGCTGACAGAGCTAAGGAGAACTTCAGTTTCAGCGATATTCTGGAGTCCTAACCAGTATCACTGGAGCAGTTTCACACTGTCAAGACCACACATTCAAACCCAGTTTCCCCTTTGGCAGCACATATATTTATGTAGCATTCTCTGTTGATCACAAGAGCACAGCTCATCTTCTCAGCTTAGAGTTTAGATACTAGTCATGGCAGAAGCATTCCCTGGCAATGGTGAATGAAGCTGCTGCCAGCTAAGTACAGATTTCAGTGATTACTCTGACCAGTGGCTAGAATTGGACATGGAAACTGAGCTAACCCTGCACTGAAGGAGGTGGGGCTCAAAGGTCAGAACTGAGACCAGAATGGGGAGCTTACATTGCGCTTGCCTCTGGCTTCTGTGGATGAACACAAGACGTCACTTGCTGAGAATGTTGGTCTGACATCTCCAAACATCACTCCAGTTGCACACAAAAATTTAAAAGTCATCAGTCATCATAATGACTGGGCCAAAATCAGCAATTTAGAATTTCATCGAATACAGTGTCAGTGCATCTGTTTTTAGTATTCATGTTCTTGCGATTGGCAGTGCCCCATTTAAATGCTGTGGATGGCATTCCCAACTGGGATAAGTCTAAATCACTGTTTTAATAAATGAGCCATGCTCGTTTACAGAAAGATTCCATTTGCAAGGATATTGCACAAACTGCACACACATCTGACATACTTAAGAGGCCAGTAATGAATACCCTTTTCAGAAGCATTAAATGTAAATGCATTAATTCACTGTTTGATCTGTTAAAGAGATGTTCCCACCTCCTCCTTCTGATCAAGAAATTTACGATGGGATTGATGATGAAGATGCTGTAACTAGGTATGTTTTTATATAATTTAAATAATTTGCTTCTTTAACAGAGTGTTTTCATTTCAGTTTTTAGTATTTTTGAATTAGGCATAATAATTAGCAAGTATTAGGATGACCAGCAAGTGGGTATACCTCAGGTTGGATTTGTGAAGCTGAAAAAAAAGGGATTCTTTGGTTTTTTGGAGGAGTTCTGTTCTGTAATTAATTTTGGTATGTCAGCAAAAGCAGCTGCAATCATGAAAATCCCCAAATCCCCAACTAGACAGAATAGCTCTGAAATGAAAACAACAAACTGAAATGCTAGCTTGCTGAGTAACAACATGGAAACAGTAAGCTACTAGATTAATAGCTATACCCATGAATATGTCTCAATATCTACAAATGACCTAACAAACATATTTCTAGTTTAGCATTTTAGAGTTTAGCATTTAGGTAAGTGTACTCACCTTGTGGTATATACATTGCTGGCATTAATGAGAATTATGTGCATCAATGGAGAATTTAAACTGGACCTTTTAAAAAGAATGTTACACTTTACATTGTGATAATTGCATGCATACTCCAAAGGTCTGTATCACAGGGTGAAGATAAGAATGATATCTGGTCCTGGGGAATCTTGAAGAGGCTAAAGGTCAAAGATGGCAAAAAGAAAAGTGTACGAGAAAAAACAACCAAAGTCAATGGGGCAGAAGATAATGGAGATTTGTTGTAAGAGTCTGCCAGGAAATCACAGTACACATTAACTAATTCTAATAAAGCATTGATTACGTGCTACTAACATGTTCTCACAGCAGCCTAATGAATCATGCATCAAATTGCAGCTCAGGATGATACTTTTCTGCAAAAACACTGACCTCCTTTCTTCTCACCTGCATAATATAATTATTCTTTTAACAAGCTGTATTTGTTGCATAAGTCTGGTAACTAAAATATACCAAATTTTTTTTTCGGTGAAGAACATCAAAATAATCCATTATCTTTGTGCTACTGTGGTGATGTAAGTTTGCTGTATCCTCAGTTTAAAAGTACTTTGCTCAGCATTACAACGTGGCTGAAATAAACTGGTAAATCTAGTCCCATTAATCCAAATTTTAGGAATAATATGCCAAATAGAAAAATGCAAAGATTGTCTTGTACCCACTTTGCCTAGAGGTTAGATCAGCAGCTGGTGTTTTTATTTCTCTTGTTCAGTTCTGAACCACTTTGTTTCAGTGGTAAAAATACATGTAGTACATGAGTATTGCTGGTGTCAGCAGAGCTTCAAAATGTCTGGAGATTACTTGGAGTCCTTGTGTTGAAAGTTTTTTAAATTATTTAAATGATGCAAAAGTCTATTAATGTGATATAAATACTTAATGAGCATCTTGTTTTTCCAGCATGTCTCCTTCAACAAAGCAGTTTGGAAAAGGTAATTAATAGCCTATTGTTCAGTCTCCATATTGATTCCTGATCCTTTTTTCTGTATATATTACTCTGTATCATGCTAGTCACAAAAATACACCCAAGGAAGGAAACAGGATTTCCCATTGCTTAACCAGTTCCAGCAAACAAATTTCAAATATTGTGACTGATTTGGCTACAGACAAGGAGATAAATATATATTGCAAGCTCTCTAGAAAACAATTTAATGTATTTTTTAAGAAGTAATGATTTTTCTATGTAAGATTTCCACTAGTTCATTTTATTTGACATTAAGTATGAACAGATACACTTGGAAACAAGCATTTAATGCAAGACTTCAAAAGTAAAAAGAGGTGCTTGTTGGTTTTATTTATCACTTGCAGTGGCTTCTTAAGATAACATATATTCATAAATATCAGCCCAGCCATGGAATAAAAAGCAAGTTCTTACAATTTTTGAGGCTGTTGCCTGAACTGAGTTCTAAACCTTTTATCTCCTGCTTTGATTTTTCTAGCCATTGATTTGATGAGTTGAAAAATTGCTTCCTCTCTACAAATATGCTGAATGTGATTCAAAGTATATTTTTGGGGTAAGAATTCTTTCCACTGCTTTGGCATTGCAAGATGGCCTAAAAACTAACATACATGTGATACATATCCACGTATGAACGTTCTAAGCAACATTGCATTGACCAGCGTGCTATAGGAGTGCCTGAATGCACATTAAAATCAGACTCCATAAATATACTTTGATGCAACACAGTGGGAAATGAACTAATTAAAATTAAGATTAAAGGCTATTGCATTAGCCAACATGTGCTAAAACTTGCTTCAGCCTAAGAAGATTAAAATATCAGTGAATACCTATTAATAAAGAGTCTTACTCTGAAAAGGTTGGCTGGTGGTTTTTTTGCACAGTAGGTTGTGCGAAACAGAGAACTCACAGTTACTATAGATGGTAAATGGCTACAGTACTTGCCATAATTTCTTGTCAACTTAGCTACACTACCATAGATTGTAATATAATGTATTTGCTACTCAAGGATCACATAATAATTTTCCATTCTTTTAAACACTATTGTTTCAGATTGTGGAGACAATGATGTTTATGATGATGTAGATTCTTCAGACTTCCCTCCTCCACCACCTGAACTCAAGCAAGTGGAAATGGGAATTATTCCCCTGATTAGAAATCTGTAATACACTGTAAAACATTTTCAGAGTATTTACTAGAGGCAGTTTGCTGCTAATGTATGCTTTATTTGGTGTTGTCGTGTTTTCTAGTTCTCATAACACTACTATTGACAATGGCCGTTGAATGCTCCCTGCCTCCATTTTAGATTGAAATAATAATTAGACTACAGAATAAATAAGCATGCTTTGAGTTTCAACAAATTCAGTCCCTGATGGACAAGAGGTAGAAATGAATGCATGGCCTGAAGGTACTTCATTGTAGATTCTCTGCATACAGTCCTCTTCCTATCAAAATTTGGGGACTGTTAGGATAAGTACTTGATCTCAGCTGCTGCAGTATTTTAAGAGAAAAGGAGATAAAGGTGTTATAAGTATGAAATACATCTGGAGGTGTAAAGTTCAACTTGGAAAACTTTTATCCCTGGACCAGGAAGTTATGACCATTTCTGGAGCACAGATGTGTTATGAGCAGAGATGCATCTGTGAAGATGACTGCAACATGTCACATTCTGTTGTCACTAACTCCACTCAGGTGGAGCTACAGAGTGCACTACAATAATCTAGACTGGAGGCATTAAAACAGAGAGAACTCTTTGAACTGTGTATCCAAAGGAAAATACATGGCCCTCCTAACCTAAATCTAGGTTAGTTCACACACATACATATACTCATCATCAGTGAAACTGTCATCCACAACTCCTACAGAGATCAGGAAGGATCAAAAAGTAGAGTCAGACTTTAAATTCCCAGGTACAGCATCAGGAAGGGCAGTTAGGGCGTGAAACCCTTCCATACTCATTGGTACAAGTCAACAGCATCAGGGATGTGGAAAAAGCAACAGAACTTGAAATGGGCCATGTACTGCGGATTCCCTGGTATAGCAAGGTCTTCTATGGGCACATAGGACTAACACAGCTACTGTATGAAAGGCAAAGATGTTCCAGCTGCCTTCACAGTGGGACATGTTATTCAGCCTATTGCCCAAATGTATGTAGACTTCACAAAAATTGCTCCTTGCCTAGAGATTCTACAGTGATGGGTATCATTCACCTAAACAATTTTTGTTAGATGTAAAGTTCTCATTGCTGTAGCAACTAGATACTTTGAATAATTTTCCATATTCACTTATGTGATGATACATATATTAACATCAGAACTCATTAAAAGAGAAAAGCAGGAAAAGACAACCCCAACTTTTTATTTCTTTTGAAATCAAATCTGTATTGTATTATCCATATTAGTTTTGTACAGCAACAAAAACATACTAAAGACACATGAAGGCAAGTGCATTTTCACTAAAATTATCACAAAGGTTGCCAATACCTCAGATGTGTTGCTAATTTTGTTTTTATCTGTAACCTCTTGCTTTAGTTCATCAAAATCACCAAGCCTTGCAAAAAGTAAATCAGATGAAAAAGATGCACAAAAGCTTAAAAAGATGGAAAGAGAAGAGAAGGAGTTCAGAAAAAAGTTCAAAGTAAGTTTTTTTCACATAAAACATAAAGACTAAAATATCTGTATGCTGTCCTCTAATTTGTAACCCCTAATCTGTAAATAATCCATTATTTTGCCTTTGAAAGCTAAAGTATTACTGCTTGTAAAATAGTGGTCTGAGCATTTGTAAGTCCAAATGGCAAGCATGGGCATATACTACATATCACAAACAAGTATTTGCCTAATTTTCAAAAATTTAGGAATAAATGGGAATATATTGGTCTAAAAAATACATGATCATAAGCTTTACATTGACGTTTTCAAACCACCATCTCTTTATTTTATTTTTGCAGTTTGAAGGTGAAATTAAAGTTCTGTACTCTACCACCACAGTCCAGGATTTGCCCCACCGAAGATGGGGATCTAAAGACTTACAAGTTAAACCAGGGGAGTCTCTTGAAATTATAGAAAGTACAGATGATACCAAGGTCCTGTGCAGGAATGAAGAAGGAAAATGTAAGTTTTATTGAAAAGCTGCAGTACAAATCAAATTGTTAGATTATGATTGAGTGAGGACGTGTAAAAAACCCTCTTCCCTGTCATATTAAAGCAGAGCCTAGTACTTGTCTTTTTCCTTGCCTGGTGGTTGACAAGAGGTAGATTGTTGTTGTTTTATTATTGTGTTTTAAAAGCGGCTTGCCTTGAAAAAAATAAGAACTCTAATAGACAAGAGATACCAAATGTGAGAAAAAGGACAACTTAGTTACTTTGCATCAGCTAAGATTAGCAGATGTTTTTGTTGCTTCTGTCTCCCTCTATTTGCCAAAAAGAGTATAGCTACGAGAACACACAGAAGCTAGTAAAAGTAAAATCCTTGCTGCATCTCTGGGAAGCACTTGCCCACTGAGTGCAGCCAAGGGAAAATCAATTACAATATTCTCATTTTGGATTGCCAGAGATGGAGTTTAATATTTTCAACAGGCTGGGGATGAAACTGCTTCGGATTTTTCCCCCAGCCCCTAGCTGTTCCAAGGCATATGTCGTCACTGGCATGCCTGCTTTTTTGGGGAGCTGTGTGATGCCTTTCAGTGTTTCTTGAAACCCTTGGCCAGGGTGTGCATTGGCAGAAGTTTTTGCATTTTTGGAGAAGTCTGGACCATCTATTGCTGGTTTCAGTATCTTAATGTGCTTCTGCTACAACACTTTTCAAATCTCCTAATGAAAATTCACTTTGTGTAGGAACAGGCTACATTCAAAGTAGCAGCATCCTTCCATTCACCTTTTCTTTTTACCTCTGACCCATGTAGAAAACAGTCCAATGCCATAAACCTCTGAAGGGGATTCAGTCACCTTCCTTCTATTTTTTACCCCTCTGTACTCCGCTGTTACAGTCTGGAGTATAGCCTTCTTCCTGGCAGGCCTGCAGAGTGAGGAAGAATTTCTTGCATAATGACACGCATGTTTTTCAAAATATGGGTTGCACTAGTGTAGCCACTTCCCAAAGAGCAGCTTTCAATGCTGCATTTTTTGAACCAAGCTAATAACAAAGTAGAAAGTAGTTCATGTTGGCTGTTTTCCTCACATAGTCTTCAAAGCCTTTCAAATAGTGACAGGAGCTACTGTTTTGCTATGCATAAAAGAACAAATAAAAATATTCTCCCCGAAAACCTCTGAATAGATCTCTGTCAATTTTCACATTAATTAGTGAAGTTTGAATCCTACTTTTGTTAAGTGCATGACAGTTTTGGTTATTTGCTCTAGTTGCTCTAGTTGCTCATATCTTAAAGGTATGATTTTACCTTTTGAAGGACAGATAGACTGAAAATCAACAATTAAAGATGTTTTAGTTACTTTCTTGCACATGAATTCTTCCATTTGCTTGTTAACTTATGAAGCACTTCTACAGTTTCATGCCTCTACTCATGGCAGTTAAACAAAATTACATTATAATGTTTTCCCACCTTTTTAAGCAAGGGCTGATGATCTTAGGAATGTATTCTGCTATTACTTATTTTATTTGTCATGAATTGATTTGAAATTTCAAAAGTGAAACAGGGAACTGACTCTCATTTACCTTCTCAAATTCCTTCTGTTGCCTTGTTCTGACCCACATACCTTTTGAAATACACGAAAACTTTCAATTCACTTTCATAGATTTTGCTTAAACAATAGGATATAAATGGACTTCAGTGCCTGAAAATTTAAGTTGTGTCCTCTCTAAGCTTCTGTTACACTGTCAGAGAGCAGCTGGCCCTATGTGTTAAAGCTTTCAGTGGTGCTAAGTAATTAAGATGGACTGTGCTGACCTGCTGCCTTTTTCCCTATTATGGAAGCCACATAAATATGAATAAATTAGAAACTCAAATTTTTGACATGTAATTTTGGATTAGTAAATTTGAAAGAGTGTGAGATCAGCAGGGGCTGTATCTCCCACATATTTAGGGGCTAGGGACTGTCAGAAGAACCTAGATTATGCTTTGCAGCAGGAGGAGGACTGTCACATGTACATCTTGCTTGCAAGCACACTGTGTTTGTACACAATCACTGTAAGCAAAGAAATTTTGCTTTCAGGTATGTGACATGAGCAAATGAAAAGAAGAAACAGAGAAGATTAGATTAGCCAAATGTTTTTAAATGATTCCCAGAAGACTTCAGGAGTTCTGGAAATTATTGGACTCTGCTTAAAGAGAATTTTAAAAAGATGACATCTTTAAAAAAAAATCAATTTCCATGCCTTTATCCCAGATAATCTGAGGAAAGACAACAAAGCTAAGAATATCCTGAATAGACAGAGCTTTCCCTATGTGTACTGAATTGCAATCAGCCTGAGGGAATACACAGGTGACTGACAATCCACAGCACCGGGTTCTTTGACTATTGAAGATTACCTGCACGCTAACATTTTTAGTAGGCAGAAGTTATAATAGAATTTATGTAATTACCAAATCTTCATGACCCTGAAGATATAAAACCAGGCAAATCAAGCAAATTTTATCTTATGTTGCTGCAATCAAATATTAAATGCATAGAAATAATTTTTTATTTATGTAACTGTTAAGTCTTAAGCAAAAGCTAAAGCAATTAGTGTCAAATAAAATATTATCACATGAAAAGAATGCGTTTTTAGGCAACCTTCAGCTCTAGCACAAGACAGATGTTTTCTTTAAAAATGCAGTGTTTTTAATGTATTATGGCCTTCACAAAGCAAATCGCTAATCTACTTTATATATAACATATTCTGGAAAAAAACTTATTTGCATTTGAAATTTGTAGCAGTATCTGACATGTACCTATTTTAAGATGGAAATACACCAAATTAAAATGAATTATGCAAATGTTTCATTATGAAGAAAAGCTGTGTATAAGAATTAGTTACTTACTACTATTTGCAGGATGATTTGGGATATTAGTCTTGTCAGACAACTTCTCCAATATTCCAATAGGAATCACAGGAAATTTTTATATATCAAAACATCGGCCAGTTGAAGACTGTGATAATTCAGCAGCTTTTGGGAACATTACTAGTTCATTGTGTCTGATGCCAATCTACAAGGGAAGGTTTGCCCTGCTACTAAGGTTACAGATCTCGAAAAGGGCAATTTCCGTTAGAATAAAATTAGGGCTTGCATGTAAAAAATGCTTAACACAAAATATGAGATTCTTTAGCTGGCTATTACTATGCATTTGAAAAAAGAAAAGATACTTTCATGTGTTTTGTATCAGAAAAGAAAAATTCATGTGAAGGAGGAAACAATTCCTTAAGGTGAAACAGTAGGACCTGGGGATTCAGCTAGACTGACCTGAAAGATCGCCACCAGAAACACTAGCAGAAAACTGATACTTTCTGTGCTATATAATGGTTCCTCTAAGTACATGGAGGAGTACCAGCTCCAAGAATTCAAGGAACTTAACAAGTCAAGCTAATAAATTTATTCTAAGACCTATGAATTGTGTATGAATTACTAAACCCTGTCATTTTAGCATGACCATTTAAGCCTCCTAATGAATAAAAGAAGGAAACTTACCTAGTAATTTCAATATAACAGAAGATCATATTTCTTCCTTAGAACTGTCCTAATTTTGTACCAACATACTAATGTTTATCTGCAAATATGTAATTATTGTTATGGCTTTCTCTTTGCTTGTGTATGTTATACCAATTGACAAGTATTTCAGTAGGTATCTTTTACCAAAGACAGCAAGTAATTTTTTCAAGAGATTAAATATATTGAAGAAGAGTATGTGTAGTTTATCTGATTTCATTAGTAATGCAACAGAGTAATAGAATAATTCACCAGTGAGTAGCTTTTCTAAGGTATTTCCCTTATCTATATAAACAGTTCTTATCAATATGATACAGTTAAAATTTTTTAAACAATTACAGTTAATGATAAATAATTAGTGTACACATCTTGAAAGATATTTTTGTCCCTGTAGAAAACTATACATATTTCTGTTATTCATTATTATAAATATTATTATGCGATTATTATATATATTAATATATTATTATTATTATTATACCACATTTTTGTGCTATAGTTTGTGAACTGTACTATAACTTAATAGCTATTGTTTCACACCCCTCTCATGCAACCAGGAAACTAAAATGTAAGATGAAAATCTAATCTTGCATAACCTGTTTTAGTATTTTTTCCTTTCAGCGCTAGTTTTGTACACAATGGAAACTATTGCAACGAAACAAGAGAAATAACATTTTATGAATATGTAAAGTACCCGGCACAGTAGATGTCTAACTGCTCTTGGAGCTACTGTAATATTCTGATTCCCTATCTAAGGCACTATGTTATACTAAACAAGCAAATAAGAATAATTAAAACTAAAACTGGACATACCTAAATTTTCCTTGAGTACATATCCATTGTATATTGTTATCTATCTTTTATGTCGTTGTTTCTGAAATACCTGAAAGAGGAAAACTGCATTTCACTAGTGCTAGCAACAGAAGAAATAAGATGAATATTTTAATTTAACTTAAATACATATAATTTCAATTTTACAGATGGCTATGTTCTGAGAAGCAATTTAGTTGAGAAGTAAGTACAAAGTGATCTTTTTGAAAAATTTGTTGTAACACTCAATTTTGTTCTGAATTATTTGTTAAATAAAAGTGAAATGTAATTATTTTAGTTTGTCATTCTAGTCCTGCAAATTAAGTTATTTTAATGGAGTTCAGAATTCTGAAGAACTAGTCACATACATCCATGCTGGAAATCTTCCAGGGCCCCATTCCGCTTTGCTTAACCATAAACTTTGGTTTAAACCATGAAAAATTACATAAATTAAGCATCATTGGTACTAGAATCTATTACTGAACTGTACATTAATGTGATTAAGTGTATTGATGTAATTTTCAAATGTTTAAATAAAATGGACCAATTTTTCTTTAGGTTTATTTTTATTTCGGTCTTATTGGGATTGAGCAGATTTGGCTCAGTGTTGCTCTGAATAATTGCATGGAGTTCAGCATTTAGATTCTAATCCAAAACTCTTGTCAGAAAGCTTTTCCATTTTCTTCAGTGGGCTTTATGTTAGACCCTGAAATATCAAATCAGATATCACTTTTAGAATTGAGGCCTGCAAACCCTTATACAGACATCTAACTTTTAATGTTAATGTATCTGCCTGCAAATAGTAACATATATCTGATGTCTCAATTTTAAAATACATTATTTTTCTTTCTTTACTTGCAGTGATGGGGAGATTTACGATGATATTGGTGATGGTATGTTGAACATTTCAAACAATACAATAACTATATTCAATTACACCAAATAACATTATCTTTGAGTTGAAATACTACACAATATTAATTTTTTTGCATTTTATTTCCATTTCAGATTGCATCTATGATAATGACTGATGCAGAATTCTATGCAAGTTAGAGCTTCATTGAAGATCAAAATCTACTTCGGACTTCCTAATGGTGAAAGCAAGAGAAGTCACTAAAGCTGATTACAAGTTAATTGGTTACACTCTTATAAATGTACCATTAACCTTTTTTAGGATTTCAGGTTTTTCTCCTCCCTTGCTTTGTATGACATTCATATTGCCATTTATCTGAGCAATTAAAATTCAGGGAACATGAGCTAAAGTTAAGGTTATAATTTTCCACTTCCTTTCAACATTTGTGACAGTCCATGTAAAAACAGTTCTTCAATTAGCTATACACAAAGAGACCAATTCACATCTATTAAGGGTACAGAGGACAAGAAGCCCTGGGAACAGGTTTTACTCTGGCTCTGGTCTATTAAACACCAGAGACTGCCATCTGGGGAGGACAGTATCCTGAAAAGAAATGCTTCCTTTGGTGATAACATCCTGTTGTGAAAACAGGAAATCAAAAGTGGGCATCAGAGAAGACAATACATTGCTGACCTGCCATTCCAATTGCAACAGCGTTAGCTACACTGACATGCACAGCCATGTACCATGATGGCTGAAATTTCTCTTTCTACATTGTACTAGTGATAGAAAACCATTTTCTAAAATTTATTTGACCATTTTGTAGGTACTTTTTGACTAATATTAATAGTAAAATTGTAACAATGTTATATGTGTTACATACAGCACTCTGAGATATAAACCGTAGAAGAGTCTACTTCACAGTATAGTGTTGCTCAAAATATATTCAGAACGTTTAGGTTAAGATTTAGTTTCTGCTTAGTTTGAAGATATGTTGTCACTATAGTAATTTAGGCATTAAAATGGACCTATAAACTGATGATAAACTGGTTGGGAAAAACATCTAGACTAAATATATTTATCACACCATTTTGACAATATCTTTTTCTTCTAAGTACTATATTTTACACTAGACTTGGCTAAATAAGAGTATAGAAATGAAACATTTCCATGCTTACCCATTGTAGAAACAGCATTTATTCCTAAAGATCATTGGTGATGCTGTTCTCTGAATGAGCAAGTAGCAAATCAAAGTAAAATGAATGGATGAATCATAATAACGATCACTTTGCACTTATATATCAGAACTCACTGAAAATCAAAAGACCTTTACAGTGAACTCCCAATAAAGAGGATGAACATGTGCAGAAAATGGAACATGTATTTGTAATGTGTGATGCTTTTGCTATAGTGCAAGACAATCAAAAACCTGTGATGACCAATGTGGCTGGATCAGTGTAAGAAACTCCTCTTGATAATCAAGTCTCCTATAACCCTCAAGGGAAGTAAGGTACTCTGTGCAAACCAGTGCAATGTAGCAAGCTAGTGAATTCAGGTTATAGAATATTTTGGCTCTGTTGAAGCTAGTGAGTTTTGGTCTTACCTTCAGTGGCGCTGAGATTTCATCTCACACAAGTGCCTTTTACTGATGATTCAAAATAGAGTAAATCTCTAAGGAGGTATAATGCTATGGGGATATCAAACATAAAATTAGCTGTAGAGATAATAGCCTATAAGCTATTTTATACTGTATTTAAAATCACTGATAATACACTGAAAAGCTATATGCAGACTTGAGTTTCCTGTTCTATATTTGCTATTCAGCCAGCATCCAGGCACACAATACCAATTTTATGTGTAAACATCAGTACCAGCACCCAAATTTAAAACATGACCTTGTATATTAAGTACAATGAATGCGTCTGGCTATTTGGCGATGTCACTGCTGGAGGTTTCTTTCTTTTTCAGGGGCATTCAAGAGGGTATCTGCATCAAATTAGTGATATGCCAAAGAACTAAGAGGAAACACAGATATTTAGAAATACACAACCACTTGTCACTTAACAGGATAAACAGTTTCATGCTTTATACAGTTAATTATCTCAAAAAGAGTTTGTGTTAATTTCTAACATATATAACCAGTCTTGGTTTAGCTTTAACTGATAGTAGAACTTCATGCATTGCAGTAAGTCCAACAAAGGAACTTTCCTTTTGAATATAGTTTATCCCGTATTAAAGGACTTCAATAGAACATAAACCTCTTTCATCCCCCTGAAAAAGAAGTGAGTTTTATTCTTTGTGAGATTTTTTGGTCATATATTTTGAATAGTTTTTCCATGTTCTTAGCCTTGGTGTGTTGTAGGTACTGTGTTTCCTTTCTGATTATACTGACTGAATTGGTAATATGATACATTAAATTATCATAAATAACTATTAGATGCTTTAAGCTAAAAATCTGTGCATTGTTTTCACAGATCCAATATGATGTGATTGTAACAGGGTGTTAAAATGTATTTATAGGTACTACACACTGAAAAATTACTGGTATTGTACATGTTTTCTTTTCATTATTTTACCAATGCCATTCACTGGATGCATTTTTTTCTTTCTTCTGAATAAAAGCGTGCTTTCTGACAAGAAATGTGGGTGCACCATCTTCTGCCAAAGTAGAACAACAGTAGCTGTACAATAACTTCTGAAAATCATCATTGAACTGTGGATATGGTGAAAATAATTTTATTATTGCTGCAAAGGCAGCACGACTAGCATGTGGCATTTGTTTGTCAGTAATTACTACCCAGAAAGTGAAATGTAAGCAGAAAATCTTCCAGACAGGAAAATCTATACTTCGGCAGTTTAATAAATCTGTATTTAAGGCTTTCTCACCTGTAATTTATTCTATTATCTTTTACAAGTCAGAAAGAAAGAAAAGGAAAGCTATTCTCTCTCCTGATATTTTTTTCTCTCCAAACTCGGTCTATAATCCTGGAGTATTTGGCTGTGCCTGCTAAAACATTCAGCAGTGAAAACATCAGAATATTGACATAAAAATTAGACTTCAGCATGAACACCCCAGATTAGGTAAACAGAGTTGGTTTCCAACTGTATTGTACCTCTACACTGTCCCAGGAAACAGGCTAAGCAAAACAAAAACTAGGAGGGCAAAAAAGACTTCTCTAATTCAGGAGCTTTAGAGCATTTCTCTGCTGCTACCGCAGGCTCTGGACTGCAGGAATGCAGCTGATCTCCTGTGCATTCCTGTGTAAGAGGTTTATATTCTCGATCCACATAATTGCAGATCTTTTGGCTACTTCTCCCACGGTGGTAACAAAACCCTTCTCTATGCGTGATCTTGTTGCATAATCCACCTCAACTGTGAAGATCAGTGCTTTAGTATGGGGAAGGAAATTCTGTGGAGGAACCTAGATTCACTGCGTGAACTAGATTACCCCTTACCACTACATTACTTCATGACAGATTCAGGTGTACGCATGTGTGCATCTGTGTGTGTGTATGTCAAATAAGACAACTTCTGAGGAAACTAATGGACCTATAAAAGGACACCCTTATGACTTCTGTACAGCATCACCAGACCACCCTACACAGAAAGGCTTTTGCATGTAGCTTCACTAGAGAGTGCTAAGAGGTGCAAGAAATGAGTTTGGTTTTGCACAGCCTCAGTTGTGCCTCCTTGTGTCTTTAATGACGTGCACAATCTATAATTACTTGATGGCTCAGTACTTTTTTCCACAGGATCCCCACCTCATTTAGTGCATGGGCTGGATGAGAGTTAACAGAAAAGGCAGTTGTTCAGCCTTGCTCATTCAGTTTCTGGCCACTCCTTTATTTAGTGCAAATCTCCCCAAGCCAATGCTGCACCCAGAATTATTAGTTTCTCATGGCATTCATCACAATGGTATCTCAGATTCCCATGAATAGTAATAGATTTATCTTGTGAGACAGGAAAATATTTTATCCCCATTTTTAATGTATGAAAGGAAGGCACGCACAGAGAACAATTTGTGGCACATATCCATTAATCCTGGATATAGAACCAAATTGCTAAAGCTAAATTGATTATATTTTTAGTACTTTCCTAGATTAGGACTCTCACTGTTTTCTCCTCCTCTTCTTTGCCTCTACTTGTGGTTAAACACAAAGAGAACAGAAAAAACACCTTGTGTTTAAAAACTGTTAGCATCCAAAATGTATATTTTAAATATACCATGTTTACAGCACTAAAAAAGGGGGCAGATAGGGGATACTGATTAAAAGTTAATTTAAATAATAGTTTAGATTATATTCTGAAACTTAATAAAAACTGGGGAAAAATTCTAAAATTGAATGGTCTACGTTATTACCTCCCCTTACATCGTTTGCTGTCTCCCAACTCTCATGTCAACAGCAAGTTTATTTGCATGGTTTTGAGTCAGGTCTGTTTAAATCCTTATGTGTATATGGTCTGGCAATATGCCAGGCTGAGACACCCTAACCAGTTCTGAAACAATTAACTTATTTATCAGAAGCCATTCACCCAGGGTAGCAGTGTAGCCCTCTAAGACCTCGACCTTGACTACTTAGCCCAGCTAATAAATAAGGTAGTAGTGCAGCTGAAGGGTCATCCTAAGCAGTTTCCAGCATCCTCGTCAGCTGGAAGACATCTCTGTGCCACTCAGTTAGCCACGGTACTGCAGAATGCCACTGCAACATGTTGTAGCCTTGTGTAGAGCCGCAGTGTGGTAGCCCCAGGTTCCCTTCTTTGCCTGGGTGAAGCAAAATTACAATGATCTCACAAAGCCTTTCTTCTCTGTGTTTCATTCTAGCTAGATGGCTCCTGAACACATGTAGAATTTGCTAAAGTATCTCTATTTGCCTCCTTCTAAAGCAATTTGAGAAAGAGGATTAAGCTACTATTAAATGTATAGTTTTTTGCTCCAGCGTTTTTATATTGTGGGGCTTGTTGAAAAGAACATGGGAAACTATGTTTATTTTCTTTCTTAACACAGAGACAAATACTGCTTAAACTTAAAATGTTCACTGTTAGGCAGCAAAGAAGTATGCAAAATGTCAACACAAACATGAATGAAATGTGAATTAGATGGATACCAAGGGTTTTTAGGAACATTATACGATTTGCATTACTTCAGTAATATTGCCAAATCCTACAGCTCAAGCATCATGAGACAGACAAAGAAAAGGAAAAACAGCACTGGCTTTTTTCCTGCCTTTTAATTGTTTTTTTGGCCTGATTCCTGATTTTCAAGTTCTTAGCAGGAAAAGCTGCCTGATCCTTCATTTGTGTGTGGGTGCACTTCAGGTGGAAAATGCACACAAAACACAGACACAGAAGCCGGGGCTCCCATCCCCTTTTCTTGCTGACAGAAGAAACATTCTGCCAAGCTCCCTTCCCTTCTGCATCTCAGCTTCCTTCACGTTCTCCTGCCCTGGACAATGCCGTCACACACCTTCCAGCTCACACAGGTAAGCCCAGTTTCCTCTGTATTGATCCAAAGATATCCTTTTTTTCATGTTGTCACTGCCTCCTTTCACCACCTGAGATTTCTCTGTACTCTTCTACTTGCTTTCTTGATTACTTCCTGTTCCCTATAATTATTCCTCTTTTCCTTGATCCTCTGACCATGGCATTCTGTCCTTTGCTTTTCTGCTCCCTTGTTCCTTTCTCTTTTCATCCTTTTAAACTGTTCCCCTACTTCTGCAGCCCTGCCCCTGGCACTTTCATTTTTATCCCATTTTTAAAAGCTGCTCTGTTTAAATGCTCATTTTTTGTGCAAGATTCCTAACTCTGTGGGTGACACCAGCAGAGGTTTTATGACACACCAGCCACTGAGAAGACTTAAAATTCTTGTATTTTGCATTCTACACTGTTTATCCATAGCATTTAAAATCAGGCCAAACATACCTTCCTTCTGCCCTCAGTATTTGGGGGAGTTTTTTCAGTACTTAAGTTGGGATGCTGTATATAACTAAATCTTACTACTGCTAGCTTAATTTAAAAAAAAAAAAAAAAAATCTTTTCTATCCTATCCCTTTTTCTGCTTCTATATTCATAGCAAGCTACTTGCTACCGCCCGTGTAAGAGACTGAAGCCTGTTCTAATGATATCCACTGACTGCTGAGCATCTCAGATATCCAAATATTTCAGTATGGATACCATGATGTATAACAGCATTGCTATTAAAATGTTAGCCAGCCTTCGTCAGCCAATGCCCAAAGAAAATATTAATGGGCTTCTTTAGTTTTTAAAAAAAAGACCATGAAGGCTTACAAAAAATAGCTTCTGCTGCCATATGGATTTTGAATTGGATGGTAGATTATCTTTACATAGAGCTTCAGCACTATTACTGGAGTTTATTTGGACTGAAACACTTAACAGCTGTGGTTTTTTAAAGTTTTTTTTCCTCAGGTCTAATTAATATGTCAACTATACCCAAACTCAACACCTGCTGCTTTTCACAGCTTCAATAGGATTATGCAGTGCAGAATGCTGTGAAAAATCTTACATGAATGGGTGCCTAAATGTGAGTTTGCACTAATTAACAATCTAGATAGCAACCTGTCCAGTTAATCAGGAAGACTTGTTGCATCACTTGACACTCTGTTATTTTGCAGTTGGTTGTTGTTGCTTTAGTCTGATATTATTGCTACCCTTGCATAATTTTCTGCTATGCAATGTATGTTCATTTTTTAATTTCTTCCATTACTGGATACTGAAGAAATATTAGCATTTTACCCGGTTGCAATAAATTCAGATTTTTATTAATAGTTTTTATTTCTACCTGGATTTAAGGGTGCTATATTAATGAACTAACTTAGATTATGATGTTTGCCAAAATCAGAGCAATTCCAGAAAAAAATACTTACCGAGCTAGAAATTTTGTTAGGAATTGATTTTCTTTAGCCAAATCATGTTACTTTTTAAAACTGTATTACTGATACTGAAAATATTATCTATAGAACGCCTTTTCCACAACAATATATGTAGAAATACACCTATTGGCTTGTATTTGAAAAGGCTATCATAGGAATATATTAGGAATATACCATATCAGCCAGGAGAGCAATCACACCCCAAAAAGCAAATCCAGTAAAAACAGCCTCCCTGGGGAGAAAAATGCAAATTGCCCCTTGCTTTTTCTCCAAGTTGCTTGGTGAACGTGAGAGCAAAAGGGACAAATCAGAAAACTAACACATGGCTGAGAAGTTCAACAAAAAATATTCAGCATCCACCTAAACCTAGTGGTTACAGACTAGGGTCCTCTTTGCTTGACTTACTCTCTGCACTGTCCCAGCCTGAGCAGTTTGGTAATCCAGCCCTTGCCTATAACCAAATGCAGCCTAGGCACTATAGCTGCATCCTAGTCGCTTAAAACAGTGCCAGGGAACATTCCTGGGCACTGGACCTTGATGGTCTTTGCTGTCATGTTGGCCGAACCAGACAGTTTTGGCTCAGGAACACTGCAAGGCTGTCCAAAGATGGCCCAACATGTATTTACAGGATCTCCATGTCACCAGTGCCCTCCCCAAGCAAGCCCATCAGCCAGCTGGATTCCCAAAGGAGCAGATGTGCGTAAGATGCAATATCCATGCTTCCACATTGCACTTGTGTCTCAAGAGCTCTGTCCTTCCTGATACCCCAAATTCTGCTAGGTTTTCAACAAAGCTCTGGCCACGTTCACATTTTCTCAGATCTTCTGGCAGGGTCCAGGGCAAAGAGGCACTGCTCCCAGGAGGCAGCTGATTTCATACACAGGAGGAAGGACCTTTCCTATTTCTGCTCGTTGCTGTGTTACAGAGACACAGAACACAAATCTCAAGAATGGCTCATGAAAGGACTTTGATTTATGTAGATTAAGCTGCAGCTAGTAGGGTCACCTTTTTCCCCTCATTTCCTTTCCCACATCCTCTGAAGATTCAGCCTTTTTAGTCTTGCAGCACAAACCTCTCTCTCCCTAGCAGATCCTAGCACCTTCCGTTGCACAACAGGCACGCAAGCCCTGAGCTGCAGCAGCATCCTCCCACAGACTGCTCTGTACCGCTGGATGGAGATGCGGTGTGCAGGCTCCTGCTGCTTTACAGCTGCTGTTGTAGCACTCGGAATTCTGAGAATATCACTGCGTGGCTGCCCACGGGCCAGGCATTGTGCAGGTCTGCTCTAGGGCCCGTGTGTTACTTCAGAGTGACTGTTGGTAGTACAGAGCTGCCGATAACTTAATTGGATATTATGCATTTGTCCAGCTGCTAAAAACACGCTGATGAGCTGGATTTGATTGTCTCAAACTGCAGAACTTCTAAACCAAACACCTACTAGCACCTGTTCTTGACCTGACTCTGAGCTGCTGCTGACCCAAACATTTTTACAGTCTGGGATTTTTTTACATAAGAAAAAACAGGTTGAGTGATTCTTGCAATATCAAACGGACAAACCAATGTCTGGCCAGCTTTGGTGCAGACCTGTTCGTCTGTCGTATTTGGCCACTGATCACCTTCTGAGATACTTCATTCAATCAGTAATGGTTTCTTCATACCTTCCTTTTTTTATGCCTTCATTGCCAATATTTCTTGGCTGCAGAAAATAGAGTTCATGTCTTATCCTTTCCTAAGCAGTCTGAGGGGCTTCACATGAAGAAAAAGGTTAAACAAATAGAATCATTACAAAAATTCTTGCTAACAATATAGATATAGCAAAAGAAGCAATGTTTTTTTTTAACCTTTTCATCTCATTCACTAGATTTTCTCCTCTTCCTGTTTGTCCCACTGTCATTCAGGATTTATCATCTATTTAAAACCAATTTTATGATACTGCAAATTAAAGAAGAGTGTTACAAATACATTTGGGTAAGATAAAATTCTCAACAACTACAAATCACTGTAGCTCAGTTGAATTCAACAGCCTCACTTGTTATCTGCATAGCTTGATTCAAGTTTATGTTTTTTCTCCTTCTACCTTTATATAAAGGGCAGGCTGCAGCTGGTGTAAATTGCATAACCTTATTCATTTCCATGGAGTTTAAACAATTTAAGCTAGATAAGGCTCTGCCCCTAGCTTGTCCCTCATATCCATATTTCTTCATTTGACCCCAAACAAGTGGAAAGCTGTTCTCTTTGATCTTCATACTAGATTTTAAATCTTTAAGATTTATAATTCACATAGTGGTATCCTCTACAGCATATTGCAAAACCCTATTTGGTCTATAAAAAGGCTGTCACTGGCAAAATCCCACATGTGAGGGGGCAAAAGGGGATAACTTTCTGCTTGCAAAAGGATGGAACAAAGCAGCTTCTTCATGAGTCCTTTGCATTTATGTGCAAAAATGTAGCTCTAGCTTTAGAAGCCCCTATCCACCACTGAACATGTAGAAACATTTTAAAACGGTTTCAAGATTAACCTGCCTCTGCAAACCTCCAGATGACACTGGAGGTTTGTTGTTATGTTCTCTTATGTGGTGCTTTGCAGGTGGGAAAGGAAGTACGCCAGCAGCTCACAGGAAACTCTACTTTCACACTGTGTCCCCAGCTTTAGGAGATTTACTTATCTATATAGAGGAGCTATAGTCACATAAGATTATAAACTAGGAAGTAAATTGAACTAGTCTGATTCCCCATTTGGCCATTAAAACATCTTTGATTTGATTTATAGTGATTAGATTTATTGTGATTTAGACACTGAAAGACAAAAATAATAAATCAAGGAGGCTGCCTTACACTGGATCAACTGTAATTTGTGACACAGACAAGCCATCAGACCAGTAGAGAAGTTAATTTTCTCTTTGGTATTAATCTCCCCCCTCCACATGGACAAAACAGCTTTTTTTTTTTTTTTTTTCCCCTCCACATTTCTCTCTTCCTGCATACTCACGAGCAACAGTGGCTGAGGAAAATGTGTAGAAAATTCGATAGGTATGGAACTTTTATAATTTTTTAGTTAAACTTTTGTGAGTCTTGCCCCACATTTAATGGGAGAACAGAACATGGGAAAAACTCCAAAAACAGATCCCAAAATGTCCTCTACTCTCACAGGATGAGGATGTCTCATACCAGCAATGACCATGCCATTATAACGGCCAGATGCACTCTGCAGCACATTGGGTTTTTTGGTTGTTTTTTTGTGGGTTTTCTTTTGGTGGGGAGCAGGGCGGGGAGCTCCCACATATGTAAGTGATAGTTAAGGGTAATGCATACTTGCTATTTTCCATTTCACCATAATAAAAAGTTAAAAATCTAATTTTTTTTTCCCCCAGTTGTGGCAAATATTAATTATACCTCAAACTATCTTCAGCGTACCTTGTGGGTTACCACTTGTAACTGACATTATGGCATTATTTTGTGTGTCATTATCACAGACAACCTCAATTTTGTTGGTATAATTCAAATATAACTAGAGTAAAAAAAAAAAAAAAAGAAAAAAAAAAGAAAGAGAAAACTGGAGCCCAGTGAGTTAAGTGAAATATTTTGATTATTAAAGGGTGTATGCAGGAAAAAAGCTGGAAAAGAGTACTCTGGAGTTTAAACATTACTCCTTTCATACTTTCCCTTGTCGGAAGAAGATGTTCTGGTTCTTTTAAAACACATTGTGTCTCTCTGTATCTATAAGAGAAGAAATAAGTGCTGTATGGAACTAGCATTTAGCATGGGGGTCCAAAGCATTTTTCACACACATTACAGGTTCAAACCCAACCCAGAAGTTTAATAGTGGGCCAACACTTAGTGGTGCTTTGAAGTTTATGTGAAATTAACTAGTCCCAGCAGAATTTGAAGTAAACAGGATACAACATTACTACAAAAAGCAGCAGTCAATATGGCATTTTCAGGAAGTCAAGGGTTCCCTGGACATAAAAGTTCAAAGGACAGCCCTGAGGTACATTGATGAAACTGTTTAAGGAACTTTGATACGCTTTGGTCCTGTGTTACGGATGGGTGAGATTTTATTGTTTAGACCTTTTGAGAACCTGGGGTTCCTCAAGAACATTAGCTTCATATTTAACAAGCAAAAATCAAAATAGGGAAGTTGTTGAAAATGGTGTTTTAAATTAAATATACTTGACATAATCCTATTAAAACAAGATACTTGTATGTGTGTCATGAACTGATATGCCAGAAAGTTCTTCTACTCTGGCTTTACAAGTAATTATTTTTAATCTTCTAAATCAGTATTAATGTTTTAGAAGTGCACCAATCAGTGTAAAAACTAATTTACAATTTTTGAGATGAAACTTAGTGCCCATGAATACTTAATAAAACCAGATTTTTATAAATAATGAAGGATCTGAATTGAAAGACCTCAAGAGAGAGGAGGAAAAACTCAAGAGTGGAAAATAATTG
This sequence comes from Haliaeetus leucocephalus, assembly GCF_000737465.1. Taxonomy (NCBI): domain Eukaryota; kingdom Metazoa; phylum Chordata; class Aves; order Accipitriformes; family Accipitridae; genus Haliaeetus; species Haliaeetus leucocephalus. The sequence continues at coordinate 2,501,946 of NW_010972556.1, forward strand.
ACTACAGAACAGGAAAACAATTACCTGAGGTTGTGAAGCTATTTTTGCACGGCTTGCTAGTTCTACACTTCAATTTGATTATTACTTGCTGGTTTTGTTTCTGAGAATTTGGGAAGTCTGGATGCAAAAACTTGCCTTGTCTATGGCTGCCTGAAGTGTCAGGACATGATGTGTGCTTATTTAAACTTTTGCCTAAAGAGGACAAGAGCAACTACATATAAGTATACTGTTTATAATAGAGGGACTTCGGGTTGCCTTTTTTTTTTTTTTTTTTTTTAATATATACACACTTATTAGTTAAGCTCAACAACTATCAAGGTAAGAAACAGATCAACACTTGAGACTGCAGAGACCCGCTGCGTGTAAATCAAGAAAGCAATGTAAAGGTATTTTTTCCTGTTTTTAATTACTTCACATACTAAAAACCAGAGTGCAGAAAACATCCGGCGTACAAAGCCAATGGTCATGCCGTTATCCACGTGAACTACCATCTCATCACAAGGCAACTGCAGCTCAAAAAAGGAAAACTAAGCGGGCAAACCTCATAAAAACAAAACCAAAAGAAATAATTTCACTTGACAGACCAAAACCTTCAGATGTGGTGACAGAGCAGTTATGTAGGAAGCCAGTTCCCAGCAGGGCAAGCTCTTCAGCAAAAGGAGGCATTCCGCCACGTTTTCTGGCGCAGCGGGGAAGCCCCCTCAGACACCCCTTCGTTCCCGCCACCCTCCTTTCCCCTCAGCTTCTGCCTCTCGGGGCTGAGCCGCCTGAGGGGAAGCCCCGCAGCGAACCCCGGCAGCGGACGCGGCCCTCGGGACCGCCCGGCTCTCAGGAGACCGGTGTTTCTCCCTCAGCCACGCTTCCAGCGGCCCGGGCCGGCGGGGTGGGCCGCTCTTCCACACCCCGAGCCGCTGGAAGCCTGACTGAGGTGTGCGCCCAGGCAGGCGGAGCCCGCCGCCACCGCCACCGCCCCGGGGAGGCTGAGGAGCGGCAGCCCTCGCCCGCCCTCTAGTACTTAAGCCCCCTCCTCAGAGCCACCACACGCCGCGCCCGCACGGCAGAGAGGCCACGGCCAGGCAATGGCCGCTTAGCCTCCTCCCGCGCCGCCCCCGCCGCCCCCGCGCTTCCCCCGCTGCCGGCGGCGGCGCGGTGACTGGGCGCAGGGAGGGAGGGGAGGGGAGGAGGAGGAGACGACGACGACGACGAGACGGGGTGCCGGCCGCGGCGGCGGCTCCGCGGTCTTCTCCTCGCGAGAGCGGGCGAGGTTTCCGGTGTTGTGACTGGGGGGCCGTAAACATGGCGGTGAGTCTCCGCGCCCGCTCGTTGAGGCACCTCCGCATCCGAGGTAAGGGGCCCTGGCCAGGCCGCGGCGGCAGGCTGTCCCCGCGCCGGCTGTCGCGCCACGCCGGTGCCCAGCCGCCCCCTGCCTTCCTCTCCTCCCTTTCTGCTCCTCCGGCTCCTTCCTCCCCGCCAGCCTAACGCGCTTCTCTTTCCCCGTCCCCGCAGGTCGCAACGACAGCGGCGAGGAGAACGTCCCCCTCGATCTCAGCCGAGGTACGGGCCGGTGGCCGGCGGGGCGGGGGTCGCCGCCAGCCCCTCGCTGCGCGCCCGCGGCGGAGCGGGGGG
>NW_010972556.1:2503589-2503964 GCF_000737465.1 Haliaeetus leucocephalus
GGCCTGGTGCTCCGGGGCGGCCGCGGGGGCTCGGTGGGCGGGGTGAGGAGGCAGCGGGGTGCCACTGCCCGCCGCCGGTGGGCTGCCCGGCGTCCTGTAGTGAGCGGAGCTGCCCGTAGGTGGAAGCCTCCCCTCAGCCCCCCGCCGGCTGCGGGGCAGCACGGGCACCGCCGTGCCGGGGCCGCAGGGCTGGCCCGCCCCGGCCACAGGCGAGGGGAGCCCCTGCGTCTGGGCAGAGGCTCCTCGGCCGCTTCTGGGGTTGTTTTCGGAGGAGGTCGTCGCTCGTGGAGGGGGCCGCTTACAGCGTCCGTTCCGCAGCGGGGCTGCCCGCGCCGCGCCCCTCGGCCTCGCCGCCGGGGCTCCCTCCGGCCGCCG
>NW_010972556.1:2504000-2523026 GCF_000737465.1 Haliaeetus leucocephalus
GCACCTCGGCAGTGGCGAGCGGTCCTGCCTCCGTCCCTTGTCGTGCATCCCTGCCAGCCCTCGGCAGGCTGGCCACGGTGCTTCCCGTGAGCCTCTCGCTGTACGACCAGAAGGCACTCATCTCCCGTTTACTTGTTAAATTGCTCCAAACATCCTCCACTGCTCTCGGATGTATGGGGGGGGGGCGGGAATAAGAGGAAGGAAGTAGAGGTAACATCCAATACACACTAACTAATTTTGTCTTGGACGAATAGGAACTCGTTCCCTACCCGAATGTGTAGCTCATCTTGCCTTGCTGAGGGCTAGGGTGAGGGGTAGACTCTCCCAAAGGGCCGAATAAAATGCAGAAAACGAACTGGCCCGCTAGAAGCAATGATCTTCCCTGGGGCAGAAGGTCTTGGTCTCGGGGAGGGAATGAAGTTGATGCTTGTAGTATAACTGCTCTGCTTCAGGAGATCCAGGACTGCTTCTATCCTGAATAGATCCGCTTTATGAGGAAGTAGGCAGGGAGATGACAGAATCAATGAGATAAAAGTGGGCTGTGAAATGTAAAGGAAGTACAAGTATTAGCAGCATCCATAAGGTTTTCAGCTTAGTGAGAGGCTGTATCAGCAATTCCACCTCTAATTGTTTTTTCCCCAGTATGATCTGTGTTTAGAATTTTTCTGTTACGCAGTTTTACTGTGGGCTGAAAGTTAGCTCTGTGTATACATGTCATATTTACAAGTGTATTTTAGTTCATGGGAAAAGCAGTGAGGTTTTTTTTAGTTTAAAGAAACAGGCTCTTATGGCTCTTCCCACCTTATCACCAAATGGACATGATTGCTTTAGTGTAACACTGTTTAAAATTAAAACAAGTGAAACTTTTGCCAACAAAATATGGGACAGAGGCCTTAACAGTTCAAGCATGTGACACAATTACTACTGTAAGCAGTGTTACCTGTTCATGAAACTTACAGAATCAGGATTTTAATGAATGGGTTTAGTAACTTTTTTTATGTTGTGTAGCATATTGCAGTGTTTTGATGTGAAAGAGCAATACACAAGACTTAAATGCTGGAGTGGTAATTTTTAGATGTAATCTGTTTGAAATATTTTACTCAGAATTTGATGGGCAACTATCATTATGATACTGTTTTTTGCCATGAGGTGTTTTCAGCCACCTACTGATTCCATGCAACCTGTAGTAGTAGCAGTATAGCTACTTCACATGTATCATATTGTAAAAGAGGCTCTCGGGTAAGATGCAAAAAAAAATTTTCATACAACAAAAAAAGATGTTTTGCACTGTGATTGTATATAGCCCCTATTTTAAAAAAAAAAAAAGGCGCGGCTTTAAATTTAGTTGTGAACCCTGTATCAAAAAAGTGAGGGGTTTGGTTTTTTGTCAGAGAAACTACAGCTGACTGATCAGTAATCATATAGTTATTCATGGTAGGTATTAACTTCATCTTAAAGAGAAAACAAAAGTAAAAAGTTAAAAAGTCTCAGCAAGACATTAACTAAGCTAGATGATAACTTCATTTCCACACTGAACACAATGAATGTTTGTTTTTACAGCTGTTACAATAGTTACATAAGCAATTAGTTTAAATATTTTAAATTGTTACCCTAATTCTGTACTAATATACACTTGTTTTGATTCACTTTGTTGAGCGGATTATATAGTTTTCCACAGGGCTCATGTTTTCAGTAACTTAAAAGATATTCTAATATTTTTTTGTTTCCCCAGACAACTGAACTTTATGTTGATTAATGTGAAATAACTGATTTGGGCAAAGTAAAGAATCACCATAAACGGTGCCTCAGCAATATGCTTCTAGTTACAGTGGCCTCTTTATTACAAACATGTGAAATTAAATTGGTATTGCCTTGTTTTCAACAGGTTCCTGTTAACATTGGCTTGATGAACATGACTTGACATACATGTCAGACCTTCACTAGTCCATGCCTGTGGACTATATACTATGCTCTTTCCATGCAAGAGGCCAGTGCTGTTACTAAGTATTTCAGAAGTAATAATAGATGCAGGGAGGGTGCTAGCCCTATTTCTGCTACTTTGGGTCCTACTTCTTCCTGGCTTTTTGTGCAGTAAGGCTTGGGGAGTGTTTTGCTGCTTGTAGAGCTGATCTACCTTTCTCTGCTGCTTTTTGTTTGCTCTTTTCTCTGTTGCTGTAGTTTGAGGGTTGCTGGTGTCTTCCCAGAACACACCATGTTGTCATGTATCTTTACCATGGCTGGTATAGTAGGGTTTTACTCTTTGGAGCTTCTTGGTGCTCTGCCTTTTTAAAAATGATATATAGTAATATTTATGAAAGGCATTTTATATGATGGTGCATTGTGTGTGTTTGTGTATGTGAACTCTTTATGTACAAGATTAGCCTGGTTAAAAATTATAATGTAAAGTCTGTGGTTTGCTGTTTCTGGCTTGTTTTTTTTGTTGTTTTGGGTTTGTTTGGGTTTTTTTTTCCTTTTAAACTTCGGGGCTGCTCAGCCCTTGCTGTACCCCCATCTTTTAAGAGGATTCTGGTAAATCTTTTTTGGGGACAATAATTTTCTTAAAATTAGGATGATCAGCTCTGGAAAAATTGTCCCCAGCCCAAATACTGTTGGGCATAGTGTTGGTACAGTAAGAAAAAACTGCAGATACAGGTGAAGTCTCATTGCTTTTGTCCGCTTAAGGTCATATGTTGTATCTTCTGTTGATTACAAAATTGCAATTAATAATTGGGATTCAGAGTACTCAGCTTTTGGCCTTCTGTTTATATTACCTGCTCAGAATAGAATAGAAGAGGAAAAGGAGGGCAGACTCACCACCAGTGCAACTCCCATTGCAGTCATCTGGAAGGAATTAGCAATGGCATGAGGCAGATTGGTTTAATTAGACTACTGAAATCAAGCATGTAACTTCTTAAGGCCAGAAAGGACAATTGGAGTTCTTGACCAGGTTAGTGCATTTTGTAGGAATTCTTGCATTGAGTCTGGTCATGGTTTTGTATGTAACCGTGCTACAAGTATTATATGCTTTTAGCATAATTCATCTTTATTTCTGACTGTTTTACAGGTATTCCAAGCTGAATTACAGAAGCTTATATATCTCCCAAAGCTCTGGGTACTGTAAAAGGCTTGTGTAATCCATGCTTTGTTTGCTGCTTAGTTCTTTGCTCACCTCTATAACTGAATCGCCTCATCCTGTTGGGTGGCCAACACCTCTTCCTTTGTTGGAGTTGCATCTATTGCCTTTGGGTTGTGAAGGCCTAAGTAGTTTAGAACTTGCCTAGCTGGGAGCTGTGTCTCACAGTGCCTTATCTGTAGTCAGGCTCCTTTAAATGTCCTTCCTTCAAGGGATCCCTGTTTTCTTGGATTCCTGTAGCTCTGAGCCTGCAATGGATATTAGGAACTTTTCAGAGCTTGTGTGCTTACTGAAGCTTTGGAGAGATACAGAAGTGTCAACTGCTGATGGTCAAGTGCAGTTCATGCCTGTATGTCTTCATTTCCTCCTTTTTGAGGGTATCAGTCTTTGCTTTCTGATACTGTACTCTTTAATTAACTGAAATGTACCTATCTCCAACATCAGTACTTTCATTTATTATTCATAAATGTGCATTATGAGATCCTACTTTGATTTAGCAGCTTTTCTTGTACAGGCAATTCTATTTTGTAAATGTTGAGTCCTCTAGCTACTTCACGAGGCAGATATGAATAAAGTAGCTGAGAAAACTGGTGCTTTTTTCTCACTGAGAGTGAGTTTCACAGAACTGGCTAGTGTTACCTGAAAAAATTTCCTTTTTTCCTTTGCCTCCATTGTCCATCATTTCCTTCTATCACGTAGGTAAAAATAAAAGACGCAGAAGTTCCATTTAACTTCAAGATCTGAACTGTATTACTTTTTTTACTGTGCTTGCATCACTTTAAACCATACTGTATTTGATTCCATGTGCCCACATGGCAAATAGTTATGCATTGCATGCAGGGCAAACATCTCAGGATGCTATTTGCAGTTTACAGCCCACAAAAATGTCAGGCATTTTTAAGGGTTATTTGCGGGATAGTCAAAGAAGGCTGGATGAATTTTGTTTCCAAATTCAGCTTGAGATTTGATGACCGTGCTGTTTCTAGCTTCCTTCATCAATATGAAAGAAGCAGGGAGGGATGTTGTGCACCTGTCTGATACTGAGAGCTCAAGTAATGGGGAAGGGGGAAAAAAAAAAACCTCTTTGGGAGTGCTTCCAGCAAGGCAGTAGGGAACCAGTGCAGAGATGGTAGCTGGTGTGTACTTTCTTGGTGGCTCAAAGGTAGTTCTTCCACACTGATGGCAAGACTGTTACAGAAAGCCTTTAAGTTCTTCTTTGCATACTCCTGCAATACATGGTCTGGCTTAAAAATATAAAGAAGTGGGGCTCCACCACACTGTAGAAACAGTATTTTAAAAATACCAAAATAAACAAAATGTGTGGGCACCTTTTCCCCTCGCTTTGCAGTATGCCACCATTGTGATGGGTAACTATAGCAAGGATGCTTCTGTTAGAGCAGATCACATAGAGCAGTAGCTGGGTTTTTTGCCCCCTTGTTTGTCAATCTATAACAGAAGCCACAATAGGAGCAAGAAGGTAATTAGTAACATGTTTTTTTCAGTTCTTCTGAGATATGAAGGGGCAACTTGAAAAATGGCTTGAGAGAGATCTTACTTGTCTTGCTGTCTGAGGAATTTTCTGCTGCGTTATTCGTGTATATTGTTTTTTTTTTTTATGTAGGGAGGTTGAAGGGGAAGTTATCAATGATGGTGGCCTGTTAACTTTTTGGTCAACATGTAACCTTTTAAGTAGGTTTTAAAAGTGAGCGAGTTAGAGGTGCTGAGTGTATGCACTCCAAAATTAAGGCATACACTTAGCTTTCTTGCCTGCACTTGTGCTTTAGTTGGCCATTGTTTTGGAATTGTATAGTGTACTGGCCTGGTTAGATTAGTAACACTTGTGTACCTTTGGCTTTGCTTCCTAAGGTATTACTGCTTTTACAATCTTAAGACTTCTTAGAGCTACTAAAATGGTGTGTGCTTACAGTATTTTCACTTTTCATTTCTTGAAAACAGGAACAACATTTTTAATGAAGGAAAAATCTTAACAAAAGGCAACTTTAAAACCTTATGACTTGCTTACCTAGCATTAAGATATCTGTAGGAGCTGAGCACTACCATGTCTTTCAAGATCTGCGTTCGTGTCTGTCTTTAAAGTTTCTGTGTACAGCATCTCTAAATTTGTTTTTGTGGGTGGGTTCTTTGTTTTTACTGCTGTGGTTCAGATTGGTCAACAAATGTCAGCACTTTTCTTCTGAAGTGCAGAGAATAAAATGACTGTTCTAATATCTTGTGGTTTCTATTTGTATTTGACAAAAGAGATTGTTCTGCAATTTGGATCGGTATAAATAGCTTCTTAGGTGTTTAAGCAACGCTGTGTTTCGACATTATAGTATTCTGCTTCCCCTCTCCCAGTCATTTGAATCTTGCAAACTGTTGAAGTACCAAAATCTCTAGTCACTGCCTTGGTATGAATGTTTTAGTCTTTGTCATAAATGTTCTTCAGGTTTCCTCCCCCCTGCCTTTGAGATTAATGCAATGCTTAGTTTCAGGATTATTTTTTTTTGTCAGAGCCTATCCAGTGTAGATGCTGTGTAAAGAAACACAGCTCTTATCATAATTACAGTAAATAAGGAAGCATGTCAACGATAGCTTTCCCAGAATGAAATACATCACTTACTTGCCCAGTCATGCATACTTTACCAATTACCTAGCAATCTCGGAAGTTTTGCCCTAGTAACATAGAAGAGATGTTCAACATCAGATAGAGTTTTTCTCTTTAAAGTGGGAAGAAGTGAAACAGTCAGTTATGGTGAAAACCTGTTGTTTTCCAACTGTTTATTTCCATACAAACACTGCAGAAAAGAACAGTGTTCAGGAGTGTTACCGGATGGCTTGAGAGTTGATGTTGAAGTGATGGCTGACTAGTTTGGGGGAATGTACTGAAAAGTCAGGTAAGCTTTTTATCTTTCATAGTAATTGAGACTCCTGCCTGAGACTTTTTAAGTAATAAATGACACAAACCATCTACCTGAAAACCAGCTACCTTCTTACAACTAAGACACAAGCATGTGACTTGAGGCTTTGATAACTACACAAAAGGTTAGATAAAATAAGAGGTTTGCTTTTTATTGAAAGTGTTTTTAACTGTGTGCAGGTAGGCAGATGCTTATGCTGTAGTGCAGGTGAATTTGCACACTGAGCAACACTCCTGTGATGAGTTCTGATACAGAAGGGAAGGTGCTAATAACACTGCTACAGAAGTGCTGGCTGATACTGGACAAATTGTTTTAACTGGAGCACTCGTAACTTTCAATCTCACAATAAAATATATCTTGCTTTATTCTTGTTTAAAAATCTGTAGTATTAGTGTATTCATGTATACTGCAGAAAATATTTTTTTCATTTGCCAACCATCTGTTGTGGTGATGAAAAATTTGGGTAGAATGCATCAGGAAAAAAGCAGGACTTAGCAAAAATTCAGAGCATGATTAGCGAAGAATGTATTCACCAAATTCTTGCATCTGGTGAAGAGGAGGAACGTTGGTAAAGCTGTGTAAGTGAGAAAATGGAGTAAAAAAACCAGCACAAAACCCAATAAAAAAACCTCAACCCCAGAGAACAAAACCCCCTACTTACAGTTGTGTTTTCTTAGTTGTGTGATGAATTTTACTATTATCACATACTTGAAAGCTCTGTAGGACTCACGTTCTTATGCTTCTGTTACATTTATCAGAGCGTAGCAAGCTGCATCTCAATAGGGGCCTGAATAGGTTTGGGTAACTAAATATTATGAGGAAGTCTCTTCTCCCAATTCTATCTGAACAGCAATATCCTTAGAATCAATATTGTTCATTAATAAATTAGTCTGAGTGATAGAGCCTTTAGGAAAGTGTTCCTAAAAGGGGAGATTTTGTTTCTAAATTTACTGGGTTTATTCTTCACTATGTAGACTTCTCTAAACTCATTTTAGTCCAAGTGCTACTTTTTGCTATGATTTTGGCTACATCTGACCATTTTTTCATGTAGGTGAAACATTTCAGAAAGCTACTTTTAAAATTATTTGTTTAGTATAAATTAAATACGCTTAATTGTCTGAGATGTAAAATGAAAAGCGCAAAGATTTTTAATTCCTTTTCAGTTGGAGAAATGCATAGCTAACAATATTTCATGCTGTTTATCAGTGATACTTTGAATAATCGTTTGAGTCTATGACCAAAGGGATGGCAAAATGGTTAAGATGAGCTAGGGCAGTTACCCGTATTTGAAATGACTACTGTTAGCTAGCACTTGTTTGGTTAAAATGAAAGATGAACATCTGTACCCCATTTGCATAAATTTTATTCATTGTGAAATGAACTACAGCTGCTGATTTAAGACTACAGAATGATTAGTAGAAGATACTTGTGCATAGAAGTAAAGTATTTAAAGGAAAACAGTATGAACTTGATTTATGGAAAAATACATAATAGTTATAAAAGAGTAACAAAGAATATTTTCGTTAATCTCTTCATGTAAACATGTGTGGTGATCAATACAGGGATTTTGTTTGTTTTTTTAGCTGTGTAAAAGATTGGTTTCCTGCTTCAGGTGTACACAGACTACAAATAAAACTATATCTGTTTTTAAAAATAATTATTTCATAAAAATAGAGGACTATCAAGAACAGCTGTTGCCTGAAAATTACTGTTTTTTAAAAAAACCTGATTAAATCTGTAAGTAATATTTTTCCTTTTTTACCTTCTGAGCATCACTGAAGTCAGAATTCACCTTTAGCAACCTCATACCTAGATAATTTAGAATGTGTTCATCTCCTTTATGCAAACCATGTGTGATTCTCATGGGTAGACTTACAGGTTGGGGTTTTTTTTTTCCATTAAATAAAAAAACAAACAAACAAAAAAACCCAACAACTTGCTGTTCCTATAAATGTGGTGTTTCCAGCTCAGCTTTTTAGGTCAGCCTGTTACTTCTGTGGGATAGATTTTTCTAAGTTGAAATTGACCAAGGAATTGGGTGTCTTCTGTGTTTAAAGAATTGTACTTAGATCATATTGTGAAGTTTATAAGTATGGTCATTCCTGTCTCTTCTCTGAGAATGATGTTTTCAGGAGAAAGAGTAAATGTCTTGAACAGTCACAGCTATGGACGGATGAGTCTTGCCCTGTCCCTGGTATGAGGGACTGGAGTTCCCAAACATCTTAAATCTGTGCACTATTCTGAAATCTTCTGGTTATAGCATTTTAAGGGGTGTAGTTATCACGTTGCAGATTTGCCACATTTTAAAGGTTTCCTGCTTCCGTTAGTGCTGTTTGTGAATTACATCTAGTTTCTAGTTGTGTACCTCTACTAATGTTTGAATTTGAGGTTAACTACTTTGCTCTTTCCATGTCTTGCCAAATTGCCCTTCATGTCTTCATTGGCAAACCAGGGGATCTTACATTTGCTATGTTGCTAGGCTTTTTCTTACATGACACCCTGTGTAACAGAGTATTTCTGGGGACAGTGGCTAGCTCCTGACAGCTTAGAGTTCATCATGAAGGGCCATTTAACTGGACAATACATTTTTGGGTTCTTGAACAAATTAAAATGATGCAGAGAAGAATTAGAATGTTCATTGGGAAAATATTCTTGAATACGATCATATTTCTCCCTTTCACAAATTTTATTCTGATGTCAGTGATATTATTATTAACTTGCTTGTCAGTTTGATAATATTCAGAGAAATACATGATCAGAATTCTTTTGAGTAGTTTTGAAAGGAGACTTGCCTGATGTGAAGCAGTCACAGTATATCTTTTGTTAAAGCAACTAAAAATTGTGACTGCCCTGAATTTCCTGTTTCTAGAATTGGTGGCAGAAAAGAAGAAAAAGGGTTGGAGGAATTGAAGATAATTTTCTAACCTTTACAATAAACTCATATTACTATTCAAATTTGTAGTTGATGTTCTGGAAAGTATTAATTTGATTTGTATACCAACATAACCAATGTTGTGAATCTGGGAATGGCTTATCCTCCAGCCTTTTATTGGCTTTTGGGCATAAGGACTGTACTGGGGTCACTCCAGCCTTATGTCCTGTCTTTGACAGTAGCTGATAATTGATGCAGAGGAGCACAGAACAACAGGGCAAAGAAATGTGTAGTCACGCCACAATGGAGTGTTCCCCAGCCTCCAGTGTTTTGTGCCTTTGTTTATGTTCTTTTTGTTGTCTTTTCCCCCCTCCTTTTTCTTTTAAACAACTAAACTTTTGAAAGTTTTAGAGCAAGTTATTCTAGAGTTTAACTATGTATACTGGAATAATTTATATTTCTGTTTTGCTTTTAAGTGGTAATGAGGAATTTTGTTAGGAGACTATAATCTGGGCTTGGTTTTAGTTGTCATAGTGTGCAGTAGTTACAGTTGTGTATCTAATATTTTAGAAAGATGGCATTATGTTTTTCAGGGGAGCGGGGGGCGCAGAATAAGTATGTAATACACAAAGATGGTATATACCAAGAATGATTGCTGAGATTCTTGGCATTAACATCATGTCTTCCTGAGAGTTGAGGACCTAACTGTAAGTTTTAATGGAGGACTAAATCAAATGTTTGTTCTCTCTGAATAGACAAGTCACTTAAAGAACAACAGGGTGTTTTTTTTTTAAAAAACCTACCTTGGTACCTTATGTAGTCCTAACTTTAATATTATTTTCATAATTAGTCTTTGAGGAAACTCATGCAGGACAGTAGTTTGTTTTTAAGTAAGCATTTAAAGAATAGTTTGTTTATCAAAAGCTATAGGTAATTAATTTTCAAATCAACGTTGTAGCTATCCTTTGGAATGGTCCTTCAGATTTGTCTTTCTGTGTTCAAAGGTTAAAGATATTTTAAGTTTGTCTCTAGCAATCCAACATAATTTGTGGCCAATCTTCAGCTTTGTTCTGTGCTTCTGTTTAAGTAGTAATACTGTAGCTTTAGGTGCTAGAAAAGCTGTTAACGCTTCAACTATAAAACCTGTTTTGCAGAGGTTTTAACAGTAAGCATACAAGATAACACATTGGGAATAATTAACATAATTCCAAGGGTGAGGATGTTAGGATTTTTTTTACAGATAGAATCTGTGTCTTGGTTAGAAGTAATATTATAAGACAGTAGTTTAGGAAGTGGTCCATTTTTGAACTGCTGTCACTGCTTCAAGCTGACTGCAACACCAGAATGTATATTTCCTGCCACCTTTATCCATACTTGGTAATATTAAAAAAAATCCTTTAATTTACAGGATTTTATGCACACTTGCAAAAGAGAAATCTATACAGTCACAGTAGGCATTTAAACTTTACTTTCCTGTTTACTTACAGAAGGACATAGTGCAAGTCTAGATGTACAGAGCTAAATATGAAGGATTAGACTTGTAAGTGTAATCCCAATACAAGACTTTCTTCTTATCTGAGGTTCTAGTGATTTCTGCATCCTACCTTGGAAATGCTGTCTTTTGCACTGCTTTCTACTTAATAGACATTTTTATAAATGTGAAGGTTAATTTCTACCTAATGTAGGAAGAACAGTTCTTTTACTTTCTTTGCTGACTGCCATGAAAGAAAGGAGGTGTGCTTTTTTCATATTACTGAGCCACTTCCATCTATTCATCGTTTTCTTAAGCAGCAAGAGTGAAAATAATAATGAGTTCTTAGCTTTTATTTTCTTCTGTTTTCATGAACAGGAGTTACTGGAACTTCTCTGTATTCAAAATAAAGTGCTTTATGTATAGTTCACCTATGGAAGCTATAGGAATCAAACTAAATAAATCTTTAGGTACATTCTGCAGAAATCACCTCTACTTTTCAGGGCGATGCTCTCAATTGTTAAGATTTGTTATACATTGTGGGGTTTTTAATTAAAATTTATGAGAATTATTTGAAAAAACTTAATACAGCACAGTATATTAGTGCAAAATACTTTACACCTTACTGAATCAAGTGTGATAACATAATTTTAACAATGATTGTAGAGGATCTCTATCTGGCTTTGTATTCAGTACATTTTTCAACATAACAGTAACTACCTAAAATTGATACTACAAGTGAACAAGTATTTCTGTTTTTACCTTATAAATTGAGACATACCTTAAGTCTAAACATATATTACTGTGTTTATGAAAATCATAGGCTGAATGTAAACTGTTCATGTGCTAATTTTTTTCAATCTGGCAAAGTGGAGTTGATGTGTTAATAGAAATAATTCAGGAGTGATCTCTGTGTCATGCAGTTTGCTTTTTTATGTAGCTTTCTCTTCTGTTGTTCTTAGAACCTGGTTGTTTTTCTTCTGTGCAGTTTCCACATTTTGAATTAGATGTAAATTAAGAATACTTCATGTTATGAGAGATTACATAATTGTCCTGATTTTTTTTCCCCAGCAAGTTGTTAATGGCAGGATATGCCTTCTCATTGGTGTTTCATTTCATTATTAAAGGTGTTGATAAAAAGTGTTTTAGCAGGCTGTCATCTAGGCTTACAAAGACACCTTCAAGTAACTGATTTCTAATGTTTTGTTGCTTTTGATAACTGATATTTGATAACTATGTCAGTGGAAATGGAGAACAGTGCATTAATGTTTCTAGTTGGGGTGTGTTTCACTCAACTTCTTTGTTTTGTCAGCATGTAGTTTTAACAGGCCACTAAGAGCAGCTTTGCATTATACAGTTGCATAGCACTTAAACTTTAAAAATCTCTGATAAATGTGGAGGTGTACAGTGAATTCACCAGAATCATCCATTTATATTGTGATTCTTTCCTTTAGTAAGAGGAAGGTATTTCCTGTGTTCTTAGTCAAGGATGAAATGCTTAACTGTATTGAAGTACAGTTTCATTCTTTAGGAGAAGTCTTTAGGCATATTTAGTCTCTTATTTCACTTTTTTGCACTATGATTCTAGTAGGTGTGATAGGAGCTGCTAGTGCAGTGTCTCACTTGAGAGTTTACTACTGTGTGCGTACACTGATTGATGTGTACATGTACTGTCCTAGCATCTACTAAGTGAAGCATATAAAATACACGCTCCTCAGTTTAACTCATTATGCCTGACTTCAGAGTTACTGAATTATTTGTGTGCTAAAGCCTACCATTCTTTTTGTTTGCTTTTTATTCACATGTGCATAACAGAATAGCAAACTGGCGTGCTGCTAGCGTACTGAATGTGGTCAAACAATGCTGCTAAATCTGTCAGGGGAAAGGAGTTGTCAGTTGTGCTAATATAGCTATTGCTGGTCCTGTTTCATCCCAGCATTAGATGGAGCACTAGCAGGTTTGTGTAGCTGGAGCTCTGTGGTGTTCTTTCTCTCTAGAGAATGGGATCTGTCAGAATGCATCATGGTTCTCACTGGGGAAAAACAATGTCACAGTACTGAAGGGGTGAAAAAGTGAGTCAAGCCTGAAAAGGCCATGAGAGTCTAAAAACAAACACCACCCCAACTTGGAAGATTTTTAATATACATGCATCTATGAATTACTTTAAGGTGTAGAGAATTGCAGCATTCTTGAGGCTAGGGTTTTAAAAACACCGGTTTTGCTCTGTGCTAAAGATTATCGTTATATGTACTGGGTGTTATCAGTGCAGACAGTTGCGGGTGAGAAACTGTTTGGTGTAACAGAAGTAGACAGAACAAAGGTATCTGCTACTTCAAAATGCTTGCTATCCAAAAAAAGAAGGCAGATACGCAGAAAATCAGACGGTAATGATAATCAACCAAAGCTACTGTTGCAGAACACAAGTGTGCTGGCTTGAAATTTTTTTTATATGTCAACAAGTTTTTAGATGAGATTTGAGGCAAAGTGGCTTTGTGTACATTAATTGGGACAATTTGCCAAGTGTAAAAGTGCAGGTAAAAAAAGATAGTCTGACTTTTTTTTCTACTGAGTCCCTTCTGGAAGGGGTATGTCCTGCTTCCACCACTCTACCCGTGAATGGCTCAGTGGCACAGCCATTTCTGCATGGATTTTTGTAAGACTTCAGTATTTAGTTTGACTTGGTAACCTAGCAGAAAAGTAACATAACCAAAAGAATGAAAAGTATTCTGCTGAGTTAGTTAGCAGAATTGTTTTAATGTGAACTTGATGGGTGCCAGAGCTGTGTAAAGGATAGGGTGTATCATATAGTGGGATGGGGTAGAGGGGAGGAAAGTAAGGGAAGGGGTTATACATCTTTTGGCAGAAGAAAGCTGTAAGATCAGCTCAGTCATTTTGCGCCACTTCACCCTCAGAATCACCATGGGAAAGAATGTGATGATACTTGGTTGTCACTATGGGCCAGCTTGAGATGGTAGAATCATTTATGTTGGAAAAGGCCCTTAAGATCATCAAGTCCAACCGTAAACCTAACACTACCAAGTCCACCACTAAACCATGTCCTGAAGTGCCACGTCTACACGTCTTTTAAATACCTCCAGGGATGGTGACTCAACCGCTTCCCTGAGCAGCCTGTTCCAATGCTTGACAACCCTTTCGGTGAAGAAATTTTTCCTAATATAAGTCAGCATCTCAGTAATAAATGAAGGAAGTCAGGAAAGAATAGACTTTTGAGGGGTCTTGAAGTTATACCAAGTAGCTTCTCATGCTTGTCTTTTTTTTTTGGATAGAAAAGCAAGAACTTCTGAAGAGCTAGAGTAAAGGTTAATCAGAACTAAGAAATCTCTGCAGCAGTGGTCTG
This sequence comes from Haliaeetus leucocephalus, assembly GCF_000737465.1. Classification (NCBI taxonomy): domain Eukaryota; kingdom Metazoa; phylum Chordata; class Aves; order Accipitriformes; family Accipitridae; genus Haliaeetus; species Haliaeetus leucocephalus. The sequence goes on from NW_010972556.1 coordinate 2,517,753, forward strand.
AACTGGGGTCCTTAAAAGAGACAAAAAAAAACCAAAAAAAAACCCCACCCCCCAAAAAACCCCCAAACCAAAACTCCTTGTCAACACCAACATGAGCTGTTAAGCTTGACAATGAAATGTTACGGCCATGATATTTCTTCTTTTGGGAGCTCAGTCTCTGATTTTGTCCCGTGTTTTTTCCATTGCTGCATTAATCCATGTTCTTCAATGCTGTTGCATGAGTTTGTGACAGGAAGATAACGCAGTGCTGTTATCTGATCTTTGATTACAGGAAAGCCACATGGCTTAGGTGGTGAATCCAGAATGTATTTAGTCTATTTTCAAGCCTATTTTAATGTAAGGGACAGACTAGCAAGAGACTATCTCTCCATTTGTGAAGTGATGTTATTTTGTTTAAGTTCTTTTACATCTGCCACATGTGAGGTTCTGTTAGGCCTGCCTACTTTCCCTATTGGCTTTATTTTTAATAAAAATGACTCACAGTGGAGTAACTTAAGTAAATTTTCTACTTCTTTCTAATATGCGATGCATTTCCAGAAGGCGAAAAACAGGACAGCCAGTCTTTCCTTGAAGTTAGTATGACACAATTCTTTTGGTAACTTTTTTGGAAGAGATTTTTTGCAAGAAGGTTCTTCTGAAGTTTAAAAGAAGACTTGAACTGACAAGACTTGACCAAAAAGGCTTCTGTAATCTTAGTTCTTTCTAAGGGTATTTATTTCTTTACTATCTTGTTTTTTCTACAGCAGTAGTGTTGATATAACCAAAGTGTGAACTAGTTAACTTGCTGTATTCATGTTACCAGTTTGATAGTGGAAATATCTGTCATGTTCTCAATTTTCTCACAGTGTTTTAGAGCTCATACTGGAGTCCCCAGTTTGCTTCAAATTACTTGTCTGCTAGTGAAGCTTCTGGGAAATACCTGGCTGCTCAACTAGGCAGTACAAAGATGGTTTTTCCTCAAACTTTTCTGTCTCTCTATAAATGAGTTTTTCTTAGCAGAAAAAGGACAATGTGAAGGAAAGTTGCTATAAGTGCAGTTTTTCATACATGAGTAAAATGGATTTAGTGCACATTTTAATTAGCAAGGCTCGTTATAAAGGTCTGCCATTGCTACAGAGTTGTTAACATGGGAATTGGTAGCATCATCATGTCCTGGTTTCTTCACATCCCAATTGTTTGCTTTTCTGCACAGCACACTTTGCTCACTTCTGAGTTAGTGCCCACTCTGTCAGGTAGCTGAATAGAAATGTTCATTGCCAGTGATGTACAAGAGGCTTCCTGGGCTAGTCTCGTGGTCTTTCCTGTCCATATAGTGAGCTTAGTTTTGGTAGAGGTTTACCTTGAGTATGTAGCCATCTGCACTTTCAAAATTAAAACTTACAAGCATATTTCCAGTCATTTTGGAAAGTTATTGTTGCTGCTTGTTTTCCAGGGAATTGAAGTATAACATTTTGAAGAGCTCTAAGGCTGCTCACCTGGGCTCTTTCTTGTGGTGTAATGGAGTGTGTTAACAGGTCCAAAAGAGGTGTGAGCTGGGGAAATTCCCACCCAAGGCAGGCCAAAGTGTAGAAATCAGTCAAACTGTATTTTCAGAGAAACCAAATTACGGGGAAGTTTTTTTCCTCTCCTATTATGTTCCCTTGAAATTAGGGGCTATGGTGTAAACTATTTGTAGTGTTATAACTATCCCAGCCTACTTGTCTTCAGTGTTTCTCTTGTTTCTATGGCTTGTGCTGTTGCAAACCTCTCAAACTGAGTTAAGCCCTGGAAAAGTAAACTGTGCAGAGGAATCCTAAATTTGGGATGGATCTACTAAGATTTTCACTGTCTCTAATTTCTGTGATCATGTCAATTTTTTTTTTTTGCTTGGTTGGGGTGGGTTCAAAGAGATGCATGCACATGTTCCAGTTTAAATTTGGAGTTATTGGATTTGGTTTTGCTATGCATACAGTTCTGTGATGCAGGGTAGCTCTGTCTATACTTGTGGCTGTCTATTCAAAGCTGACTTTGCTTATTGCTGTGACTTAGGTTTGTGGAAAAGGTTATTTCACACCAAGCTGGTGTGACTGAGATCGATGCCCACATTTAGGAGCCTGTCTTGTCTTCCCAACATCTCACTGATCCTTTGTCTGAAAAAAAATCACAATTATGTGGTATGGCAGTAGCATGTCTGTACATGTGTTATAGCTTCATTATAAGCAGTATAGTCAGTACAATTGATTCACCTTACCCTTGAGTAGGCATCTTGCAGCTGGTCAGGTTAACTGTTTTTTGACTTCATTGGCTGACAGATGAGATCTCCATTGACTTACACACCTTAATTGAGGTGTCTACCTGTAGGTGTCAATCTTTAAATACTGTCTTGTATTCCTGATGGTAGTGCAAGTACAGGGTCTTGTCTTTCCAAATATGCTCTGGATATATCCTGATGAGCTTGCTAGTTATGTCTGCTTTTTCAAATTTGTTGCTCTTAAAGTATTTAAACTATAGAAGGTGGTAAACTCAGCTTGGCTTGTGCAGAGGTGGTGAAGAAGGTGTTTTCTTTACATCTCTGACACTTTTGATTTCCTTTGTATAATGAAAAATATACAAATATCCTTTCAGGATGAACAGGGAAGTAGAAGACTATATGCCACAAATTCAGCTGTAGATGTTCGTACTGCAGTGGGAAGCAGGTTTCTTTTACTGAAGTGAGTGTGGGGCACCACACACAAAAGCCTTCTTCTTACTGCTTTCCATATGTCTGGGGTTTGGACTCCTCAAGCTTTTTCTAAAGACTTCATTTTATGTAATGCAATTTTTTCTTTTTTAGTAATGTAATACTTTGTAACAGTTCACATCCCCAGTATAGCCTTGCTATTTCATTTCTTTCAAACTACAGTGCTGTTGATAGTATTGTTGTAGTACCTATTACACAGTGTCTAATCAGACTGCACGAGAGTCCTGCAGTCAAGCATCTCCCTTTGAAAATGGTCCTGCTGCAATGCCACCATGTACAGAGCCTACTGCAGTTTCTGGTACAGTAGCTCTGCGTGCAGGTCTCTGCGCCCAGCCCCACTCTGTGCTGCTTGTCCCACTCTGCCTCAACTCCCAACCTTATTCTGAAAGGTTGGGGCAATATTGTCTCTTCTCACCATGTTTGGTAGTCCTTTTCCATCTCCCAGAAGAAAGTAGGGTCATCAATTGGTGTCTGAATCCTGGTTTGTGAGGTTTAGGGTTTTTTTCCTGGGATGGTGGACCCTTAGTAAGAAAGGAGAAGACATACCTAGTCTCCCTGTTTACCTTGTAGTTAACTTCCTTTGTGACTGAAAGTCCTAGCCCTCAAGTATGTTTAGGGTGATTGTGGACAGAGATTAATATGGAGAGCAGAAAAGAGTCCCATCTTCCCAAAATCCCACCAACCCTTTGTCTGGAGGGAACAAAGAAGTTGTGGTATGACAGTAACGTGCTATCTTTTTACTGCTGTCTTTAAGTTTACTTCTTGTCTTTAAATTACAAGGGCATTAAGGATAAAGCTGTTCAGTTACAAGGTGTTGGGATTGGAGTTTCAGACACTAAATGGTTTTCTTTGTCAATTGTAAATTTAAGATGTGGATTAAAATCTGCTTTAAAATAGGAGTCTCGCTCCTCCATGGGCTTTAGCATTTATTCTAGAGAACTTGGGTGTGCCTGGCTTTGGTTCTAAGCATAAATCAGATTGATGCTTCTTGAGGTAAAAATTATCTGCATCCTTAATTAAGACCAGGAGAGTACCTGTGATACTTGGGAAACTGCATGTTGAATGCACGTTTAGATTTTTTACTTTATTTTTCAACTGTATCCGCTAATAACCTGTTTTCTTTTGCAGAACCCTGTGATAATATGAGAGAGATTCTGCAAAATGTGGCCAAACTACAAGGTGTTTCAAATATGAGAAAACTAGGTCACTTGAATAATTTTACTAAGGTAAGAGTTCAGATGGTATCATAGAACAAGTCATTGCCCAGACAAAATATTTTGCTTGTACTTTATCAGACTTTGGCTGAGAGATTCATGAAACGGCTTAGTATCATGGACCTGTACTTGAAATCTATGTACTGTGGGAGAGGAAAGGAGCAGATAAGGACAAGCAAATACATGAATGCAGGGTTATGCTGAAGTTTGTCTGAATGTCCTACTGGCTGAATTTTTGTATTGTTTTAGTGTTTAGAAGCCTGAAATACCTCCCAATTAATGGGTTAAGTTGCACAAAGAGAGCTAAAGATTGGTTAGTGCTCCACTGAATTGAATCAAAAATGTGAAATGCCAGACACTCTGGGTGTAAGCTGTCAAAAGTATGGTGAGGGCAAGTACTATATCAACGAGCATCATATGCGGTGGTTTGGACACTAACAGAACAGCAACCATCAACTTTCACTGCAGTTTTCATAGTGAAAAAGATTTAAAGGGGTGATTTCTAGAAATGGTCTGTATTGCTGATTTTTGAGGTGCTTTTTATCAAATATCCAAACCATGCGAATGTGACAGGTACTTGCCTGAAAGTATGGTATGTTGGAAGCTGTCATTGTGAGCTGACAGGAGGCAAGAATTAAAAACTTATGTCAGGATGAGAGTGTAGGCTGAAGAAAGAGGCCAGCAAAGGCCTTCAGAAGGAGAACAAGTGCCCTTTTTTGGGGTAGATGAGGAACCTGTGGAGAGGAGCAGAGAGGACTGATGGAAGGTGGGCAGGAAGTTAGGAAACGGTTGTTGTAGCATACTGAATGGTTGTGGTTCGACCAGTGTTCCATTTGTGAAAGCAAGGGAAAAGTGCACTGCAGTCAGTGAGCTAGGAGAGATGGAGCTTCGGTGTGAGTGTTACCCAAATGGATGGGCTGATACTGAGGAGCTGGTAAGTTGTATACTTTCTGATAGAGTACCACAGAGAGGGCAACATGCCTGAAGATAAAACCCAAGTTTTGGTGACAGAGGATGGATCCTGCAATCAGCAGCAGCCAATAAACAAGGTAGTAGTGGAGGATTTTGTGGGTAAAGTAAGGTTTAAATTATTGTTGTTGTAGATGAGCTGGTAACAGGTCATTGAGTGAGATAAGTCTCAAAACTGTTAAAGCCTCCTGGTTATCTCAAGTGAAAGAACAAATGCTCAAGGGCAGGTTTGGGGGGGCAGTTTATATGAGAAAGACAAACATGCATGCTAATCTTTGAATTAGGTGTGCTCCTTGGGTGTTAAAAGCACTTCCTTGCAAGATTGAACACCACTTCAGTAGTAGTGTATGGGACTTGGTTAGCGGGGTGGGG
>NW_010972556.1:2523036-2627179 GCF_000737465.1 Haliaeetus leucocephalus
GGGGGGGTGAGTACTGAGAACAAAATCACAATAGCAAATACACTGGTCTTCTAGCACATTAATAATAAATCTGTAAGTGCCCCATTTTCTGAGTTGGTTCAGAGCACATGTAGGTGCATAGCATTCACTGAGGAAATGAACTTACTTATACTGAAATCTTTCATTTGGGTCATTGTCTTGTGTTTGTTAGACATCCACCATTGGCAAAATGCTACTGTTTTTACTGAGATTCCAGACTGTGTTCCAAGAAAGCCATTATTCTGCTAGAAAAGGCCGATACATAGATATGTTTCCTTTTTGTGCTAATCTGGAAACTTTCAAATGTGAGTGCTTCCAAATTCTCTAGTTGCCTTAAAATTAAAAGATCTGGATTAGGTTTGCAGATGCATGATTCCTAGTGAAAAGTCAATATTTGAAACTATGGATCTTAAAACAGTGTTGATTTTACTACTGAAATCAGATGTTAAACAGCTCTAAATGTGGTAAACTAGTAAATATGCACACTGTAATTAAAGGATGAACCCACAATTCTTTTTAAAAGATAGCTTTGAAAAATTTGAATAATTCCATAATTGAATATTTGAAGAATTTGTCCTTTATACTTAAACTGGTGTTAAAAATGGAAAATACTTACAAAAACACAAGGAAGGTTTTTCTAAACTGGACTTAAAACTGGCAAGAAATGATTAATTTGTGGAAAGCAACTTCGTAAAATTAAATATGACTTTTAAAGACGGAGACAGTAGTTCATAACCTGGTTTTGATCCTGAATTAGAGTGACCCTTTATAAGGGAATCATCCTACTCTATTTAATATTTAGCACTTGTTCTTATATTCATCTCCCTGGACTACCTGCTTTATAAATGTGTAACTTGTACATTTGGTTTTGAAAAGTCTTCCTATTTTTGTTTAAACTGTAAATGCAGCTATGAAAATAGAATAAAAGTTGCAAATTGTATTGTATTGTCTGCCTTGTGGTTGGAACAATTCTGCATTTTTCATTCCAGTGAAAAGAGTGAAAGCCTGGAGCTTGGGGGGAGATGGTTTTATTTCCTTTTTGCACTCTGGTCTTCCACCATGAATTGATACAGTCCGAGTTCCCCTTTTGTGAGATAGGAGTGTGGGCAAGATAGATACGCTAAGAGCTGAGGTTGTTTGTATCCTGTCTTGAAATTATATTGAAGACGAACTTGATTTGTTTGTAAATTCTTGCATTTTATGGTCCATTTTTGAAAGACAACTGGTTATCTAGGATATTTGTCCTATGGACAGGGAAAGGACCTGTGAATTTTTTTTATAGCATATTTCTCATAAAATAATTCAGCAGAAAAATCTATAAAATTTAACTCTCCTGCTAGGAATATTACTATACTTAAAAGAAAATGTCAGTACCAATCTAAGAAGTTGCTCCCCACTGCCCCAGATTTTTCCTTCAAAGATGGGGCAAATCTCGCATTTGGAAGAAATGCTGTTCTTTTTTGGTCAGGGGAAGCAAAACGTTTGTATTCATGTGGAAATAAGTAATGTAAGTTAAGGTGGACTTTCCTGACAGAGATCATGGTAGACATTAAGCTTTATATAAGTTTCAAGGTATCTGAGGTATATTAGGTTCAGGTTTCTTTCCTTGAATGAGGACTAGATTTTTAAGGTGGGCTTTGTTCCCCTACCCCATTTCATTTAATGAGAAGGAGAGTAATCACCCTTCTAAAATTACTGAACTAGACTCCAGGATTTTATGCACAAGTTGAATATTTCAAATAAAATTTATTAAAATAATGGCAGTCAGCAGTCAACAGGATTTGTTACTTTATCTGCAGGAGTGATACCATAAGGCAGATATTTCGTATGAAGCTTGACTCCCTTTTCACTTGTTTTTGCCTTCAAGAGAAGTGTTAACTAGTGATGTTCAAGTGCCCACAGCATCCATACTTAGTCTGCAAAGTATGCTGTATAGATGATATTTTACAAAAACTTGCATTTAATTCATCAAATTTTAGCTAGTACTTCTGAGTAAAAACCTTTGTGTTCTTGGCTCTTTGGCTGCAGAATATGAGTTGTTCTTGCCCAACAGGTGCTGTAAGTCTTCTCCTCCAAGAAATTAGCATCCCCAGCCTGGTGATACTCAGGCTGTGGAAAGGTATGTTTAGTTCTGAACTGCAGTAGTGGCAGACTTGGAAATTTTTCTCCTCATCTGCTGCTCATCACCTAATAAATGAAGCTGCAGTTCTGTGGGCAAGAATGTTTATGAAGTACTGCCTAAACTGTATCAGACAAATATTCTTGTTCCTTTCAAACCACCTATATCGCTATTTAAGCTAACCTGAATTTTGACCTGAAAACTGAGGATTTGACCTCTGATAAATGGTCAGCGACACTTTAAGTCACCACAGCAGTTCACAAGCTCGGTATGTGCCTTTGGCTTCAGTAAACTGAGTAGGATTACTCATCTTTCATTTATATGGCCAGCTATATAAGGCAAGCATCTTGAAGTTTCCCAACTTCTGCTGATTAATACCAGAACATGATGGTTACTTCTTTGGGGTTTTCCCCACCCCCATGAGAAGTAGTAAGTGATAAATTACTGAAAACCAGAAGGAACTGTACAATTGCATTTACCTAGTGGAAAATATCTTTTGGATTTGCAATATTTATTTAGAATCCTTTATTACAGGTTTATCCCAGTGTTAGCTTCTGAGGGATCCTTTATAACTTTTTAAATCTAAAAGTGTATTTAAATAATGAATGGAAAAAAGATCCACAGATGTTGTTAATAGGGATTTCTATTTTTTGTTCAAAAAGAAAGGTGCTTCTTTAAGGAGAAAATGAAAGTGAACTAATCTTAGCTTAAACTTATCGGTTTAATAGCATCAGTGTTATGGAAAACTGCATTTTCAATCTGCTCAAAACTAATTCTGTCATTATTTAATGAGGCTCTACTTTAGTCTGCTTTACATATCTGTTAGCTTTTGACCATGCTGCTGAGTTTCGCTGGGATATGGATTGAGTTTGGGACTATAGAGGCTTTCATGGATTCCGTCTCTGTCTGATTCATAGCCTGTCATTTTAAGAGTCTCAACTGTCCTTTGCAAAACCCCAGTATCCTAGAATTTTAATGTAGTATTGACTGACTGTAACATTCATCCAAGTAGCTCAACTACTATGGCCAAAACTTGAAATCTCATGATGAAGTATGTAGCAGAGAGGAACAGAACATCTGCTTAGGGGCATTCAACTATAGAACAAATCTGGAGAGCTCATGGGTCTAAATCCAGAGTCTGCAATTTCGGTAGGGGCTTCTCTTAAGACTAGGATCTACTAAGTAGTCTCCTCATAAATATTACCAGTGATGGTTCAAGCTGTATTTCCAAAATTACTGTATCATAATTACATTTTGGATGCATAGAATAATGTCATACTTTTACCTAGTAATTGCTGTAGCTATCCTGTTAAAAATAAATTTGAATGGTCTCAGTGTGCACTCAACTTCTGTATGCAGTTGACCTCCTGTGGTTTTGTTGTTTTGAGCTACTGTTTCCAAGACATGTTGATGTGTTACTTGTATTGCTATGACTCATCCAAGTAGTATGAAAAACTCATAGCTGACAGTAAACATGAAAAAAACCTGGTTTGTAAGTTAGTCACTGTCTGGCCTAGCGTAAGTACCATTTTGTCCTAATATTATATCATACCCTCAAAGAGTCTGTGCTATTCCCATTCATTGCCTATTATATAAAAAAATTTGAATTTTAGAGGTGACTTATTGGCAATTTTAACAAGTGAAGTATACTCTGTATGTATATGTATAGACATACATAAAATTATTGTGTATATATAAAGTATATACATTTTTATATTATATCTATCTATATATAGGAAAAATATAAAGTATATTTGCATAATTCCAGGCATTTACATGATATGATAATCCATTGCCATTTTAGTGAAACATAGCAATGTATAGCCAAAAGCAGATTTTAGTATTCTGGTACTGCCTGCTTACAAACTTGTACTACAATGATATGCATGTTAATTGCTAAATGTTACAATCAAACATATGACAGTTACTTGGCTTTGTCAGGAATTCAGCTATCTACAAAAATCACTGCATTTGGGCCAGAATCATTGACCTGCTTAATGTTGTTTGAAGGTGAAGTGAGAAGAAGGTGGCAAAGTTTTCCCTATAATATATATGAGACCAGACATTTATAACTGAGCAAATACTCAGAGCATTGAGAGCAGCTGAACAGTGTCTTCTTTATACCAGCTTCCATGACTTTTCCCTGCCTGCCCCCCCCCCCCCAACATATATCAATCCAGCCTTACTTTTGCCAGGGCTTTTTTTGCTAGACTAAATAAACTCAATGGCTAGGCCTTCATGGGTGTATTTTCTAGCTACCTTGTACAGTATTTTAGTGTTTCCAAAGGTAAAAATTCCTTTTTTTTTTTTACGCTATGATGTCACATTAACTCATTTAGCTTATAGTTTGATGTAACTTAGAGATCTTGCTTTCTTTTTGAAACTTGCTTTTGTATTTAACATTCTGAATATTTTCTGGATATCTTGTATTTCTCAGCTGGACTCCTTTCAGTTTTTATGTGTCTATTAATGTGTGCTACCGTGAAGGATATGATATTCCTTTTATTTAATTGAATTTTCTCACTGAGTTTAGGCACTCCTTTCAAATCACTGAAACATTTTGAATTCTGATCTTGCTGTCCATCTTTTAAATTCTTTTTTAGCTAGAAATCCTGTAAGCACACTACTGTGCATACATTGCAAAGAGAGCTATTACACAAGTAATGATGGCCCATTGGAGTGAGAGTAAACTAACAGCTAAAGTAGCTAATCTTGTATTTACATTTTTAGCCAATTTTATCAGTACATTCTCTGTGAGAAATAGTTTACGTGTATGCACAGACATCAAACACTTTAATAATTATTGGCACATTTAGAAATGTGTATCGACACAATGGTTAAACTTGATGAAAGTTACAGCTATTGCCAGGTTACATGACTATGAGTTTCAAGATACAGTCAAGTTTCTTTCTACATTCGTGAGAGTGGCAGCATGTATATAGAGGAAAACAGTTGGTATTGAGGAGCTAATAACCAGACTATATGTATTTGGTAAGAGTAGTTACTGACAACTAGACTAGAGTTGGTCCAGTGAACTGAATGTTCTTTAGCAGTTGCAGCAAGTTAGGTGGGTTCCTGGAACACGTCATCTGCTTTAGTTTCATCTCAGGACCACTCAAGAGGCAAAGCAATGGTAAGTGCAATGATAGAAGACTTGCTTCAGAAATGCGCTAATGCATACAATAGCAGCTTTCTCAGAAATGTTTTTTCCTACATAAGAATTATAATTCTGGGGTTTTTTTAAAGTAGGAAAAAACACTGTTGAGGATAATCTGCTATGTTTAAATTAGGATTTCTCATTTGTGTCTGGGGTGGAATGATGGGAAAAGGTTTAGATGTATAAACGATTAGCCTAAACAACTATTAATGTACTTGTCTGAAACTGAACAATGAACTGTTTTTACTCACTATCTTCTCACACTGTTTTGCTTACACTCTGCCAGCCAATTTTTACAGTTCATAAGATGTCAATAGAAATGCTAAAGCAGCAGTGGTGGCCTTAGGCAGTCCAACAACATGGCATAAAAATAGATTGATGTTAGGAAGTGACATACTGTCATAACCAGTTAATGCACTGATTGTCTGGTTTTATTATGACTTAAATTTGAAAGGTGGGGGAAAACAGGTTATATAATAATTTTCCTTATGCTTTATAATCATCTTTGGTTATAGCCACTGTTAAGAAAAATGCAAAACTCAAAATATTGCAATTAACTTGGGTTATTTGAGCCCAAATGTGGAGCTGATCCAGGCCAATATAATAATCTCTTTCATTAACAACTTCAGATTTCAGCATTATCACTATGCATTTTTCTCACAATATGAAAAATAATTTCTCAAAATGTAATGTGTTCCTTGGAAGAATTTGTACTTGTTGAGCATAAACGTAAGTATTGTTTGAATTTAAACCATCCTGCTAATAAAATGGGTTTACTTAAAAGAAGAGTTTCTGTGCAATATGCTGCTTTTTCAGGTGGAGGTGAACAGTAGAACAGGAGCATGGAACTTGTCAAATATTTCAACTTACAGTAGCCTTAACTTCATTTATTATAAATTTCTTATTGTTAGCAATAAATATGTATAAAGAACATAGCATGGGGTATTCACTAATTAGCACAAACACTTCCTGAATTCCTCACTGACAAACTGTTAATACCATGCTGGCTCAGAACTCAACACATGCATGTTTCGAAAAGAGAGGACAAAATACAAAGCTATTGCAATTAGTGTTAGTCACTTGAGTTTTCAGAAGTGCTTGGAAAAGTGCTTTGGGATTTGGATGTGGTAATGGAAGTATTTTATAATTTTAACTAGGGGTAGTAAATGAGATTACTAGCAATTTCTTTGCTGCTATAGCAAAGGAGAACAGCATCAGCTTTTCTTAGAGAAGAGACTGTTTTCCTTTCCTCAAGAGGCTAAAACGTTGCAACGCACTAGATTGCTCCTTTGCGATTGCTTTTGGATGTAAAAACTGCACTTGTAAATCTTCAGTCTTGTGTTTAAAATGGATAGATATGGTTGAAATGTTCAGAATTTACAATAGTTTATAGGTGTCTTCTTGTGTGCATAAATTCAACCTTTGCACTGATTTTTGAGGTACAAGTTCTATGGAATCGATGGCAGGCCAGACATTTATGGGACACTTACCATTGGCAATGCCTGATGATGTTTTTCTATGCCTGTGTTGCTGTGGCAAAACATGACAGTGGACCATCAGTGTCAATCTTTGATTCAAAACTCTCACCAAAGCTGTCTTTTTGAATGCAGATGTACTTTGACTTCAGTCTTTTTCATCTCTGTTCAGGTTACCAATTGCCCAGCTAGCAATCTGGACTTGAAAAACTGACCAGTAGGTAGCTTACACAATTGTACAAGCTTTTCTCTGGTATGAGAGGCCGCAGATCTGGCATATATAGAAACAGAATACTGACAGCAGAAATTCTCAGGGAAGTCTGAAGTTGGTATGCTTCCCCTTGCCATGAATTAAATTCCTCAGGTTTCTTTGAAAGCATTGCCAGAAATCTGCAGTTTTACATAGTAATTTTTAAAGACTTATAAGTAATAGATGTTTTCTTTTATTTTCAGCTTCTTTGTAATACTGGTCATGCTGAAGAAAAGCTAGGTTTTACATATGACAGCATCATAATATGGTAAGTAGTAAGGAGCACTAGAGCAATACTAGGGTACTTTAATTGTTCTAAGTGCAATTAAATAAAGTTTATTTGTACTTTTGAGCTAATATGTTGTATTTCTAATGTGTTTGAAATTTCATAATGCAAACATACACCTTACAAATATTTTAATGAGTAAAATTAGAAATACTTTATTTGCTTTTGGGCAAAGAAAGGGAAAAAAACTCCAAATTGAAAGGTGTGGATTTCTTTATTATATTCCTCAGATGTAAAAAAACCCCTCTAAATATGTCAGTACTTGCAGAAAGCACTTTTAGTAAAAATGTGCACCTACAGAACTTAGAGCATACTCTTGATGTAGAATCAGGATTTAAAGACAAACATTTTCTGTTAATTTGGTGTGTGTATATGTCTTCGTAGCATTGCTTTCCCTGCTACTAAAATGACCTGTGTATGTACTTTCAAGTAGAATTTTCCTGTGTTTTGTTGCCATTTCTGACAGTCAAAAGTAACTACATGCTATTTTCCAGAACTTCTGTGTTTTTACACAGACATTGGTAAATTTGTCCTGGGGCTCAGCATTGGTGACAGAAACAGCTAAGATCTAGTATTTAGTATGATTTTTCGTTCTTTCAATTTAGTTATCTGACTTAGGAAAGCAAGCTTAGAAAAACTAGTCACTCTTTAATTAAAATGTTGGGAAAACTTATGTAATTTCTTGTGGAAATATTTTAAGTTGTTTTCTTGACTAGAACTGATTTTCCTTGCTAGAACTAAAAACATTTTAAAAGTCAGTATATTTTTGTGAATGCATATTTTGCTGTAAGTTTTAATAGGTTATCTTCTGATCTTATTTATGTAATCCATTATAGTGATTTATGATAGCACTAAACATCACTTAAGAGTATAACTTCAAAATTCAGTGTTCTTCACCAAATATTTTTAAATGCAAGTCTTGAAGGGTTGTGCAAATACTAGTGTTTGTTTTTTAGGAAGAAGTTTGCAGAAAGATCTGCTAATCTAAACTCAATTATGGATATTGATAAGGAAGGGATAAAAATGTTGTTCTCAGCAGACACATGAAGAAAAATAGCCCCCTACTTAGAAAAATGCCAAAAATGGCTTCTCAAAAAAATAAGACCTACAGCAGGAAAATGGTTTTGGTTGGTGTCATTACTTTGGTCAGTCCAGTGGTTCCTCTGTGTGTGTACATGAGAAGCAAATTTTTTATGTATATATGTAGGTTATTCTGCTATACAGATAATTTTCAAACTCAAATACATTTTAACAACCATAATCATGCTGATTGGTGGTTCTTCAGAATTATTTATAGGGTGGATAGTTTTTGTGAAATACAAGCTTTTTCAGGTAAACTTAATTTTGCTCTACGGAGTTAAAGCCATTCTGCAGTAGTACTCTGCAGATTATTTTGCTATACAGCATACAGCCATTCTGAGTAACTTGCAAATACTGAATTCTTTAATTTCAGAAACGACCTTCAGGTGTAGGCTTTAGAAATAACATGCAAGTTCTGTATTTTGCTCTGCTGATGTTACCAACTTTATCTTAGAATCCCTTAGGGAAACATTTTTATTCTACAGAACAAACTTGTTTTTCTTTGAAAACATGAAAAGTTATTTGGATGCAAGAAATACTTTGTGAGTTTTCTGCATTTGTGAAGTATGAATGGCTAACCTTAAAGCATTAAACTATAAGGGAATCAATGGTTTCAAGAATAATTACAGACTTCCTATAAAGTTCTAGGCTTGGGGGTCAGTAACCTTGATAGAACATTTACCCAAACCAAAGACAGTTGCAGTCTGCAATAATTGTTATTATTTTCAAGTTGGACATCTGTTTTTCAGAACCTGTTCTCTTCTTAGAATTGTGTTAGTCCAGGTGCCTGAATAGAATTTCTTCCTGCCAGCAGATGGAGATGCTAGTGATTCACTCCCAGTATAGGTGGGTCTTCCTGATTCCCAGAGCAGCATACCACTGACAGATGAGAGGAAACCTTGAGCAATGAAGAAAATGGAGTGTTTGTAGGCCTCAAACTTTTGAGGTCTTTTAGTAATGTGCCAAGGGGCTTTGGCTGTAAAAGCAAAATTCAGAATATTCACAATTACCTGGCTGGATCAAACAGACAACCATGATTTGGACAAATCTCTTTCTGTAGTATGTGGATGAGATGCTTAGAAAAAGGTGTGAGAATGGCCCTGCAATAGGAATTCTTATCCATCCTTTCTTAGTTCTTCCAGATCTTGTATTAGTCTTAATGTTTATCAGCCTTAATGCTGTCTTAGGAAGTTATTTTCATTTCTGCAGTGACACTTGAAATACTGGGGCAAGTGGTATTGTGCTTACTTTTCCTCTTACATAATCATGATGCATCTGTGGCTGAAAGTGCCAAAAAGACACTTGGAGCGTTTGTATCAAAATAATTTTCTTGATCCAATGGCTATTTTAGAATCGTGCATTATGGGTTTATAACAGTTTGTCTTGATGTGCTTTATGTCATATCTAACAATCTTGAATTTTATTCATGTTGTTAACTATGTATACAGATAATTTTTAAGTTCCCTTGAAGTTTCTCATAACCCCATCCTATTCTTATTAATATAAACTACGTTGTCCTCTGTATCTCTGCCCCCCTGCCTCCTCCAAATCAAAAATTGTATACTAAGTACTGCCTACAAAAGGAGATTGTGAGCCTGGATAAAAAGCAGGACAGAAAATTGTCAGGATAAAAATCTTCCATTCACCTCTGCTCTTTGAATTCATCTTTTCAGATCTTGATTTGTGAGACTCCTTTTCATCACTCTATAATCTCTTTATAACCCTTAATACTATCTTCAGCAACATTTTACACCTTTTTATACACTATTGTAATAAGTCTTTTCAAGTCTTTCAAAAGATTAGTAGAATATGCTGGGTGCTTCACATGGCTAACCAGTTTTATTTTAAGGTGATTTTATTTTAAGATAATAAACAGTCCTCTGGATGCCCTTTAGAATCCTTTTTGTATAGACCTGTTCATCACCTTTTCTCCATCTTGGCCACTACTGTTTATAATACAGTGCTAGCAAATATATGCAGATAGTGCATGTTAATATTCTTTCCAAACACTTAAATGTGAATCTTGGTGGGTTGCTGACAATACTTACTGATAGATTTCCTCCAGTTCTTCCATCATTTTCACTTCTTAGTCTAACTTGTATTTTGTATAATAAAATTAGGATAGGAATTTTCATGCAGATCTCTAAAGCAGTGACTTTGACAGAAACAAACATTTTCTTCATACATACTTCTGTCAGTCTCTTATTTGCTTCATTCTTTCTTTTCCTCTTGGGTTTTCCAGTAGGTCAGGTTTAATTTTTCAAGTTTTTTCCTTGTGGTACAGCTGAGGAGTCAGAACAGGTAGACACATACAGATGCATGCACATAGGTTTTCCCACATATTTTGTTTCTGCCTGCTGAAGCATATCTTCATTGTCTTTATAAAGTCATGTTTCTCTCAAGTTTTTGCAGTTCAGTCATTGACTGGTGTTTGGGGGTTTTGGTTCATTTTTTTTTAATGGAGAGATTTTTGTTCAGTGTTGTACACTTCTGTGTTGTTACTTTCAATGGACCTTTACGGATTTTTATGGCCTTTATTTTAGGTCTATATCTTTCTAGCTAGCTGTATGTTTTCATTGTGTTCTTGCTATTTAAAGGTAGCGACACATCCCTTTTTGATACCTTCTGCTTTTGTATGTTGAATCTCACGATAGTGTTGTCCTTTGTAGTGGTTTCATTATTGCCAATTCTTAAATTAACTTCTGTCTACAGATTAAGAATATCTTCCTCTTATGAGTTGTAGAACAAGCTTTCAAAGCATTGATTGCTTTTGAGAAACTTTGTCTTTAGATTGTTTTGGTCTACTATTCAAAAGCGTTTTCCTTGCAAATATAAAAGTAATGTACTTGATGAGGGGAAAAAAATCCAGATTCAGTATTTGGCTGTCCTAGTAAGAAATGTCACAGATAGCAACAACACTATTTGCATGAGTAATGGGTAACTTCTGCCCTAAAAAGAAACTCTACTGAAGTGTTTTAAACTGGCATATCCAAACCAATTTAAAGTCCACATAGAAAAATACCATTGAGTAGAACTGAGTCTTAAGTGCTCATCCCTCAGAATTCCATCTCTGCAAAGCTGCAAAACTAGAAATGAAGCATGATTCATCATCTAAAGAATACCTATTGTTTACTCAGCACAGTCGAAGAGTTTCTTGTCTGCTTTTCTTGAATGACTTTGGAAATAAATCCTCCTCTAGTACAGCTTTTTTTAGAGGAAGAATTTTTCTTAACTTCACAATGTTGAGAATCTGTTTCTTACTGGCTTCTAGCTCAGCTTAAAGTAAATAAATAAAGGCAATTAGTGGCACTCTTTATGTGAAGAATTGTATTTGATATTACAGCAAAGATGGTCTTCCTGAAGTAATTCCCTTTTTGGTGCTGAAAGTAATAATCAGTTCATCTTTATTTGCATATAGTATTTTAGCCTTTCTACTTTGTCTAGATATCACCTGGAATTAGGTTCCTGTTACAGTGACTTTTACACAGGCCAGTTAGTCTCCAGAAAGATTCAGAAGATTTTTGGCCTTGGAGTAGCTGGTTACCATGCATGGTAATCCTAGAATAAGAAAAGAAAAAAAAAAAAAAAGCCATTTGTGTAGGCAGAAATTCAGTCTCACTGGCTGAAGTATTTACATTCTTAGATGTCCGCTGAAAGAATCCTACTAAAACATGTCACTGGGAGGTTGGGGGTTTTTCCCTTGCTGTGTAGTCAAGGAAAAGGGGCAAATCTTTTGAGGGCCTTGAAAAGGACAGGGTGTCACTTAATACTTTGAAACTGCATCTCTGGAGGCCTTCAGTATCTCTTTTCTTTTTACTTAGTGAATTTAGGAAATTAAGTTGTGATGATAATTCTGTTAGGAAAGCTCACCTCAGTGCAAGCAAAATGCTTTCAAAATCTGTCTAAAGAGAAATATGTTTTGGTTATATGTTAAAATGAAATCTGTGCTGTGTGGGGCTGCTCAAGTTATGACTCTCATATTTTATGTGAACATAACATGGTGCAATAACATCTTTAGTGAGAGGTACATGCAATTCTTACGGTGCAAATTTGTCTCTAAGTGTCAAGATATTGTGTTGAGGACTCATGCTTACAGGTTGGCATTCTAGCAGAGGAAGCAATGCTCTCTACCTGTTAATTTTCTTGGACTAATATTGTGCTCAGCTGTTCTATCAAATAACAAGTCGTAGTATACAGGTCTTGGTCATGTATCATTTAATGGATGTACAAGCTGTTCTTTGTGGGGGGTGAATGGTTTGTGGCTTTTGCAGATTAATACATTGTCTACATCTACTGGCAGGGTAGAGGTTTGCCTTCTAGACTATAGAGGTGAATATCTCAGAAAACTAATGCGGACCATTTCTTTTTAAAAATCAGACTTTTTATTTTAAAGGAGTAGGTAGGTAGTAGCTGCATGTCAGATGGTGAAGTCAGATTTACCTGCTGCTAAATAATTGTCTCCCTTGTTTTCTTCATTATAGTCTGAGGTTAGCTTTACTAAATGAAGCAAAAGAGGTGCGAGCAGCAGGATTGCGAGCCCTCCGCTATCTTATTCGAGACTCCAGTATTCTCCAGAAGGTGCTAAAGTTGAAAGTGGATTACTTGATAGCCAGGTAATTTTACTCTTCCTTCTTGTTGTAAATTGTGTAATTGTAAATCACTTTTTTCATAGTTGAGACAGGCGAGAAAAGGCATTTTCATATCCTCTTACATTCTCCATACATAGTTTTATAAAAGCTGTTTTTCTTCAATATGAATAATGTCCTTTAAAAATAAAAGGATAATACATCACACCAGCTAATCCAAATAAAATGCTATCCTAATATATGATGTACTGTGAGTAATCTAAAAAAATTTGGTTTTCTGTGATAAATGCCATTACTCATAAATTAATCTGTGGTATTAATAGAAGGTTGAAACATCAGTAATTTTCATGTCTTAAGTTGTTTTATGGGAGTTGTTTTGATTATTTCTATTATCATAGTGCTTTGGAGCCTCTACGACAAAGTCAGGGCTAAAAAGTAGTTCATGCCCAAGAATTTGTAGTCTAAGTATAACCCATGACATGACAGAATAATACTAAAGGGCAAACTAAGAATGAGATAATAAGATCAGCATGATGAGTAGATGTAAATATTAACATTTCTAGTGCTTCCTCTGTTAAAATCTTGTTGGATTTAATATACTGATACAGATGTGCATGTTTCTGTTTATTTATGCACATAGTCAGTTTTAGTGTGCTGTTTAATTTTGTTGGAGCAAAAGGACTTTTCTGATCTGAGAACACACACAAAACATGTTGATGTGAAACATTACAAATACTTTGTTTAGTCTCATTTGAAATGGCAAATGCAGCTAGCTCAGAAAATATTTGTTGAAGCCCTTATGCCTTGATGTTGTATATTTGAGAACGCTCCAGTGATTTAATTATAATGAAGATAACTGAAAAAAATACAAACTGAAGCTAATTGACCATTCATAATGAGTGTGCTGAAAGGCAGAATTTTTAAACAATCGGTCATAATACTTGCTTCTGTTTTTTCAGTTGCATAAATATTAACATGAGATATTACCAGTTAAGGTGAAAGTTAGTGTTGTTATAAACAAAATGTGTTTTTTAACTTACTTTAGGTGCATTGACATACAGCAGAGTAATGAAGTAGAACGAACACAAGCACTTCGATTAGTCAGAAAGGTAAAATCTAGCTATATATGGTCTTATTAGCTATGCCAGTCAGTTGTGCTGACTCTTGGTTTTCTCCATCAGCAGTTTTTTCACACATTCTGTAATACCTTACCTTACTTTACCGTATGAGAAGAAATTATAGCTTATAATTCAAAAGAGAAGGAATGGCAGTGCTGAGACTTGTTTCAATTTTAGTCTCTTCAAACTGAGAATCTTGAGTGGGCTAGAAAAACACTGCTAATTTTCCTTTGATAGAGATCATACTGAACAAGATTTGGGGAAAAAATTATCAAATGATGAATCCAAGGGTATAAGAACCATATTATTAAGTTTCATCTAATGATCTAACTTTATTGTATAGTGTGTTTAATCATCTGTGAATCAAGGATGGAAGGTTTTCTGCCATTTGAGAAATGAGGCAAATTGCCATCACTGGAATAGTCAAGTTGAAGGAATGCTTCTAGCCTTATTGCTTTATCCATAGAGGATGCTATCCATCGTTCTTTCTTAGATACACCATAAGACATAGTTAGTCTGCAGTGGTTACTGTACTGTGTACCCATGGATATGAGATGTCTGAAGCTGTGGTAGCTGCATTTTCAAGTTCATCCTAGAGAAATTGGCATACACAGCTACTGAAGGTATTTTTTTCAGGCAACACAGTGTTCTGCCTTTGTACTGGACTTTACTGTTCTTTATCGTGTTTATATTCTTCTACTGAGCATCTTAGGAAAAACTACCAAAGCCCTAAGTAAAGTTTGAAGTAGTTGGAAGAATGGTTCCCCAGGAGCACTGTGTGTTTTCAATCTGTTTTGTGTGTATGTGTATTTTTTTACATATATGTATAGGTTGAAAATATGGAAGTTTGTGCAATTTATTTTTCTTATAATGACCTCACTTGGTTTCTGTCTTACAGAAGAGACAATATGGTTGATTAACAATTGTGCCAAAAAGAGCATTTTAAAGCTTAAACACCACCCCCAAAACCAACCAAACAAAAAAACACCTTAAAGAAATGGATCCTTGAGGAAGTTGAAATCTGTAAAAGTTCTTTGTTAATCTGCTTTAAAAGAAAAGAGCTTCAATGTAGAGCCAGAATAACTTAAATCAGGCAATAGAATGGAAACACATTTGTAATTGGTTTTATTTGGATCAGAAATTTGTCCTCATTATTCCTGGGGTTATTTGAGCATTTCCTAGTTGAGCAAAAACTTCTGTCCTGCTTGAAAGAAACAAGAGGAAGCAAGAGAAATAAATCCATTCGTTTGGTTGGGAAAAATGATCCTGAAAGATAAGCATTAAAAAAATCATATAGCTGACCACCAGTACTTTTTTCTCCATCGTTGTACAAGGATGCTGTGAATGGAATGTACATGTTGTACAGAGATGCTCATGGTTCTTTGATGCTGAGAACTATGTTGATGAAAGATGTTTCCTAACATCTTTTGCTACCTAGAGCATCCTTTTTTCTTAAAAGACAATGTCAGACAAACAAAAAGCCACCCGACCTGGCTACCAGTAAAGTTAGTACCTCTTTCGTGTTCTGTCTGATCTGCATCAGTTAAGCATTCATGGGCCTAGAGCAGTTAGTATTTGAGAAACTCTCTTATAAGGAATACAGTAACACGCATCCTGAATGGCATATTCTGGATTTTCACACTGTCTTTTTGTTACCCTGCTCTTGCCCTTTTCCCATCTCTCTTCATCTCCCTCAATATCTCAGACTCAGTGGTTTGATACAGGATTCCTAAAAAGTTATATAAAGGTCTAGAAGAGGAAAATGAATGACAAATAAAACATAATTCATTTGTGTAGGAGGTAGTTTACTGTGAACCATGGAAGAAGTGAACTGGGTTCTATCAGCATCGTAGAACTGTTGTTCTCAGCTTCAAAGTCTGGATGCAATTCTTTAACCTCATCTTTGATAGCAAAAATGCATGTGTAAGAACAGTGTAGATACAAAACTTGAAAATATTCTCTTGCTTTCTTCTCTTCATAGGGTAGAAGAACAAAATACAAAATACTAATCCTGTTTTATGAATTCATAAAAGGCACTAAATGATAAACTTTTTTAAAAAAAAAGTGCAGGTTAAAGAAATATAGGAAGAGAAAAGAAAAACAACTTTACAATTTTTAAACTTGGTTTCTGATTTTTTTTTTGAAGGCTTTGAGTGCTCGCCGTCTCTTTTGACGGTAATCACCTCTACATTTCCTAGGAAGAGCTTTGCAATTTGGCAGTGTCTTCAGCCATGAAAATAATGGCATAAAGTTGCTTTGGAAAGCATTTTTCCATCTAATAGAAGTCAATAAACCCACTTTTTTTATAATTTAATAGGCAGAATATTTTCTTGTAAAGCAGAAGTCAGTGTTATGTACAATATGAACCACCTTCTTTCTTCTTCTTTTTTAGAGGAATCTTTAAAAACCAAATTCATAGTCTGTGTTACTTACTTCATCATAGCTGCTTGTAAATAGCCTTGCATCACCTGTCCTTGGTCTTTAGAACTGCATTTTGAAACCCAAAGCAGAAGGAAAGCAAATGAAAAGTTTATATTTATTCTGATGTACTTGGAATTGAATATTAAAAGAAAGAAATCTTTCATTCTCATGTCTTAAAACCAAAGAAAACAATGAAGTAGAGCAGCCTTGAGAGGCTGCTTGTGTCCTCACACTAAGTACTTGTCAATATCAGTAGGAAAAAACATTAACAACTTTGCAGAGTGGATTGGTACTCCCTTTCTATTGCTAATTCTTGTTACTTTATGCCCTTGTAAAAGTGAGACCACATGGGTGGGGAAGAGTTTGTTTTTTCTTTAGAGTCCTATCTTAAAACTTCCTGTTTTGTGTGTGACAACACTATGTATGACAAGAAGTTTCTCAAAAACACAACTTAAAAATAAACTTTAGTGTTCTAATACTTTTGTCATAATGGTTGATGTCATTTTAACATCCTCTGCAAAGAAGGTAAAACAACTAATAGATATTTGTTCAAACGGGATAAGACATCCAAGGGAGCTGTAAAATGAATATAGGATAAAAGAATTCTGGAAAAATAATGAAGATAAGCCTGCTTTTGTTGGAAACAAGATGGATATTAAAAAAAACCCTGGAAAACTAGCCTTAAGTTTTTAGGTATTTGATGGATATTGAGTCATTTTTTACATCTCACTTCTATTTATTAGTAGAAGATGATGTGACATGGTTGAGTGTGCTATAACACATTATGTTGTTCCCTTTTCAAGCAGTCAGACAGATAAAAAGCTACTAAGACATCTGTTTAGTGAAGTTCATGTTCCACAGTATAGAGGATATGTATATTTAATTTTTGCAAACTATGAAAAAACGTGAACAAACAGCTAATCGACCTTTGTAGTCAAAGCCTCGTTTGGGGCAAGGTCAGGAGTGGTGGTGTTGGGTTGGTTGTTTTGGACTGGGGGTTTTTGCCTTTAATGTGTGCCCAGGGTTTTGCTCCTTAATCTGGTTTAAATTCTGATTGTCGTAAACTAGCAGCTGAGGATTTCCATGGTGTGGGACCTCTTCAGTAGTGTAAATGAGCATTGGCTATTAAAATCTGTTCTCTTATTCTGTCTCAAATTTATTGCAAACTTTTTTCTAATTGAAGAATGACTTCATTAATGGATGCATGTCTTGTTTTCATCTCTGCTTTTCAGTTTAATATGTTTAAGGTGTGTATGTCTTTTGTGCCATAGCTATATAATTTATGATGGAGTTGAATTAGGCTGCAGTTCTAGGAAGATCAGGTACTATGCAAGAGGATATAGGGGTGTTACTGACAGTTGCCTTCTAGATACTATAGCAGCTTCTTCTGTTGACTGTCCTTTTTTGTAGTCTGCAGCAATCTAAGGATCTCTCTCCAAAAGAGGAGATTTTAGTCCTGGCTAATTAAACAGTTGAATAGGTACTGAAGAATCTGCTGCAGTATGAATGAATCTTCTAGAAGAGTTTGTAATCTACTCTGTGCCATTGGATAGCATTCTTTGTTGGTAAAGAATTCTTGGAAAAAATATGAAAAAGGTAGCTGTAGTTCTTTCTTTAACCCTTTCCTATTACAATAAAATAATACAAAATATAAAGAATACCCCCAAACTAAAGTGGGAAGAGAATGGCAAAGTAAATTGACAAACAAAGAATTTCAGGAACAAAAGAAATAGTTTTGAGGATTCACCAGATACAACCAAGTAATAGATGGAGTGGTCTGTCTGGTTGTATCTAGGAAACAGAATGCTGGTGAATCTGTGAGTATATTTAGAGAAATATTGCGAAGAAACCAGAGGGCTTTTTCTTTCATTTTTGGCAGATGATCACTGTGAATGCCTCATTGTTCCCCAGTTCTATTACTAATTCTTTGATAGCAGTTGGAAACGATGGTCTTCAAGAAAGAGACAGAATGGTTCGAGCGTGTATAGCCATTATCTGTGAACTAGGTAAGATAACTGAAAGCTAATTAAAAAAAATTTTGACATGGTTGTCATCAGTTTTCTAAGAGATTCTCTTCTGTGGGTTAGTATTAAATAGATTGTGTTCAAATAATTAAGGATATTTGTTTAATAATGAATTAGATGTTAAATGTTCTTAAGGTCAGTTTCATGGATTTTAGTCATTAGTTTGATATAAACCAAAATCACTTTAACTTAAAACCAAAGTCTCTTACATGAAGTACCTGAAGATTTCAGGTGCTGTTCTTTCCTTTAAGACTTGCCAATTCTTGATTTACCTTAAAAATGTTTCTCTGCTGCAGTTGATGTTTCTAAAACTAATGGATTGGAAGTAGGGAGAATTCCATACATGAGATGCTGACAAATGTACAAGAGTTCAGAGAACTACAAAACATCCTCCTTTAATAATTTCCACAGTGGCTTCTGGAAGTCAGTATTTGTGTCCATGTAAAGGCCACCTGGACAGTGATTTATACTAACTTCCTATGCTTGTTAAAAATCAGCACCCACATATGTTTTTTTGAAATCAATAAGAAGTAATTTCAGCAATGTTTTCAACATACAAACTTCTGTTTTAAAGAAATAAATGATCTGTTGCTCATTTATATTGTATAAATATTTTATCCATGTCAGTCCAGTGAAGCACAAAATCTTTTTGCAGGGAAGTCTGGAAGCTACTGTATGGAAACTTGGTTGGAAATAAATTGGGAAATTGCTGCCAATGGTGACTGACTGACTGTTCATGATAAATTAATCCAAAATCTCAATTCTGACGTTGCTGATGTCAGTCAGTTCCATTAAAAGCTTTATATGTGTCTCAGCAGTGTTCAGGTAGAAGAAGTTACATGTCCTAAAGAGGCAAGTTTGTTATATTGGAAGCCATGAAATGTTTTCTTTCCTATCACTGGCCGAAGTGACATGTTTTTCTTTATTTAGCACTTCAGAATCCTGAGGTGGTGGCTCTTCGGGGTGGTTTAAGTACCATCTTGAAAAATGTGATTGATTGTCAACTAAGCCGAATAAATGAGGCTCTGATAACTACAGTTTTGCATCTCATCAATCATCCAAAGACTCGACAGTATGTGCGAGCAGATGTAGAATTAGAGGTGGGTTCAGTTTTACTTGTTTAGTGACAGAAATTAAACATTATATTACTAATGAAAATGTTTAAGTTTAATCTCAGATTTTTCCCTCTGTGTGTGAGCAAAATTTTTAAAATATAACATTTTAGGCTAAGAGCATAATGATTTATAAAGCGGGAATAACATGACAGATTGGAGTGGGACTGAGGAAGGGACAAGACCTGTTTAACTGTATTCTCATGTGAAAGTAATGCATGTCTTTCTTTTGTTTAGAGAATTTTAGCTCCTTACACAGATTTTCACTACAGGCATAATCCAGACACAGCAGAAGGACAACTCAAGTAAGTGTTAGTGCTGCTACTTGTGCTACCAGTTATGTTGATGGTATGGGAATTAAGCGGTTTTTCTTTCTGAAGTGAAAATAAAAGCAATGACCTAATACTAAACTACTTGAAGTTGAATACAGTGGGTTGGAATGCAACTTCCAAAAATAATATTAAGTGTTTAAGATTTAAAAGGGCTTGTTTAGCCTGGAGAAGAGAAGCCTGGGGGATACCCTGCCCTGAATAACAGCCTTTCTAAAACCTATGAAGATGTAATCAAGAAGATGTAGCCAGCACCCTTCATGGTGGTAAAAGGTGGGAGGACAAGAAACAACAGAGAGAAATTGGAACAGGCTGTCTGGAGAGGTCCTGCAGCCTTCATCCTTGCGAGTTTCTAAGACCCAGCTGGATAAAGCCTTGAGTATAACCTGGTCTGGTCTGATAGCTGACAACATCTTTGTGCAGGATTTTGGACTAGAAACCTCCTGAGATTGCTTCCAACTTGAATTGTTCAGTTTTTTTAATTATCACATGGCATTAGATGCTTAGGTCTGGGTAACTGAATAAGGTCCAACTCTTCATGTCCCTGCTGTAGATTCACTGTCAGTGGAGGTGCAGAGTGATTCATCTGGCCATACATAAGTGTTTAGTTTGTGATGATATCCTCCTACCATGGAAATTCCCCTGAAAAAGGAAAAGTAACAATACTTAAAAATTCTAATTTTTGCGTGTGTATACACATTGTGTAAATGCATATACGTGCATATATGCACACATAAAGGCCTTCTCTTATTCTGGGTTTTGTTCCCATCTAAAGTCTCAGTTAACTACTTTTTACTTGCTATGTTAGTAACACTGTTTGTTTTATAGTAATGAACTGTATTGTGTCATCTGTTGTTTTAATAACAGAGAGGACAGAGAAGCACGGTTCCTAGCTAGTAAAATGGGAATAGTGGCAGCATTTCGATCATGGGCAGGTAAGATTTTTTTTTTTTTCCCTGTTTGAAGCTGGATGATTAGAAGGGGAATTTTACTTTCTAGTATAAAAGTCGTTTGTTTAAACACAGAATCTGTCTCATTTTGTGTCTAATTTCTATCAATACCTTTCTACGATGCTACTAAGATGTGTTTTGATACTGTAAAATTGGAGGATGCATACATAGTTTGACTACTGACAAGATGCAGCTTTCTGCCTCCCCCCCCCGAATACCTTGTAAGTTGTACCTTGATGGTACTTCTTGACATTTGATGGGTAAGAGGATGTTGAAAATAACATATCAGAAGAATTTGCCTTTGACATGGTTCTGCTACTGTAAATAAGAAATTTTTGTCTATGTGAAGAGATACCAACAGAATAGTTTCATTAGCACCTTCTTTTACCAGGTGCCATAGCTGAAGAGAAATTGCAGATGGGCATAGTTTGGGATTTTTCATGTAGAAGACATTTCTAAATCAAAAAAGCAGGTTTCCGCATCTTTCTAAATCCTTTCTCTGCAATATTACAATATCTAACATGAAGATACTGCCTCTTTCATGAGGGACTGCTCATTCTTTTAGTTAAGACGGTGTCTTGCAAATAAACTAAATCAGTTGATACAGCCATTTACCAAAATTTTGAGTAGGATTTTTACAGGCTATACTTAGGAAAGATTCAGACTGTATAGAAAGCCTTTTTCATTGTGAGACTGTTTTGGGTTTTTTTTGTGTTCTGAAAATGATCACTAAGCTTAATTTAATATCCAGGTATCAGTCAAAAGTTTCTCACGTGTTCTCACTTGTTTGGGTAGGAAGCTTGGGAAGTTTGTGACAACTTTGAAATTTCTAGGAAGCAGTTTCTGGTAGGAGTGTTGGTGCATCTTCCCTTACTCAGAACTATTAGCATATGCCTGAAAGTTCAAGTGACTGAAGAAACAATTGTCCTGGAATATGTTACTTGCCATGGCACTTTCACTGTTACTCACTTATCCTTTTTTATATTGGTTGTTATGTTGGAGACTAAAATCTTAAATGTTTTTAGTATAAAAATGTCCTTATAATGTCAGTCTTCTCAAAGGGCATGTAGCTAAACCAGGCTTGAGGGTGTTCTTGGGTTTTGTTTTGGCTTTTGGGGTGGGTTTTTTGCCTGTCTGTACCATCTGCTGTGTTCTACTGTTCTCTCCTTATTTTCCAGACTGGGTTATTCTTCAGACCTGATGGTTACTATGTCCTTTATTCTCATGTGTGATCATGTCCTTAGAGATAAAACTGGGGCATGGAGCAATGACTTGCATGTACCCAAATCTATTCCTGTATTGCAATTGGGCCACTATATGCTCTTGGAAAAGGCCTGTGAGGTGCGCTGTGGAACATATTTAAATGCCCTTAGTGTGTCTGTGGCCACATGTGCGTGTCTTAAGTTTCTGTGACATGGAAGTTTTTAAATTGAGGACTTTCTTCACGTTCATATAAAGCACGTGTCATTAAAGTTAAATTTGTATTAGTGAAAATAAATAGATGAGTAAGTGATATT
This sequence comes from Haliaeetus leucocephalus, assembly GCF_000737465.1. Classification (NCBI taxonomy): domain Eukaryota; kingdom Metazoa; phylum Chordata; class Aves; order Accipitriformes; family Accipitridae; genus Haliaeetus; species Haliaeetus leucocephalus. The sequence goes on from NW_010972556.1 coordinate 2,545,479, forward strand.
TTTCATCTTATAGTAATTTTTAAAGAATAATGGTTTGGGTTTATTTATGATATGTAAGACAAAAAAGTATGTAAACCTGGATTCTTATTACTGACTTAAAGTTGCATTTTGGAGAAAGTTGTTTGTTTTCTGGACAACATGTTTCCATAAGTTTTAATTCTGTGAAGTATGAAGAGAAGTGGTCAAGGAAATGAGTGAGGTTATTGTCTTTGCAGCCACATTTTTAATGAAGAGACTGTATGTAAATTGAGCCTGAAAATTAGTGTAAGCTTTAGGTGGTATTCTGTAACATTTAGAAACAATTTGAAGGTTTTCCCTATTAATATTGAAATATTGAACTAATTGAGTGGAAGTACAGAGTAAAAGGACAAAATTATAAAAGAGGCTCTGAGATTTTATGCAAAGTTAAATCAAACACATTTCAATGTGGTGAAACTTCTGAAGACAAGCACTGGTCATTTAGGAAAAGGTGGTTTAAAATGATGCACAGAGAATGTTATTCCAAGTATGTTTACACTTGCTGTTTAGAATTTGCCTGAAATTAAAAGGAACTGAATAATCTGTTAGGTTAAGATACAGCTTTTGATGGAGAAACTTCTCATAGTTCTACCAAGACGATGCAGATCTTTCAGGTTTAAGACTCATTCTTTATTGACAATTTTGTCTTGTCTTTTCTGCCATTTCTTCCAAGTAAACATTGTTTCTGCAGATAATTTAAAAATACTGTTCACAGTAGAAAGGACAAAAGTAACTATAGTTTTTAATGAAGGAACAAGAGTTTTGTGATTAGAAAGTTTTGTTAAATATTGATTGGAAAGGAGATGACATTATAAAGGTAAAAATATTTGATTAGTAATTTTTGTCATCTGTGCTTGTAATCAAACTGGAAATAAAATTTAACAATGTCTAATGCTTTTTCTGTTTGAGGGAATATTACTATGTATTTAATGTTCCTAGGTATTATCAGCCTGTGCAAACCTGGAAATTCTGGGATTCAGTCTCTTATTGGAGTACTCTGTATACCAAATATGGAAATACGGGTAGGTGGTAAATATTTAGTACTGATGTAGGAATAATAATGGATGCTTTACTTAACATATTCTTAACATTTTAACAATTTAGTGGTTTAAACACAGACTCCAGTTACGAAACCACTATCCTCGAGTTTATTTGACCCCCAAGTTCAAGTCTGTAATTCCATCATAACATTCCTGTGAGAATGGCAGCACACCCTTTATATCTGAGAGGAGGGAACGAAGGAGAGAAAAGTACATAAAATAACTTTTACTCTGGTGACAAGTCAAAGCATGTTCACAGTAGCTGCAGTTATGAGTTTAAAGCAAATAACCAGAGCTGAATCCAAGATGGAAAAAAAAGTTTATTCCCAATTACCTATTAAACAAAGAAGTTGATGGTGGCATCCGTAACTGTTCTAAAAATCTGTAATCCAAGTAGCTTGAGCTTCTGTAGAATTCATAGTGACAATAAGGCACAGTTCTGAAGTAAACACGCCCCTTCCCTTCTCTTCTCCACATGATTTCAGTTTATGAAAATAAGCATGTTATCTAAAAAAGAAACACTGAAACAAATACACCAATTTTAGCTCTCTATAGAAATACCAACTTCAACATTAATAGTGAACAAAAGGACAATTTTTGTAAATCTATAAAATTCCTTTTGTGGTTTTTTTGGTAGCGAGGTCTGCTTGAAGTTCTCTATGATATATTTCGCCTTCCTCTTCCTGTTATCGCAGAAGAATTTATTGAGGCACTTCTCAGTGTAGGTAAGTATTTAGTAGCAGTTCACATAAGAATTCTGTCTATTAAGCTCTTCTACAAATTTGAACCCTTCACTGCCTCCTTTATATTGTAAATTATGTCAGCATTAACTGTTTCATCACTGAATTAATTAGGTGCTCTGAAGTCCTGTTTAAAATTCTTTATCAACCATTAAATGTTGTAAGTTTGATAAAAGATCAGTGGTGGAGCACAATGGAACATTTATGCAAAACACTGTGTAAACACATTACTACAAATTAGACTTATTTGAAGAGTCAGAAGTATTAGTAATGTAAAAGTGTTAGTTGAATGTTACGGAAAAGTTCTTGAACAGTCTTTTCTATATATTGTGTAGTTGCTAGCAATCTCCACTGCACTTTAGCAGACTTTTATTTTTTCCTGGGGCAAGTGTATTCTTTTTCATGTCTCTATGTTTAGCAGAGTTAGTCTTTTATCTTTAGAATTACTCCTTTGTGAACCCAAGCGTATCCTCTGCTTTGTATCGCAGTGCAAAAGTATGAGCCCAGAAGGAGTAAGTTTCAGCCTTTAATGTTCCAGCAATTCTCTTCTCTGAACTTCGATTATAAAAGCTTAATCCTTGGTCTGCATTTAAGTAAATAAATCATTCTTTGTTGCAAACTTCCTGCTTTCTGACTTATGGATGTACATTTTTAAATGTTAAGTCTTATGATATTTTCTATTAAACAAGTTTAATGTGCTTATGAATTGGAAGTGTCATTATTTTGATTGATACTTAGATACAATCTTTGTTCTAGCTTTGAAGTTAGCCTTGCTTTGTTCAGCAGTGTGAATTAGATAACTTGTTAGGGATCCCTTCTGACAAAATTTTCTGTAATTTGAAACCTGAAATAACATTTGTTGGCAATGACTATTGTTTACCTACTGACAACTATTAAAATAACACTATGAAATCCAATGTTATAATTACCATTGTCCATATTTTCTTGTTCTAGATCCAAGCAGGTTTCAGGACTGCTGGAGACTTTCTGATGGCTTTGTAGCTGCTGAAGCTAAAACTATATTACCCCATCGAGCCAGGTCAAGGTGAGCATTTAGTGAATTCAGTCTAAACCCTTGTTTTTGTTTTGTGGTGGTGTTGACAAAATACTTGTTGCTTTCTTGCAGAGACAATAAGAAATGAACTCTCTAAATTGTTTCTATACTTTCTTTCTCCTTAGGCCTGATCTTATGGATAATTACTTGGCTTTAGTGCTTTCAGCTTTTATTACCAATGGACTTCTAGAGGTAACTAGTGACTTTAAGTTTGAATAGATGCTTGCTATTTTTTTCCTATAAATATTAAAATAAGATGTTGTACATTAAATGTAATAATTTTTTAATTTTTTGAAGGGTTTGGTTGAAGTGATCACAAGTAGTGATGACCATGTATCTGTCAGAGCAACTATCCTTTTAGGAGAACTTTTGCACATGGTAAGTAAAACTTTTTGCTGAGAATAAGTAGTATTGGTAGCTAGTTGTAAATAGATATTTCCTATTATAGCTTTGAATTTATGTTATGAACTTGGAACATCTACTTTTCATCAGAATAGTGGGTTAATTTACATTACATCTTTAGGCACTTCATATATTAAAAGCAGTATGAACCAATAGGAAGGCTGTTTGGAAAGTATTGAAAGTGGGGTTCTGCTCCAAGGATAATCCTCAGCTCTCAAACTCTCACCAATACACTTCCTTGCCTCAGTAGCCAGTTGTATTTTTAAGCTGGAGTCCTGCAAACTCACCCATCAGTTACTGTGTTTGGGAAAAGGACCATTGCAGATTTGGGCTTTTTTTAGAATGATGGTAGCCCTCTGGCAGTGTGTCTAGCTTTCTGCCTCACAGGCTAGGCAGACAGAACTTTTTTCATGTTCTGCTTGGTGTGGCTGGGGCACTTGATTTATTCATTCAGGCAACTCCAACTTGGTGGAGTGCTCTTTTAGCCTCGTGTGGGTAGCCCCTGCTACAGAGAAGCTGAAGGGACTGTGCTTTGTTCTGCTTCCCTCTACCTAACAGCTTTTACAGCAGCTTCTCTCTCTTAACCCAAACTATTTTGGTATAGAGATAATATTACTGTTTTCATATATACTCCAGTGCTACCTTTCAGCTTCCCAAGGAGCTGTTAGTCATATGTGAAGTGGCATGATTTACCTTTCTTGCAAAATAGTTCTTTTATCTTTCACATCCTGTATTGATGACAAGAATAGCATATGTAGCAGAGCATTTTTTGATTAGTTTTCTTGTGCTTGTTCTTTTAATCTTTTCTCCAAATAAACTATTTTATAAGAGATGGTAAGATCTTGAAGTACAACTCTGTCTTACAAAAATTTGAAAATGAATTATCAGAAATAGTCTGCATCTCAGGACTATCTGCTCATTTCAGTGGTGCTTAATGCTCCAAAAAGAAGATCTGAATCTTCAGATACAAGATTGCTTATTACTACAGTGATTTACAACATCTCATCTCAGCAGCAGGTGTCACAACCACAACAAATCTGTTCTGTAGTCTCTTCAGTGACTTTTCTTTAAATTATTGGTGGAATTTGAGTATTCAGTTAGCTATGTAGTGTAAAAAGAGGAATCTGTAACAACATATGCTACTTTTCTGGTTTCTGGAATACTTTTGAATGGGAGTGACTGTTAACTGACATTTGAGTATGCTGCAAAGCATAGGTATTTTTTGGTTTTCTGAAGAGGTGATTCATTGGTCAGAGATGACTGTTTATCAAAATACTGCACAAATATTTGTACTTTTATTTAGTTTTAAGAGATTGAAGTATTTCTTTATCTTCATTATTCCTTAGTTTCCAAAAACGTTTGCAGAACTACCTATGTTTCCCAAAATGAAAGCAATTAAATGTCTAGTAATTTAGGAAGTTATGGTAATTAGATTTTTTTTGTGCAGAAAGCTTTTAACAGAAATCATCAGCTTAAATTGTATTTCTGATTTTGGATTTTTTTAGCACTTTTGTACACATGTCATGGGTATCTGATGCTTTGCATGTTTTTACATATAACCACTTAAAAACCACCAATGCAAACAATACAGATTAGAAGGCTCTGAGATCCAAAATTGTCTTAAGTTATTTTCAATTGTATTTCAGATTGATTAGTTAGATCAAATATTCAAAATAGTATGTGTAATTATTGCTTTTTGATGTTATGCAAAAGGTAGTTTTATTGTTATGTCTTTGTGAAAGTCGTGTGAAAAGTGGTAGGTAGTTCAAATGTTGATCCTAAAGAGATGGCTGAAAATGTTGTAATGAATTATTCTAACAGGTCTTTTGTTGGTTTTTTTAGGCAAACACAATTCTTCCTCATTCTCACAGCCATCACCTGCACTGCTTACCAACGCTAATGAATATGGCAGCATCTTTTGACATCATGAAAGAAAAAAGACTGTAAGAATTCTAAGTTACTAAGTTACACTTAAAAATATCCCCCCAGCTGAGTGAAAACCTACGTTACAAGCTTTCTGGTGGCAGAAAGTACTTATGTCTTTATTTAAAATCAAACAAACGCATGCATATAGAAAAGCTGTGTCACAATTACTAGGGAGATCGTCTCCAGTGCATCATTCCAAAAGTGTTTGCATTAACAATTTAGAAATCTGGAAAGAAAGTTTTGATAGTAGATTTCAGAAGACTTCTGTGTGGATTGCAGACTTTTACACAGAATTTTTCTTAAATGAACTCTAAGGCACTGTTCAACCAAGCAACATCTGAGGCGTGTTCTGTGTGTTTGACCTCTCCATTGTTTCACGCTTTTTTGGCATTTTGATACAATTAAGCTTTCAAAACTAAAAAAGCCTGCATGAATTTTGTTTTCTTCTGTTGTTGTTTATCTATAGTTAATTAAATAGTAAGAGACCAAATCAGTGAGTCATTATTAGTGTGAGCAAGAGAAAAAACGGTAATATTGACATGGTGCTGGTTTTTTGTTGCTTTTCTTTTAAAACCATTTTTTCTTCAGAAGAAAATGGTGATTGTAACATTAGTAATTATGTTAAAACTTTCTGGTGCTTTTGTTCAAATTTTGCACTGATAATTTTTTTTTGTTCTATTTAAATATAAGAATGTATGAACAGGAATTTTAAATTTAGTGCAGCATTCTGCAGTGATATGTATTAGGGAACAGTCTGGCAGTCATGGTGCTAATCAAATGAGGTATATTTAGGTATCTGATTTGAACTAGAAATACCTGAATTTTTAGATATTAAAAAACTATGGGCTTTTTATTTTACTTATTTTTTACTTATTTAGAATTTCTCTGTACATCTTGCAGTCTTGCAATTTAACCTCTGAAGTGCTCTTTCATAAAATACCATCTCCTGGGTGCTTCACACAATTCAAACCTCCTGCAAACCTCCTGAGGGAAAAAAGTCAAATAAATTGATAGATTCATGTGTCTTAAAACATATTTCTGTAACTCAGTGTTCTTCCATTTCTTTTCGGAGACCCATTTAAATTGTGTGTTGGGTTTTTTCTGTATTATAGGAAATGGTTTTGTGAATTGCTCTTGCCATTCCTGATCTGCCTTGTCAGATCAGTATTATGGTAAATATGACTTTCTATTTTGTCTTTCATTGTGTTGTCAGTGATAAATTGCAGAATCATTCTGAGCTGCTGCTGTGAAATGATAAATGTTTCTTGTAGAGTGCTTCCAAGAAATGTAGTGCTCTTCTGCTTTTTAGTTTTGAAGTTTTCTTATGTGTCAGTACAAGACTTTAATATGTGAAATCACAAGTTATTTTTCAAAAAAGACATATCTGAAACTCCATCACAGGTTATTTCACTTGGTCAAAGCTGTGGGATGAGAGGAAGGATGAAAAACAGAAGGGATACGTTTGTGTATCATGTACAGTTTTTTTGCTTTTTTGCATTTGTGGACATACCTGAGAGAGTAGTAGAATTCCTGGTTTTGTTGAAAGAAAGTGATTTTGTAGAAGTAATATTTTTTTTATTTGGGGATGTTGGTCTTGGTCAACACTCTGCTTTGTTTCATACTCTGAAAAACTGTAAGCCCTGTTATGGATTAAATTTATGTAATTCAGATAAGTGACCAAATTCAAATGTATTTGTTGGTTTGAAGATAATATAAAAACACTCTCGTACCCTATGAGAATTTTTGTTAATGGGGAAGAAAGGTAGATGTACCTCCTCCTTTTAGACTTCCTTATTTTATATGCTCAGCAGTTTTTGTCTTTTTTTGCTACCACTATTTTGTAATTAACTGTTTCTGCCCTTGTCAACTGTCATTTCTGTTAACTTCGTATCTTTTCCTGGAAAACTTACATGCTGTTGCTGAACTATTCAGATACAAAGAGCAGGAAGCATACTACTGATACTTCTGCCACCCTTGGCGGGGGGGGGGGGGGGGGGAAGAGAATTTATAAGAAATACTTCGTTAGTCAAAGTTGAAGTAGCCTCCTCAACTCTCAACTTCACTACAGAATGTTGATCTACTGTGACATCTCACAATACTCATTAACTTTAAACTTTACAAATCTTCTGTGGACTGTGATAGACACCAGTAATTGCAGAGTAGAAGGAAAGGTATCAATAAGGCTTATTCTTCAGTACTAGAGGTTCTGAAAGGTAATTTTCTGTACAATTTCAGTACAAGACTGAGTCCTATGTATGTATGAAAACTTGTATTGAGAAAATTATTTTCTTTTTATTTGCTTTGGAATTGTTAGTCAGTTTTTTCTTGAGCTATGTTTGTTTGCTCAAGATAGAGCAGTGGTGCTCTTTAGTTGGATAACAGTTGCCAAATACTGATTACAGGGTTTTTTTTTCCTATTAGACGAGCAAGTGCTGCACTCAACTGCTTAAAACGTTTTCATGAGATGAAGAAAAGAGGACCTAAACCTTACAGCCTCCATTTAGATCATATTATTCAGAAAGCGATCTCAACACACCAAAAAAGAGATCAGTACCGTGTGCAGAAAGACATCTTTATTTTAAAGGTATTACCATTATTGAGTTTCCAAAACTGAATTTGACTTTGTATTTTGGAGACTTATATCCTGCCTACCAAGCTTCACTCTCTCATCTAAATCAGAGCCATTTAAGTGATTTCTTTATAGTATTTTTTCATTTAATTTGTCTCGTAGGTACTTGTGGATACTATATTGCATTTCTAGAATTTGAGGAGTGAAATTACAATAATTCCTCATGCTTTTTAGGACCAATTGTGATCTCTTACTATTAGATTCTTAATGCAGTACTATAACAATGCAATTTACTTTCAAATGCAAATTACTGTGGAGCACATCTCTTTTAATGATTGTTATGTAAACAGTAAGTATATCGTGTGACAAGACTGAAAAAAATGGTGCAAGGTAACTGTAGTTGTTCGTGTCTGTATTCCAGGATACAGAAGAAGCACTTGTAATGAATCTTCGAGACAGCCAAGTTCTCAATCATAAAGAGAATCTTGACTGGAATTGGAATCTAATAGGGACCATACTGAAGGTGAGCTTAAAAAGGGCGTGATACTACTTTTATGAAATTGTTTGGAAAAAGTCTCCATTTCATACGAGAGCTTTGAATTTCTAATATTAACTCCACAGTACATCACATCACCTGTTTTATTTCAGAAAACTAGGATCTCATGGATTTATCAGTGCTGATACAGTCTGTTTACATACAACCCTTAAACTATATACAAAAATACACTACAGTTACATTCACAAATTTATTAATAAGCATGTATTAAATTTTATATAACTTTATTTGTATAAAAATAGACTTTAAAGAATTAGCTATATTGACTTTAAAGCTGCTAATATTTTAGACTTCAGTCCAAACTATACAGGGATACAGAATTTTCATAGCAGAATTTTTTTATATAATGTGAGCTAAAGGTTAAGGCTGCAGGTGGGTTATAGATCAAACCTCAGATGCTTAGTCTGAGCCACATATGAAAACTTCAGTAATATGCAATCTCATTGTATGTTCTGAACTAGTACAAATACTCTTATAGCATCAAGTTCATTACAAACTTAACTTGTTTTTACAAAATAAAGGAAGTATCTCTGACAGGGAAGGCACTATCTTAAATATATTTAATGCACAGTTTTTAAGAGGCTGCCTCTTTTTTTTAAGCAGAAAACTTACTTTCTTTGAATATAGAAAACTTTGTACTAAGTATAGTTTTCGAACCAAAATAGCTCCTGTCATTCTGTGCATCAAAGCCATCCTTCTGTTATTACCCCAAGTAGTAAAATTTTCTTACTGTCTCCTTACTGTGGTGTTATAAAGATGGTTAAAGTCTAAAAAAGGATTAATGGTGACAATAATCAAGATTATATTTAAAAAAAAAAAGAAACTAAATATTTCTGTGTGTTTTTTCAGGGACTGTTAAACTTGAGATAGCAAGTATCTCTCTGGTGTAAAGACCTGAATTTGTATATGACAGTAGCTTTGCTCCACCAAATTTCACTGTTCACAGGTTTTTACTGCAATTACTAGATTTACTGGATTACTAGAGATCTATGATTATTAATCATAGATATTTTTACCTTTGATTCAGTATTAAAGATAATAAACTGTTTTTCAGAATCTCACTGTTAATTAATCTGTGTTGTACTTTGACAATGGAAGTTTTACTACAATTTTATGTAGTTGACCACTAAGGTTTTGTTTGGTTTTTTTTTTTACCTGAAATTTAGGTCAAACTGTCAATTTCCGTGATATCTCAGACCTCCCCAGCAGTATATTTCCTAGTGTCCTGACAAACAGTTTATAATGTCTCAAAATCAGGGACTTCAGTCTTTCAGAATGAGAAGTTTGTGTTTTCTGATTTGATTCTAACCACTTCTGTTCCTGTTAAACTGCACAACACCAGCATATAGTAAGATAATGTTGTCAGAGTGGTCCCTCTTTAGTCCTCGTATGAGCAGGATCCAGATTCCAGTGTTTGGACTTCACTATCTCATGCGGCTACTCGCCTCTCTTTTGGCTGTCACAGCCTTACAGCTTTAGAGCATCAGCTTTCTAACCACCTCACTACTTGCATTTCATGTGATCCCTCACTGCCTTTTTAACTTGCTCAGCTTGCTGTCTAAGCTGCTAAAAGAGCAGCAAAAGTGGCATCAGTCAGGATGGAGGAATTGCAACTTTGTTGTTCACAGCAGAGCTTCATACTTTTTCTGGAACTGTTACTAGTGTAGTCAGTTTTACTAATCATTAACTAGTGCACTATACCTCTTAATACTAGTATACCAATTGGAAATGTACAATTGTATTGCTTAGGTAGGAAAGAATGCTTGCTGCACTCTTTTTCCATCCATTCCAAGAAGATACTAGTAGCAGCAAAAATAAATCTGAAACTGTAGAGACAACAGATAGCTATAAAACAGAGGAAAATATAATAGGAAGAAAGGATAGGTCCGGAAGAGAGTATTATGACTTCATGTGATCCTTCTTAAAACCTCTTATGAAGTATCAACAGAAGAGTTAAATACTGCTTATTGAAATGGTATTAAAGTGAGCTATAACAGAATAATGATTATTTTTAAATCAAATCTGATTAATAGTGAAAACAACAACAAAGATTATTTGCCTATTAAGCATATAATTTTTTTATTTTTTAGAGAAGAAACTGAGAAAAATTGTTTATTTTTCATTAGCTTTTCATAGTTTGAAGTTTTCATTAGAATTGTGGCCTTGTACGCATATCATGTGACCAACATGCCTTGTCCTTCTCTAGAAAGAAATCAGACAGTTCTTGGAGCAAGAATTGTGGGATTTTCAATAAAATAAGGGGGGTTTTGTAGCTAACATTAGATGCAAGGAAACTTTACACTTCTAATTTTTAGGTAAATATAACTATAGTAGAAATGAGTAAATTATAGTGACTAATCAAGGACTGATGTGCAAGTTTCATATAATGCTATATTTGCTGTTTTTCTAGTGGCCAAATGTAAATCTAAGGAACTACAAAGATGAACAATTACACAGGTATGTAAAAAATTATGTAGACTTCCTTTGAAGAAAGAAATTTGGAAAAACTGAGTTTTAATATTGCAATAAACTATTCTTGGATATGTCACTCTGCTAAAACTTAATCTTTAGATAAGCAACAAAAAATCTGGATGATTAGGTTGCAATATTTGCTTTAAATAAACACGTCTAAGCTTTAGTGGTTTTTCTATATACAGATAGTTTATGTATTTATTCCCTTAACAAGAATCATACCAGCTTTGCAAACACCTTATTTGATTTTAAACTTCAAAATTATTACTGCTTTGATATATTTGTACATTAGTATTTGATATCAGCACTTGACAAATTTTGACAGAATAGGTTTACAGTTGTACAGTTATATAGTTACATCTTTCATCAAAAACCAAGAGGAAGTTATTTCTATTTGCTATTAATGGCAAGGGAAGCATGTGTGATTCTGGAAAAAACAACAACAACAAAGTACAGCTCTGGTTCCTTTCATGTCTGTTGGTGTTAAGACATTTTTATTACTTTTGTGCATGTGTGGCAATAGTGTAACTAACTCATTGTTAGATTTCCCTTTTAATATGCCTTTGACAAATTCATTTGATTAAATTATTTTGAAGAGTAGTTCTGTATTTGTAGGCATGGAAAGCTATCTCTACATGGATTTGAGGAAAAAACTAAAGCTAAAACATGCTGAAAGGCTCACACTTCCATTTTAAATTTTTACTAAAAAGTAATCAGGCTACTTTATATAATGTTCCCAGCATAAGTCGTAGTCCTATTGTAATCATAGCCATAATTTAATTTTGCATTTGTATTTATTCTGGGGTTTTTTTCCTTCCCTAAACTTTGATTGCCAGTCTGTACTTTGTGGTAAAGGATTATTTTCTAAATCTGGTGGTTTATAACGTCGCTTCTCTAAAGTAATGTCTGCAGTCCTGGCTGACACCCACACCCACACTTCTACCTACCTACCTGAGATGGTGTTCCTCTTCCTTGGTTTTGTGCTGCACTCAAGTGTTGTTCAGCGCCTAAATAATTTAATTCTAAATAAACTGAGAAAATCTAGGATTGAGTTAGTATAAAACTTCTACAGTTCATTGATCCTTTCTGCAGGATTGTGCTAGATGCTTTAATGGCTCTAAAATGCTGTTGCTTTTGTTTAATAATAACTAATTATCCCTGAATCTCTCTAGTTTCACTGCTGGTTTTAAAAAATTTTCAGCCACTTTGTTTTTGAAGTGTAACTTCCATATTTATTTGTCCTTCCATAAGTTGATTTTTTTAACTGTTAGTGTTCTTGTGATTATCTCATCTTGAATTTCACTTTAACAGCCATATTTCTGTTACAGATTCCTTCATGTCATAGGGATACAGTTAATGCAATATGTGTATACACGTGTATGTGTATATACATGCATATACACACTTAAGTATATACATATCTAAACAGACATAAATATGTGTTAATATATATAATATATTTATTGCTAATAACCAAGAATAAAATACATTTCATTTGACAAAATTTAAACAAGCCATCAGATTTCCATTGTAATTGGTCCTGTGTTTGGTTGGGAATAGTGGCTTACTCTCACTTTAACTAAAGGTGCAGTGCTTTAGTAAAGTTTTTGTAATGCTTGACATACCTACCTTCAGACAGAACATTCTGTGTTACTTTAAAGCACAAATGTGTGTTTATTTTTTGACTAACAATTGGTGAGGGGAAGTTCTTTGCTGAAGACTTTATTCCTGCAATGCAAAACTCAAGCAATACTGGTCACCATGATTTCAAAAAGGCTGAGTGAAGAGTCTGTGTTTGCAATTGCTGTGTTATGCTTCAGAAATGCTTAAGTGAGGTGAATGAAAATACTGTTGCTGAATAAATAAGGCCTTTGCCTGGAAGACCACAAAAATATATTTTTCACAGCAGCGTTAACTATTATAGCTGAAGAAACCTCAAGTCACAGATTCTTCTTTCACCCTTTGTAAGTCTAGATAGTATAGTCTTTGAAACTCACCACAGGATAAATTACAGCAGAATAAATTATAAGCATGAGCATGAAAAGGAAGCTATGGCTTCTAAGAGCATAGAGATTTTCAGTTCCTTTGCTTATTTTAAGTGATGGCATAGAAAACCCTTTATAACACACAGTACAGCTGCATCTCTGAAATCATGTCTGGGTAGACTCATTACTGCTACCTGCTACTCTTATAAATTTTGAAAATTTATTGCCAATAAGCTAATTTAATGGTAACATATCTTTTGTACCAGCATCATTTTATACTGTGAGACTGACCTTGTCATACTGAAAAATAGCAAATTCTTCATTACTTTCCATAGGTTTGTAAGGAGATTGCTATATTTCTACAAGCCTAGCAGTAAACTGTATGCCAACCTGGATCTGGACTATGCCAAAGCTAAGCAGCTCACTGTGGTGGGTTGTCAGTTTACTGAATTTCTTCTTGAATCAGAAGAGGTAAGAAATTTTCAGCTACAAGGCTGGAGATAGAATGAGTAGTGCTGCTGTATGCCACTTAGAGGAAAAAGTTTAGTAAAGACTTCCATAGTCTTCGGGTGTTAAATCTAAAGTGGTCAGTGTAATTAAGAAATAAAATCTTGAATTGTCCAGATGAGACACTAAGGAAGACAACTGTGTTTAAGTTGAAGTTTTATTAAATACAGATTTATTAAATGTGACTTAGGGTTTGGAGGGGGTTTTTTTAATTTTTGCTATGAATATCCTTCCTTTCTCTACCTCCTTTCTTCTTGTGTACTGAAGACTTTTATGCCTCAGGCCAGAGGAAAATGTCATTGAACAATTCTTTTCCTGGAAAGAATAGAATTGGTCCCAAGATGTCTCCAAGCTAAACTCTCTTTCTTTGCCTTGAATCTTTTTTCTTTAGTCTGAATTGTGTTTGCCAGCCAGCATGTCTATTTTGTGTCTGTAGTCTGTTTGTACATTTCAGGAAACTTAAAATGATGGATTTCAGTAAAGGAGACACAGTTCTGTTACTAGTAAATGCTCTTACTCTTTGTTTTTTAGGATGGACAAGGCTACCTGGAGGAGTTGGTTAAAGATATTGTACATTGGCTCAACTCTTCATCAGGAATGAAACCTGAACGTAGTCTTCAAAATAATGGGTTACTAAATACCCTTAGCCAGCACTACTTTCTGTTTTTTGGTACTCTCTCTTGTCACCCTCATGGAGTGAAAATGCTTGAAAAATGTAACGTGTTTCAGTGGTGAGTGTTTCTATTGTGTTTGAATTGTGCTTACAGGTATAATAGTTACAAAAATTATAAACTGTGCATGAGGATTACTGTCTGTAAAGCTGAAAACTTGAAAGTTCTTTTGTTTTACTTACAAGTAATGATCCTTGGTTGTGGGGGGGTTCGGTATTTTTTTTTTAATAAAGGATCTTTTAGTCTGTCATATCTGAACAGGTATGGGTGGTTATATCACTAAATAGCTTACTTTTTCCTGTCCACACCTATCTGACAGAGATCAGTATCAGGAAGGATGATGCTGTACTGAAAAGACAGCGGGGGGGGGGGGGAAAAAACCAAACAAAACCAAACAAAAAAAAACACAAACAAAAAAACCAAAACAAAACCCACATAAACCTCAAAAAACTGGCCGGTATCATACTGTTTGTAAAATGTGATGGTGCATGTTGTACCTAAACTTCAGTCCAATATATTTGAGTGAAGCTGTGAAGTTCAAAATTCTGTTCAGGTACAAATAAACTTGCCTGCCTTTGGGAGTAAATTGTCTAGTGGCTAATACCAGTTTATTTTAAATATAGTAAACTTTAAGTGAAAATTCAGGTGTTTTGATGGACTCCTTTTTAATTATGTTGTTTTCATTGATTATTAGAATGCAGATTTTTTACTGGCTTCAGAATAAAATCTAGACAGTACTACTAATGTTATGGCAAGCTGTATACACAGAATGTTTTACAATGAGGAATTGTTCACAGAGTTTCATGAACGCTAATTTTTATACTCATAATCACTAATTAAAGTATGCTGACAAAATTATTACAGAGCAATTATGAAAACTGTTGGTTTGGGGATTTTCCCCTTGCAGTTTAGTGCATTATTTGGTCCCCATTTGACTATTAACAGCTGTAACAGTTTAAAGTTACTCCACTTCATGTGAGAACTTACTTTGTATTTTGAGTTTATAGAAATGAAAGTCTAATTCAAAGTACTTAAGTTTAAATTACTGATTGGGTTCAAATACTAATTTTTATTTTCTTCTCCCTCCCCTTCCCCCCCAGTCTTCTTAATCTTTGTTCTTTGAAGAACCAGGATCATTTATTAAAATTGACTGTTTCTAGTTTGGATTACAGCAGAGATGGGTTAGCAAGAGTCATCCTTTCTAAAATCCTGACAGCAGCTACTGATGTAAGTTCAGTTCAATTGTTAATTGCCACTAGACATTTATTTTCTTATTCAAGGTGTATGACTTTATTTTTAAGCTATTATTTAGCCAGAAGGATTTTTATTTTTGTTTCAGAGAAATGAAGCTCCTACTCATGTAGTTTTTGAATTTGCTGTGAACTTCACACTGTATATTGTATTTGTGCACAAGAAATTGAGTCATTCAAATAGAGGTTTCTGTCATGTATTAAGGGGCTTGAAGTCTTTAAATGCATATACCGAGTGTTACTGTCTAGGTCAGTGGACAGCCTAAATCAATTGTGAAGGCATCATTTTCACAAACAGAAATGTGTATTTCTAGCAGTAATAAACAGGTTAACCTTCCAGTGGTAGATACTGTTTTGATAATGATTGAGGTTACCGCAGCGGAACTGATTAGACACTATAGCTGCTGGAACAAAGGGGTGGTTCAGAAATAGGCATTGGGATTTGTACTTCTGAATCAAAGAATATGAGTGAAAATAAAACACAGCCTTAGGTAGACTTGGGAGAGGAAGCTCCTGAACCTTTAAGAAAAGAGAAATCAATCAGGTGTAATGTAGACAAGGAAGTATTGATGTCAGGGAAATGACAATTAGTAAGTTGAAATCTAAGTAGGAAAGAACTTCCGTTACTTCAGGGAGAGCTATTCCTCTGTTGTCTGGACAAGGCAGAATATATTCTAGAGTGGATAAAAGAGGGAATAAGGTAGATGCTAGCTTTAAATATCTCACTGTCTTTTGGAAGAGGAGAGGGAAGGAAAGAAATTCAGGATATTTCTCCAAGACCATCAAAGATACAATGATTCTTACAGGTAAAGAGTGGAGTCTGAAGGTAAGAGTTTGAAGGAATGGCTTTTTGAAAGTGAAGCTCCCTACTGAATAATTTTGAAGTAATCTTTCAGTGAAGTGATGACTTTGATATCCTTTCTTCAAAGTTGTTTTATGCCTAGTCTGAGCAAGAAAACAGAAATTAATATGTTGTGAGGATGCATGCCTATGTCTTTATTAGACTTCTAAGCTCCTGTTAGATGACTGTCACTTAAGAGCAATTTAGGCTGTGGAACTTTATTTAGCTGTTTCTACTGAGATTTCATGTCAATAGGTACTGCCCCCTGCCCCCCTCCACCACCTCCCAGTTATTTTTACCTCATAAAAAGAGGCTGTACATGGAGTAAAGAGCACTCCAGCATTTCAGTTTCTTCCAAATGCAGCTGGTTAACAATTAGAAAAAAGTCCAGGCATGCTGTCACAATCTCCTCAATGAATTATACAGTTACACTAATAATTTGAGGCATTTTATTATGAATTAGTGTTTGGGGTTTATGTTTTGGGAAAGATTCCTTGATTGTGGTATCTAAGGGATGAAGACTTAAATACTGTTTTGAGAGAGGTACTTCCAAATGTTTTCAAGTATCCAGTACACTACACCAGAAGCTTTATGTAGGTAGGAATGGGTTGATCTCCATCCAAATGTTCTGTGAAGACCTACTTTTGGACTTATTTTTATCTGGCCGGGGGGAGTGGCACACGACCAAAACAGAATGCATTCAACTCTGATACAGGTATCACTAGCTGTAAGCAGACTGGCTTGAAGTGGGTGCAGATATTGTCTGAACATACTGTCCCAAGCATATACAAAGCCAGAAAACAGTTGATGACTACTGCTGCTCTTAGTGATGATAACTAAAAATACAATTTCCACCTATTTGTAATTCAACTTAATGAATAATAGGTAGTAAACACTTCTTATACTTCGGATGTGAATAGAATAGACATCACTCTCTGGCACCTTAGAAATTAGGAAAGCTTGTAGAGCCCTCAGGCTCACCCATTTCAGTTCTGGTCTGTTTGGGATTATGAAAAGGATTAGGGATAATGATCTGATGGTTGGTCTTACCTTGACTATTTAATGTCAGACCTTGACAGATGTCCAAGTAGAACACTCTGGAGAAAGCTAAGAAACATTCTACAGGCTCAGAAACTTAAGAATGCACATTTTGGAGCTCAAACCTAAATAATTAGTTTTGAAGTTAGAGGTCCTTCTTGCCAGATATGCTGATAACTTCTTACATCTGTGATGTTTTAAGGTCTTGGCCTATGTTAGCAGCCTATGAATACTGAGTTCTAATGCTTCAATTTCCCAGTCTCACATTGATGTGAGGCCTAACAACCTAGGGAAGGGGTTGTCTAGGGAAACAGCAGAGATTAAGTAACTGTCTGGTTTTGGCAGTCTCCTGAAATCTAAAAGAATAGAAATTATTTGGCTATATCTTCTTAACTGCCAAGCACTGACTTACTCTAAGTAAAAGTGTAACCTTTCTCATATGTGCGCAATATGTGTCAGTGGTCCTTAATATCAGTTAGGTGTGCGTTCAGGTGTAGCAGGTCTCTAACCATAGCTATCCCCAGGCAAGTTCATAGCTGAGGTGTGTTGTGACTTAAATTCTGCTCCTTAGAGTTCAGTGTTGCAGTGGTTGAGACTGTACCCTGATTTTTGTACACTACAATACCATGAGAATACCGTCAATATTTTCTTTTTTAAAAAAGAATTTATGATAACGATTTTAAGAAATATAAAAAAATTAAATCTTGTTTGTTGACGACAAATGTAAATGAATCTTTTACTATCAGAATACTAAAAAAGAAGGAAAAGTTACTGTTTGAACCTCATAAATAGAGATTGACTTCCTTTGTGAAACATATTGAACGATGAGGGATGTACGAAACTATTTCAGGGTGTTTTGTTTCCTGAATTAGTTGACCTGCTTGAATACTTGAAATTCATAGGGAAATATTTTGTATATTTCATCTAAAAGAGGAAAATAACAAATAGAATGGACTGTTTCAGTCAGCAGAAGTGGGTCTATGCTTGCATCAACCACAGATGATTTCATACTTGGATAAAATTTATTCCCTTAAGAAATTCTTTCCCTGCTTTACCATGTGCCCAACCCCATAAGTTCTTATGATGAAAACTGAAGTGATGGTATTTTGAAGAGAAAATTTCACTGAGTACTACTTGACAAAAAGGCAAAATATTGACCTGTCGAAGAACCCTTTGGCAATGCTTGGTGTACACAGTATTGCCAGTATCATCTTGTGGATAAAATGCTTGTCTTCAGTGTTTCTGATGTTCATGCTCCCAATACAAGACAAAAGTGTAAAAAGCTAATCCAAAGGATAAAACCTTTTAAGTCTAGTATTAACTCTATCCTTAGTGGTATAAGTGGTATTTTTGAACAACTGCAATGGGCAAAACTACAAGTGTTCTCCAGAAATTAAAATATTCATGTGAGATGGAAATTGTCAATTCTGAGAGGGTAAGATACCTGAAAGAATATGGAAATATTGAACTGAAAGGTATTTGCGTGGGCAGTTCCACTGACTGAGGAGTAATTTGGAAGTACCTCTGTTTAGATGTTAGGGGAAGGTGTATCTGCCATTTTCTGGGTTCTATGGTCTGGAATTCTGAAATAGCAGCATTGTCAACAGCAGAAGAAAATTTACTCAGTTGTATTTAGCAAGCATGGTAGGAAAAAATTGAAACTTGGAACAGTTATACCACTCACGGCTCTGTCCCATGAGGAGAACATTTTTAATTACCAGAACTGACATTCTGTCACCTTGGACAAGTGAATCCTAAGATTAAAAATGAACATGCAGTTCAATTCAAATAAGGCACTTGCAAGCCCCTTCCACGTTACCTTTTCAAGGACTTGTGATGAGGACCTCGTAGGATGAGTGGAGCCTGTAAGCCTCTGGAAAGGGTTTGCATTAATTCATAATCCAGAAGACAAATTGTGATTTTGATTCTATATGCTGCCTCTGGCGTCTAAATTCTATTTAAAAGCAATACAAATGTATGGGACTGGTCATAATTTCTGAAAAGCTGTGTTTGTAAGTGAGAAAGACCATCTCCAGCAGGGATTCTTTCCTTCAGAAATTTTAATTCCCTGAGTTATTTGTTAATTAAATACCTTATCTGTTAATTTCAAAAGCTGAAGTTGCTCTTTTTGTTGGTTTAACTGAGATTATAGCTGCATACACATTTTAAAGCTATTCAGAGCTGTGAAGCAGGCTTGTTAGCTGTTTGCTAATGAGTGTCTCTGAACAAGGAAAACTAATTTCTGTAGCCAGCTTAGCATTAGATGGGGAGAGTAGCATTTTGGGCTGACTATATACAATGAAAACATTTACAGAGCAGTATCTATGTAGATCAGTGAAGCAGAAGCACATCTTAACCTGCTTCCAGGTGTGCTTTGGTCATTTGTGCTAGAGCAAATTAATACTGCCTCAGCTGCCTTTTTGCCAGTTCATGGTAAAAACACAGAGTACCCATTGTGTCCTCAAGTGCTGCAGTTCATGACCTAGAATTTCAACTTCATAGGTGGCTAAAGGGTAGATTTATCCTATATCTACTGGCATCTATGCTACGCTGTATGTAATCAGCTGAGCATAGTGACCTGTGACTTGCTGCTTCAATTCTAAGGGTCTCAAAGCCCTTTGATAGTAAAAGAATCTTCTGACAGATTTAGTACAGGGCTTTGTCTGTTTTATAATGTAGTTCGTGCATGAGTGAAGGAGGGGAATGTCTGTTTCCTCAGATATCCTCTACACTGCTTTTCCAATCAGTTCCCATCAAAAGTAAAAACATTCCAGCATTTTGCTTCATCTGGAAAAGCAATGCTGGGCTTTGCCTCTCTCGTCTGGGAAATGCATACAGGTGATCTTGGCTGCACAAAGGTTGTGACCCTGCTTGAAGACTTTAGGACTGTTGGAAATGCATGCAGTGGTTTTGCAGCCCCTGTTCTGAGGTTTGAACATCCTAGTGTGAGTCATTCCTTGTTGTAAAGACCCTTTTCTGTACCTTCACTTGCTTAAAACCCTGTTCTTCTGTTCTTTATACCTTTTTAGTTGTTCTTTTTATTTCTGATGGTAGAAAAACCAGAACTGCACACAGTGTCCAAGATGTCAACGCCCAGTGGATTTACCTAGCGACAATGCTGATGTATTTTGTTCTGTTTACTTTCAGTGGTTTTGGTTGCCATTGAACTTCTCTCTAATGCGTCCACAGAACCAAATAATACTAGCCCCAAGATCTTTTCCCTGGGTATAAAGAGCTGGCTCAGAGCCTGTTGTGTGTGTAAAGCTGGGATTATTTTTTCACTTCAGTTCATTGTTTCAACTTTATCTGCAGTGAATTTTATTTGCCATTTAATTGTCCCATCAGAGTCATGAATTCCTTCTTGTCTTTTCCATCTCTAAACAGAAAATTAAAAACTGTTCTAATTCTGTACTAGTTATCTGGATAGATTAATTCACGTTCAGGAAGTATTTCAGGAAGTGAACATTGTTCTCTTTCATTCTCTGTATCACACTCAGTGTAGTTGTAGCAGTAACAACAATTCTTTATAGACAAATTCTAATGCACTACACGACACTGAATTCTGGTTTCATATTATTGTGTTACTCTGTAGGCTTAACATCCTGATCAAGTGATCATTTCAGCATAATAGCTCTTGTTCTCATCTTTAATAAATATGCTGCTAGTCGTCTATTCCATGTTCAAGATATACCGCTAACAGTATGCAAGCCACTTCAAAATGGTTGTGCAGCCTAGGCCGGAGTTGCGAATCACTGTTCCACGGTCTGTCTTCATACGTGTGTTACATCATTCCTGCATCCACTCCAAAAAATAAGCCTCTGTGTATTGAATAAGTAGAAATGCACACATGATATTTGAAGTTGAAATAATGGGACAAGATTTTTTAAATGAACTGTGCACATTCACATTTCCTGCTCTCACTTTCTTTCAAGTACTGCTTGCCAAGTATTTCTGGAGGGAAAAAAAAACAATCCAGAAGATACTGTTAACCTAGGTAGTGCTGTCCAACCTGGACCAATTCACCTATCTCTTGGAGTACAGATATTCACATGCATCCCAACATCGATCGTTTATATTTTAATGTATAGAAAATTTACTTGGTTATAGCTATCACAGCTTTAAAGGTGTAGGGACTGAAGACCTGAAAAAGGATTTGGGCACCTGATTTTGTCTTTTCCAGCTATGCTTGTGTAAGTATAGATAACACCTTTGCTAGTAAGCATATATTGTAAGGGTTGTTCTGTGCTTGCTCCGGAACACTGCAAGTTCTTGTAGATTAAGCCTGTTTCCTTCTACTTTGTGTGTATTTTTTCTAATAGGAAATGGTGTTAATCAATTTATGCTGTTTATTCAGCAAGTTCTGAACAGCAGTACAGGAACTGACAGGGTACTTCTTTCTGCTATCACTTGGAGAAATTCATAGTAGTAAACTAAGTATTGGGAAACTGTCTTATTACAGAAAATAACATTTTTCTATTTAGAAGGTTTTCTGAGACGTTTTGAAGATCAGATATGTTTGGGAAACAATTTAAAATGTATTAAAATAAATTCCCCAGAGGTTCTAATATTTGCTTGTTAAAGCTTTTTGCAAAATATTGCATACATGAAAGTATATGCAATAGCACTGGCCATTTACAAGGTATTTTTCCTCCTAATCCTGATGACTTTGTGTAGTGCTATCACAGCGAATGACTAATTGATAACTGCTTTCCAGGGAGACTTGCAGTGACCAGATTACTAGTGATCTCACACTCAAATTTCCCATTTGATAAGAGAGAAATAGCTCTCAAATAGACTGTAGTTTTAATACATAAGGTGTGTATCACAGCTACTTGCTGTAAAATATGGTAATTAAAATGTATTTTTTTAAAGTGGTAAATCATTGACTACATTAGCTATTTTTCTTCCATTCAGAAAAACATTTTCCTTTTGCAGAGCTGCAGGCTGTATGCAACAAAACACTTAAGAGTATTACTGAGAGCAAATGTAGAGTTCTTCAGCAACTGGGGGATTGAGCTACTGGTGACCCAGTTACATGATAAAAATAAAACTATTTCTTCTGAGGCACTTGATATTCTAGATGAGGCATGTGAAGACAAGGTGAGCATCCTTTCCTTTTTCAATCTCTTTTTGGTATGCTACTCTGTAAGCTATACCCCCCCCTCCCTCCCCCCGTTAGCAAAGTAAAAGTATGCAAGAAGTTACTGATGGTTTCCTTCTTGATTGTCATTGATGGACTTCATAATAGTTTATAGACCCCGTTGCTGAAAATACTGCAGTATTAATGATAAGAAGATGTAGACTTCTGGCTTATGCCTGCTCTTAAATATGGATTCAGACTACTTCAGCTATTTTGATCATTATACTTCTTGTGAAGTAATATATATATTTAATGACAGATGGTACCTAAAGTGGATAATATTAGAATGAGGTTGGTGCTGTTTGGTACTTTCTTTTGTGAAAAACTTGCTGCTTCATTGCTGGTAGATTATTGTAGTTGCTGTAGTTTTCAGGATTATATAGTGCTCAGATACTCCGTATACATTTTTAATTATTTTAGGCCAATCTTCATGCCCTCATCCAAATGAAACCAGCTCTTTCTCATCTTGGAGACAAGGGTTTGCTTCTACTCCTAAGGTAAATGTTGAATATGCTCTTTGTCTTTACAGTGTGAAAACAA
The DNA here is from genome assembly GCF_000737465.1 of Haliaeetus leucocephalus. Lineage (NCBI taxonomy): Eukaryota > Metazoa > Chordata > Aves > Accipitriformes > Accipitridae > Haliaeetus > Haliaeetus leucocephalus. The sequence continues at coordinate 2,568,228 of NW_010972556.1, forward strand.
GTAAGTTTGTTTTTATTCAAATTACGTGATTTGTTTTAAGTGGAGTACTAACTGTCTGATGTTGCTTTACAGATTTTTGTCCATCCCAAAGGGGTTTTCATATCTAAATGAAAGAGGTTATGTAACAAAACAAATGGAAAAATGGCAAAAGGTAATGCTAAGAATAAAAGGTGTGCTTGATACTAGGTGGAGAAAGGGTGTGAATGTGCAGGTTTAGAACGTCAAAGATTCTTAAAAATACTGCATATTCATATATGTGTATTGCTAATGCCAATATATTTATTGTCTCAGTGACAACAATTTTGCTGAAAAAGGTTGACAGAGACTCAGAGGAGCTATGGAACTGTATACATGTGTGCTTCTGATTTACCCAGGCCTTTTATATAATTTTGGCATTTCAGCAAATATTTCAGGAGTGTAGTGACTTTCTAAAATAAGTTGTTGTGTGAGGTCCTATCTAGAGAAGTGTGTAAAGGAATACTACTTTTCAAGATACCCGTTACCTCTGGTTGTTGCTAATTAAAGTTAAGTCTAGAGATCATGAAGATAGAATTAGCTTATGCTGTTAAGAAGTAAATAGAAACAGAAGACCACTGAGAAAAATGCATCATCGTCATGACTAGGATAAAACTCTTTATACGTTATTTTGTTTTCACAATTGATCATAAATGCTTGGTCTTATTCCTGTTGGCATTTTTTTACTAACTTATAAGCTGTGACTTCTCTAGGAATACTGAAATGTGTGGTGGTCTGTTAAGATTATTCCCGTTGAAGTCAGATGTGAAGTATTTCCTTCTTTCCTTCCCTTCTTAACAAATTCACTGAAATAATTATGGAATCAGTTGTCAACTCTGCAGACTCATTGTATGTATGAAGTACAGTAATTCTGGTGAGCCCCACCATCAGATCACAAAGAAATTCAGCTTTCCTTAATTATTCCTTCCTTATAAAGTACCACACTATAAAAACATACCGCTAAGTGTATTGTCAACCTTTGTCTGTCTTCTTCTAGGAATATAACTTAAAGTATGTTGAATTGATTGAAGAACAACTTAATGAAGCACTTACAACATACCGCAAACCTGTTGATGGTGATAATTATGTTCGTCGGAGCAACCAAAGGTAAATTTGGGAAAATGTGTCTTTGGGCGTAAGCTGGCAGGACTGGTCAAGAGAGCTTTAAACTAGAATTGATGGGGGAAGGGGATAGCAACAGGATTGCAGTAGGTAAGCCAAGTAGGTTAGCCTGGCATCACCTGAGGGTGGCAATGATAGCGGGAATATTTATACTGCTCCTGGGAGCCAAGAGGGCTCAGAAGCGTATCTGAAATGCATGTACAGCAACACATGCAGTATGAGAAACAAACAGGATGAACTGGAAGTGTTGTTCAGTTCCCAGAGCCATGATCTCATTGGTATTAGTGAGACTTGGTGGAGTGAGTCCCACAGTTGGAGTGCTGAATGGAGGGTTCCAGGCTGTTCAGGAGAGATAGGCAGGGCAGGTGAGGTGGAGGTGTCACCCTATATGTAAGGGAGAGGTTTAATTGTACGGCCCCTACAGTTAGTGATGATGTTGTTGAGAGCCTCTGGGTGAGGATTAGGGGGATGGGAAACAAAGGACATGCTGTAGTGGGTGTCTACTACTGATCGCCCAGCCAGGATGTTAGCACTGATGTGTTATTCTATAGGCAATTAGGAGAAATCTCTGGATCGGTAGCCCTTCTCCTTATGGGAGATTTCAACTTCCCAGACATTAACTGGGAATACTGTGACAAACAGGTCTTGGAAATTCTTGACGTTTGTAGGAGGTAACTTCTTGTGACAAGTACTCAGTGAGCCAACTGGGAAAGATGCCTTCCTAGACTTAAAATTTGTGAATAAAGAAGGACTTGTGGGAGATGTGATGGTAGGTGGTTGTCTTGGCCATAGTGATCATGAAATGGTTGAGTTTAAAATTTTCAGTGTAATGAGAAAAAAGGATAGCAGAGGTGCTACCCTGGACCTCAGGGAGCTATTTAGCAGAGTACCCTGGGAATCTGCTTTTGATGGCTTAGGAGTCCATGAGTGCTGGTCAGTTTTTAAGAACCACCTTTTAAAAGCACAGGAGCAGGCAATCCCATTGTGTCATAAGTGAAGCAAGTGGGGCAGAAGACCAGTTGGCTGAACAGTGAATTCCTTGTGGAGTTCAAGAGCAAAAAGAAATTGTGTGATCTCTGGAAGCAAGGTCAGGCTTCATAGGAAGATTATAGAGCTGTGGTTCATGTATGCAGGGAGAAGACACAAAAGGCCGATGCTCAGTTAGAATTGAAACTCGCCAGTGTTGTGTCAAATAACAAGAATGGCTTTTTTAGGTATGTTAATAGCACGAGGAGGTCTAAATAAAACGTTGGACTGATCCTTGTTGAAGATAGTCACCTGATTAATAGGGATGAAGAAAAAGTGGAGGCATTCAATGCTTTTTTTTTGCCTCAGTCTTTAATAATACTGATAGATCTTGGGCTGCCCAGTCCCCTGAGTTGGAGGACCACAAGTGTGGGAACAGTGACTTTCTGTTTGCAGACACTGAAATTGTAAGGGACCAGCTGTATCAGCTGAATGTTCACAAATATGTGGGCCCTGACGGGATTCATTTTGGAGTACTGAGGGAGCTAGCAGATGTTACAGCAGGACGCCTTTTGATCATCTACCAAAGGTCTTGGGAGTCTGGGGAGGTCCCTGCTGACTGGAAGCTAGCCAATGTTATTCTAATTTACAAGAAGGGTGTAAGGGAAGACCCAGGAAGCTACAGGCCTGTTAGTCTACCCTCAGTTCCTAGAAAAATTATGGAGAAGATCATGCTGAGTGCTTTTGAAAGGCATTTAAAGAATAATGCAGTTATCAGTCTCAGTTAACATTGGTTCACAAAGGGAAAGCCCTGTTTAACTAATTTGATATCCTGCTATGATAAGGTCACCCACCTAGTGGATGAAGGGAAGGGGGTGGATGTAGTTTTTCTGGATTTTAATAAGGCTTTTGATACTGTCCCTCACAGCATCCTTCTGGACAAGTTGTCCAACTGTGGGATGAGCAGGTTCATGTTGCACTGGGTGAAGAACTGGCTGAACAGCAGGGCTAAAAGGATTGTAGTGAATGGAGCTACACCTGGCTGGCAACAGGTCACCTAGCAGTGTTTCTCAGGGTTTAATTCTGGGGTCAGTGCTGTTGAATAAAATCCATCTTGGAATACTGTGTGCAATTCTGGGCCCCACAATTCAAGAAGGATGTGAAGGTCCTTGAATGCATCCAGAGGAGGGCAACAAAGCTGGTGAGAGGGCTGGAAGGAGTGTCTTATGAGGAGCAGCTAAGGACTTTGGGCTTGTCTAGTTTGGGGGGAAGGAGGCTGCGGGGCAACTGCATTGCTCTCTGCAGCTTCCTGAGGAGGGAAGCAGAGAGGAAAGTGCTGGTCTCTTCTCCCTGGAATCCAGCGATAGGATGCGTGGGAATGGTTCAAAGCTGTGTCTGGGGATGTTTAGACTGGACATTGGGAAGCATTTCTTTACTAAGAGGGTGGTCAAACACTGGAACAGGCTTCCTAGAGAGGTGGTTGATGCGCCAAGCCTGTCAGTGTTTAAGATGCTTTTACAATGCCCTTAACTACATGCTTTAGCTTTTGGTCAGCCCTGAAGTGGTCAGGCAGTTAGACTAGGTGATCATTGTAGGTCCTTTCCAACTGAAACACTCTGTTCTGTTCTAAATTCTCCGAAAGAATCCCCTTTGTCTGAAAAAGCTCAAGAGTAACTTACTGCATTACACTGCAGTGTAATTTATTTTAAAAGAAAATGTCAGAATTACCTGGAAAGCATATGATTTCTCTTTCTGCCAGATTACAGCGACCACATGTGTACCTGCCAGTTCACCTTTATGGCCAACTGGTGCACCATAAAACGGGCTGCCATTTATTGGAGTCTCAGGTGAGGATAATAACTATTTATAACTTGAAAGATTTTAAAGAGTACTGTAATCCTTTCTAAGTACATTTTAAAAGAGATGGCATTTAAAGTCATTACAAAACAAGTTGATCATGAAATACCAGAGAAATACCTTGCAACCTTTTTCTTAAAATGGCTTGCAAAATCTTAGAATAGAAAGCAACTCACCAATAAAAATAATTTTTCAGTTTGTGTGTGCATGAATTCTATATTGACAAGTAAAATTGTGCCTGTCCTTTTATACATACAAAAATGTGGAGATGAGGGAATAAAATCTTATTTCTAATATCCTGAAAAACTAAGAAAACAAATCCTAAGCCAATTAATAGTTGCTTAAATGAATACACTTTTAATGTGAGTTTGCAAGATGATGTAATGAATATGATAGTTGAAAAGTTCAAGAGAAAGCTTAGATATTGCAGTTTGTTAGTCTGATTAATCTGTTACCTTTATAAAATCTGAATTAACTTGATGCAGTCAGTGCTTACATCAAAATTTTCTACTTGCATTACGATTGCTGTTAATTTATGCTTATTATTCCAGAACTACCACTGTTCACTTTAGAGTGCATACTTTAAATTAGTGCTTTACCTTTTATTAAAAAGGTAAGAGAGCCTATTTGACGGAGGTGTCCTTTTCATTTTCAACTGAGTGTTTTTTTTTTTTTCTTCTGTTTCTCTCCTTCAGAGTATTGTTACAGATCTAAGTTATACTGTTCGTTCCCCAATGCTGGATAAGTGGGAAGGAATTAAGCAGCTGAAAGCAGCCCTTTGGGCCTTGGTTAGTAATAGATTTACAAACTTTTTGCAGTTGTTTGAATTCTGTTATGACTCTTGATTCTGAAATAACTAAGCTAAATCCTGTAAAATCATTAATTAGGTTTTTTGTCATAAAATGTGGGGTTTTTTTTCTCCAAGTTGGCATTTTGTACCCTAACTGGACTTTCAGTTTAAAATGGTTCACTGCACCTTTTTTGTTCTGTGGTTTTTAATAGTCACTTTGTCTTTTTTTATTTTTTCTTTTTTAACAAATAAAAAGAACAGATTGCCACGTGCAGCACCAATATTAAATTGGAAGTAGTAGTTACAAGCTGCTGTGGTCTGATTTTAATGTATTTACTGTAGTGGTCCAAAATTCAGTGTTTCTGGAAGAAAGTTGGCTGCCACTGTGGATGCGTGTGAATATATGTGGTCATGACACCCCCTGGTACCTGGGATAGGTGAAAACCTAGTGTCTGTACTTATCCAAGCTACACTTCTAAATTCGCTTTACCGCCTCAGCTGTTTGTCTGCTTCTTTCTTGTCTTCCCCAAAGCTTATTTAGGAACATTTGTCCAAGGTGACTATTACTGGAAGATATTGTAGGTATGTAATATAATGTATGTAAAATGAGTAAACGAAGATCATACTGCTGGCTGTAGCAGAATTGGTAAAATAAGGAATACACAGTAGTTAGCTGTGAGCAGTTTTAGGGATTATACATAGTGTGCCAAGTCTGTTTTTTAGATCTGCACGACTAGGAAATGCCAAAAAGGGTGCTAAAAATCTCTTAATTGCTTTGAGAAGATGTGACTTGAAACTGTACTACCAACAAACAAAAATGTTAAAAGCTTTACACTGATAGTACTACAGATCACATCAAAATCAAAACTTACTCGAAAACTTTTATTTTAGGGCAATATTGGATCTTCAAATTGGGGTCTTAACTTGCTTCAAGAGGAGAATGTAATTCCCGATATAATGGCACTTGCCCAACAGTGTGAGGTTCTCTCTGTCAGAGGGTATGTGTATCTGCTTTATATATAAAATTTACAGATGATAGTTGCCATAGGTTTTCAAATAGCCTTACCTAATTTACATTAATATAGTTTTGTACTTACTTGGAACTCAGTTATGAAAGATCATTCATGACTGAGTATCTATCTCAGTCCTATACAATCACAGAATTGTATAGGAAGTCTGAAAGAACATGCAGTAAGCAAATGAAAACTATGAAAAAAGATACACTACTCTTCTTTTTTAAAAAAGAAACAATTAAAATATTTGCTACTTATATCTCTGTTGGAATCAATTTATTATTCCATCACTTTTATTCAATATCTTTTTTGAATCTTTAAAAGCATTAATAGATGGTCTTTTGCCTACTGTTGCTACTTCATTAATGTCCCTTTATTATTTTTTTAAAAAAAGGTGTTCTTCTACTTTATCTAATCAGGCTCTTGTAATAATTAGTTTTTATTTTTGAGTAGTGTATTGTTCTCAGATATTTTAGTCCATTTCTTAAGCTTCCATTGATTTACAAATAAAAATGAACAAAAAGCTACTTGGCAGTTTTGTGAAGTTTCTGCTGAATTGTTTTGAAACTGTTTCCTTTCAAAAGAGAAATAAGTTTAGTTAAATTAGATTCTATTATTGTTGCTCTTTTTTCATATATGCATTAAATACAGAACCTGTGTCTACGTGCTTGGTCTAATAGCCAAAACTAAACAAGGATGTGACATTTTGAAGCATCACAATTGGGATGCAGTGAGACACAGTCGTAGGCAGCCTTGGCCAGTGGTCCCTGATGACATGGAGCAGCTCTGCAATGAACTTTCTTCTATACCCAGCACTCTTAGCTTGAACTCTGAGTCTACCAGTTCTAGACATAACAGTGAAAGCGAATCTGCTCCTTCAAGTAAGTAACAACAAAACAAACAGAAAAAAACCACCACAAAGCAGCATTTTGGTGTTCTTACCAACCTTTTGGCAGGATGAGGTTCAGGCAGATGGTGTTATTGCAAGGAAGAAGAGTGCAAGCAAGAGTACAGAGTTATATGCATTGAGAGATGTAGACAAGTGAGAGGGAAGAGAACAGTGTCTTAGGTTTACATTTGATGTAGAAGTTTTAACATCAGGGTAAGTTACTAGTTCTTCTGTCAAGTCATGGCAGCTTGCTGTAATAGCCGGCAGAAATCTCCATGCTTAGGTATAAAGATACACTTACTTGGTTGTCCTCAAAGGAATACTCTAGAAAATAAATACATTCTGTGTGTATATATGCACACACAGAGTATTGCTGTAGTTAAATTCTTGTATATTTTGAGTATCTAGTACATTTTAATTTTGCTATTGATATTTGGAATTTAAATCCAGAAATATACCCTATTTAGATATTATTAGAGGAGTGCATTGTTTGTAACCCTAGTAGCTGGACGTTTGCACTGAAATAAGATACTGTGGCTTTTCTTTTGAAGCAAGGAGACCTTCAGCTCAGGTGCTCCTCAAGATACTTAATTTACTAAGTTCTACAGAAAAAATGTTGAATTAAAATTGCAGTAATTGCATAGCCTCCCATTTTGGCTTCTATAGAATTGCTTTGTTTTTGCAGCATGAAATGTCCATTTTCAGTGACGAAGTCTCATATAATTTCAGGTATGTTCATCATGGAGGATGACCGTTTTGGTAGTACTTCCACTAGTACGTTCTTCCTAGATATTACTGAAGATGCAGAACAAATATTTTATGACAGACCTGGACCTTCAAAGGACAAAGACCGTAGTCCCTTTCCTTTTTTTTCTTCTAGTAGACTTGTGAAAAATCGCATTCTAAACTCTCTTACTCTACCTAATAAAAAACACAGAAGTAGCAGTGATCTAAAAGGAGGAAAACTGACATCGTCTGACAGTAAATCAGGCCTGAGGCGAAATCGTACAGTAACAGAACCTTCCAGAAGCATAGACTTTCCTGCTGGGGAAGAATTCAACCCTGTTTGCAAAGTTCCTAAAATCCAGACTTTACGATTAGAAACTTCTTTTGTTGGAAGTAAGCACATGGAAGATACTGATAGTACCCCAAGTATTGGAGAAAATGATCTGAAGCTGCCAAAAGGTCTTGGAAATGAAATTCACCGGGAAAACGCAAGCCGAGAAAGGCTAATAGGAGATGGTACTACACAAACACATTTCAAGAGTCGTAGCTTAAGTTTTAATACAGATACCACAACAAGTGGCATAAGCTCAATGAGCTCTAGCCCTTCAAGGGAGACTGTAGGTGTGGACACTACAAATGTAGATACTGACTGTGGAAGTTTGAGTACTGTGGTAAGCACAAAAACAGTTAAACCAAGTCACTGTTCAACACCACAGTCTAACCACCTGCCTCTCTCAAAATCCAGCTCTGTATCCCTGGTACCGCCAGGGTCTTCTCATACGCTTCCCCGAAGAGCCCAGTCTCTTAAAGCTCCTTCTCTTGCTACGATAAAAAGTCTTGCTGACTATAACTTTAGCTACACAAGTTCTCGAGATGCCTTTGGCTATGCTACACTAAAACGCTTACAACAGCAGAGGATGCATCCTTCACTGTCTCATTCGGAAGCCCTAGCATCTCCAGCAAAGGACGTGCTGTTTACTGACACTATTACCATGAAGTCTGGCAGCCTGGATTCTCGACTAACCCCAAGCCGGTAAGAGATTATGTGCTCATTTCTTACTTCAGAGCTGTAAGACCAATTAAGTAAAAAAAGTATCTTTTTAATACTTTTTTCCAATTTCACCGAAGAGTGAAAATTGTTGCAAGATGGTTCATAACTTCACTGAAAGCAGTATGAATACTAGGAGCATAATATAGTAGAATGAGAATCCTGAACTTCGTGCATGGTGTCAGAGAAGCCCAGCTTTCATAGCTGTGCTCGTCCCCTTTAATGCTGTTAGTGACAAAGGAAGACGTTTCCTTTTATCACATTTGCTTCCTGTTTAACTTTTTTTAATATTTAAATGCAATTACATTGCTAACATTATTAAAGTTGCAATCACACAAAATTGCCTGTGTAGTCAGAGCTATATTTCAGAAGAAAATTTTGTCACTTGGTGAGGTTTTAGGACAGGGACTCCTGCCAATATGCTATATTCGTGTTCATTGTGGCATTGAGGTCAGTGATGAGATACTGGTACCACTGATAGGAATGTCAGTTTGGCTTCATAGCTAACAGAGCAAAGATTTTACTCATAGCATTTATTTTTAGATGGCAGTGTCACGTCTTTATTTTTGAGTCATATTAGATGTTCTGAAGACTAATTGGATAGTTACATAAGATATCTAGCTCATGACATTGACACTGTTCCCAGCAGCTACAGTCACTGCTTAAGAACTTTCTCTTAAAAACTCTTCTACCAAATTTTGCCTTTCAAGTCATCTTTTAGCTAGTGCATTGGATTTTCACATTAGTATTGAAAGTGAAAAGACCTATCTGTTTTTACCTAAACATCGTCTCTCAGATGAGAGAAAGGGGAAAAGCTACCAATACATCAGTCATCTGCTTACTACACAGAACAGCAAATGCCAAGTCCCTGAACTGCACTCTGCATACCCAGTTGAGCATACATAGTGCCTGTTTATTAGTATGCATTCTTTGTCCTGATGAAGAGCAAAATTTGTAGATATTTTCACATGATTCTGCAAAGATGCCATAAAAGGTAAGTTTTGTTCCCTTTGTTCAATTCAGTTAGAACTAGACTGAGTGTGCTGATTAAATTAAGGATGAGTCAGTAATTAAGCTGCACTATCCTGGAAATCAGAAGTGCTGTTCCTTGCTCTGTCACTGTCTTCCTGTGCTAATGCAGGAAAAAATCAGTGTGATTTCGGTGGCAGTACAGGTTCTGTTGTGGCTGTAGTAATGTTGTACCATGCCTTGCAGTCATGCCTTTGATAGGCAAAGCAGCCTTGCTGCAGTGGACTTTCATCCTGAAGTAATGTAATGCTAACAGTATTCCTGGTGCTTAGCTGTTCATCATCTCTTACATGGGTGGTCAGGCTCAAGGATTTGAGCTGATCTGTTTAATATTGAAGTGAAGTGGCTGTAGTGCTTGTATCTGAGAAAGTTAAAAAATTGCAGACATACATATTACAAGAGATTATCAGATTGTGTTGGTTACTAATATAATTGGTTGGAAAGGCTGTGATATAACTAGTATATGGTTTTTTTTTACTGGTTACAGCTGAATGTCTACACTGAATAATTGTGGTCCTTTTAATTTCAGAGTACATTATACTTCTAGCTAAATATTGTCCTTAACTGCTGTTTAAGTAATAAATTGAAAAGAGATATTCTGTCCTTTTTGTCTGCTGAAGCTATTTTTCTGTCAGTTTTAGAAGAATTTCTTTGATTCATGCTTCATTGACAAGCTCATTTGTTCTTAGCAGCTAGCAGCTGTAAATTGATTTTTGTGATGTTTCCAGTTGTTTCCATTCAAAAGGTTGAAAAGCTTATTTCTTTGCATAAATCATTTTGTGAGGCTAAATTTACCATCTTTGTCTTTAAAGACCAACCAAAAATGTTAATGTGCATGTCTCAAATAATGGTCATGGCTCTCACCCTATCACCTGCAGACATGCTTTCATGAAAACTTACTGGTGTTTATCACTACTAATGACATATCTGTTAGCTTTTCCAGGAAAAGCAGGGACAAATGTTTAGGATTAATACTTCTATCTTTAATTTTATATTGAGAGTAATTGTAGAATGTTTTTTTATGAAATAACTAATGCGTTTGGTAACTCTCTGGGTTTAGAATCATAGAATCGTTTAGGTTGGAAAAGACCTTTAAGGTCGTTGAGTCCAACCGTAAACCTAATGCTGCCAAGCCCACCACTAAATCTCATGGCCCTAAGTGCAACGTCTCCACATCTTTTGAACGCCTCCAGGGATGGTGACTCCACCACTTCCCTGGGCAGCCTGTTCCAACACTTGACAACCCTTTTAGTGAAGAAATTTCTCCTAATGTGCAATCTAAACCTCCCCTGGTGCAACTTGAGGCTGTTTTCTCTTGTCATTTTGAAACATGGCTTGACTTTTATTGTAAGTCCACTGCTACTTTCATTAGCATCAGTCAGAATTAATTAGTAATAAGAAAAGTATTGAAATCCTATAATTTGTGTTCTGCGCATTTCCATCACATAATAATGTCTTGAACCTTAGATTGTCAAATCTTGATAATTTAATTTTATCTCAGTATAAATCTGTTAACCTGTTAGGGGTAGGAAGGCATTTTAATTGCCCACCTAAACCAAAAAAATGGTAGAAAATTATTTCTAAGGCAGGAAGTCAAGAAATCAAACATTTACTGTACTTTACCTCCCAATGTATAATAATTTGCAGTAATATAATAAAAATTTACTGTTCCTGAGGTTTGTCTCTTTTTAGTAGGAAGCTTTAAGCCACTGCATATAGACCATCTACATAGGTTGATTAGCAGAAGACATTTGTAGGTTTTTATCTGCAATGAGAGGTAAAATGGCAGATGGCCAAATGTGAAATTTCCATCATCAGGACTCTGATCAGCACTGAGGACTTGTTCTCCAGCCTCCTCTTTCCTGTCTCATTTTCCCAACCTATTTCTTTCTTTGTTCCTTGGGCTGCTTGTCACAGTCAGCTCTGCTCACTGTGCAGGTTCAAGTTTGTTCTTTGTGCATTCATGTTGAGCAAATTCTTCCTCCATGCCTGGGTGACCTAATGGGTGGCTCCTGCAGAGCACAGGAAAAAAAATGTTCCTTGTTCACATCGCTAATACCTTAGCAGGCTCAAGATTTGCATTTGCAAGCATGTGCCTGCTCAGCTCAGAGTTTGTAAATATCCAGGGAAGGTACGCTTAAAAATGAGGCAGTTAGTTTAAAAGCCTAAATAAATCTTTACTGACCATGTATGGGCTATAAATCTTCTAAGCCTGCTGAGTTGGAGAGAATTGGTGGGTTGGCAGGGTTGGCAGCCCCTCAAGCAGAAGTTACATACAGCAATCTTTCAAGTCCCCATCCCAGGACTTTCAAAGAAAAAATTTTTACCCAAGGAACTGCCGAACCATGCAATACAGTATGAGAGAGAAAAAAAGCAGTGAACTGATAGCTGCAATTTGACAGAGTTACAAGCTCTGTGTTCTACAATGGGAAGATGAGGATAGCCTTTGAGTCAGCAGTCCTTCTTACTTTTGATGTACCAGAATAAGAGTTTTACCAAGTTTGTGATGTATTATTTCAATGTTACAGGTTCATGAAAGCTTTAAGTTATGCCTCATTAGATAAAGAAGATTTATTAAGTCCTATTAATCAAAACACACTTCAGCGTTCCTCTTCTGTTCGCTCCATGGTTTCTAATGCTACCTATGGTAGCTCTGATGATTACATTGGCCTTGCTCTTCCAGTGGATATCAATGAAATATTTCAGGTATGTATGTGATAACTTACTGGGTTCGTTTGCATTTTCGTAGTGAAAGATAGTCAACTGTTGCATTTTTATCAGAATAGATTAGATCTAGAGAAATGAGGAAAAACTCTTGTGGTACTTTCAAGGAATGCATTTTGGAGATCAAGAGTTTGTTTTCTAACCCTGTTTACAGAAAACCAGTAGTCTGTTTTGTATTATTAGGCAAATAATGACACATGCTAGGTTAGAAGAGTGTTAAACAACGGTAGCATAAGTTGGTTTTTTTTTTTTTTTTAGTTGACAGCTAGCTTCTATACTAAAATTAGAATAGCCTGTGGACATTTGTATGATCATACCATTAAATTATATTGTCTTACTTAACCTTACAGATATATCTATATTTAAGTTAAACCAGATCTTTTTAATATCTTATCAATTGCTTTCCTCTTTCTACTTGGTTAAAACACTTTCCCATCTAACAAACTGATGCATCACAGGGTTTAATATTTTGTTACTTGATGTATGTCAAAGTTAAATGAGCCGGCTTCCTTATCTTTAGTTTATGTAGTCTTTGCCTTTTAAACCTAAATGGCTTTCTTACTAATCTCAAAAAAATTACTAAAGCTAGAGTAAAGGCAAGATTTTTCAATCATACCTGCTTTTATTCCCCCTTTATGAAATGACTAGTTTTTCTTTCTCCTTTACAGTCTTTGTGGCATATTTATGTTACCTCATTTCTTCTCACTCAACACTTTTTCTAGAGTTGATACATGTATTGACTCTGCAACATCTTACAGGCAACTTTTTTTATGTCCTGGGTGTTTTTTGCGCTGTTCTCCCAAGATCTCCATTGTAGAGTGATTGTGGACAGATCGTTAATAGCCACTTCTGTGTCACTGGTTTCCTTACAGCCTGTCACCACTGTTAATGTTTGCTGACTGTTCATAAGCCTTGCTTAATAAATGTTCATTCACAAATGTGTGTTTTTCTCATCGGCTTTTTGTTAGTACTCAGGAGCCCATTCTTAATTTCTTCCTCTAATTAGACCTTTTTCCTGAAGTAAAAAAATGGACATTTTATTTCCTCCTAAAAATCTACTTTTCCTTTGTATATGATTATTACCTGTGCTAATTTTAATTTTCACTTCAATATTCCAGGTAAAGGAAACTCCGTATTTCCAGAAGAAAACCACACTTCCATTTGATGACCATGGAGCTAGGGTCTTCGCACCTGATGCAGGAGGTACTGGTTTTGTTCTTCTCATGTACCTTTTTGTTGTGTATTTCTACATTGGGTGGGGTGTTGGTTTATTTTTGTTTTTTCTTTACAGAAAAGGTTATTTTTAGCTGTTAAGTTTTGAGAGCTGTGTTCTGGATTCAGGATGGCAGGCCATTAATTCCCTGTTTTATTTAGTTTGAGATAATGTGGTGTTGCTGCAAAGTAACATAAGCTTGGTCCTCCTCTAGTAAACAAAGGAGGAAGGTCTACATATCTTTGATTATAATATGAGCTAATGCTAATCTAAGGCTGGTAGTGATATTGCATTAAAGTAAGTAGCAAAATTTAAGCTAAGATAAAATATGTATGCCACATATTGAGCTGTTAGATTTTGACTTCCCTTTGATTACATGTGAATTTATAGGAACCAATGAAGGTGTTAGGTGTGTATTTCAGAAAGTAAATTTTGTCTTTTTGTGATGTTTCCATGACAGTTGATCAGCAGAGTTGATGGGACATTGTACAAGAGAATTGCAAGTGTTGCTGTAATGCCTGGCTTGTTCTGAAATGCACTTCCTTTTTACTTGAGAGTAGTCAGAAATCTGTATGGCGTCAATATGTGTCTTTTCAGTTTGACAACTGAAAAAGCAGTGAAACTGGTCCTAAAGTAGTATTGGATAGCTGTTGTCTTGCCTCCTAGTTAACTGGAACTTTATTACAAGCACTTTGAACATGCAAATAGACACATCTTACTGATTTTTATTTTTATTTCGTGTGGTTAATGTAATATATAAAGCTGATTTTCCTGAAAGAATGTTTCTGTAGTTTGATAAGTTTCAGTGTAAAGTAACTCTTGTTCAAAACTGCATTTGTTGGTATTTTCCATCCAGGGAAGAGCATGTCACTGAAGTGTCTGTCTTGTTTCTCTGTTGTTGAGTCTAGTTTCTTCCTATTACAGGCACTAAGTTAGGTTTTTAAATTGTGTTTCTGTGTTAATTGGTACACCTGTCATTTAACCATCTGGTATATTGTTGTACTAATCTTGTTTGACACTATGAAATTTGGTAATGTGTTAGTGTTGCATGAGTATTACTAATGTTGATACAATGTCAGGATTTACCACACACCTTCTTACAGTATGTGTGTACAGTGTGTGTGTTTAGAGGTTGAATTCTGTCCTTTGCAATATTTTGTTATATATGAGAAGCTGGGACTAAAATGTTATGTCTGTTTCCCAAATGCCAACAATCTTGGGAGCTTAACCACTCAAAAATAAAAAAGTTTCTGGATCTTCACACACATGTACCCTTCCCAGCCTTAAGAGGTTTAAAAGGGGAAATTTAGTTGAAATAACGTTACTGTTTGGTTTTCTTTTTTCTGATGTCTAATTGCTTATCTACAGGCCTTCCATCGGGTACAAGTGATGTTGTCAAAAGCCCTTTTCAGATGCTCCGACAGCAGATCAGTCTCACAGAAATAATGAATACTAGCCGTTCAGATGCCTCTCAGTTTTTAGAAAATACAGAGGATACAGGGCTGCAGGAGCACACAGATGAGAACTGCCTTTACTGTGTCTGCATTCAGATACTGGGTTATCAGCCTAACAACAAAGTGAACTCTTCATATAGTCGTACAGGTTAGTGTTCCTTGTGGGGAAATGTGATAAAACTGAATGAAAATACTGAATTTTGTTCATCTTTAAAACTGATTAATCTGTAAGGGGTTTTTTTCTTACTACTGACCTTGACATTAATTCTCCATAATAAGCTCACTGTGCAACCAATGGTATATCTATGGTCATTTCCAGCTTTTTGATTTCTAGTGGTGTTAGCATGGCTGGGTGCCTGCATGTTTTGTGGGGTTTTTTTTTAATATTTTTAAGAGCTTACCAAAATACAAAATCTGAAACCTTATTTAGTACTTAAAATCCATGTCTTGAAAACTGACACTGTCAAACTCATGAAAAGTCTGACTTCAAAGCCAGCCTGTGCCATAAAACAAAACAAAGGAAATCTGAGGAGTCTGAAGTTGAGCTGTAATTTCTGAGATTTAGTCATCTTCCTTCGTATTTTGAGATTCAGATAGGATTCAGAATTATTTTTTCTTAACCTTCTCTGCAGAGCTTGCAGTTACATACCTTTTTGCAATGTCTGTAATAAAAAGATAATCCAGTAATGGCTGCTTAGTAGGAATCCTCACTGTTTTACAGCGGTGTTACACATTCAGGTGGTAGCATATAGAGTACTGTTGGCAAGGGAGATGATGTACAAAATGTGAGGAATGGCCCAGAGAGCTAAGCTTGAGCTTGAGTTCAGTATCAAGAAGGGATAGCAAATGAAATCCCAACTCTAGTCTTCAAATAAGGGTGTTAGAGGTGTGGCAGAGCCAGGATCTTGTCAGAGGCACACAGCCAAGGGACAGGAGGCCATGAACACATGCTGTAGGAATAGAAATTCTGATTGAACATAAGACGAAACTCTTGACAGTGTAACCTAATGTCATTTTGAGGTGAACCCTTCTTTGAGCAAGGGGTGAACTAGGTGATCTCCAGGAGTCCCTTCAGACCTATTGTTTTTCTGTGGTTCTGTTAACTGTGCTACAATTAAAAGCTTGGATTTTATATTCATCTCTTTAAATCCAAAACACTGAAGGCTGTGGATAGTGAAATCTCCCAGAAGAATCTTAACTTGTCACATCTTTCTGTTGATGAAGACAGAGCCCTTTCTGTAACACCTCTGATAATTGTATGAACAAAATGTGTGTATGCAGGAGCATCTTTATTATGTAAATAGAGCACAGATATATCAATAAGAACTCTGTGTGATGACAGTTTTTAGGCTTCCATCAGTGTCTAAGAGTTGATTATTTTCAGTCAAGTATTTTAAGATTCAAAAAAAGTGATTTTTAGACATTTTGTGTATGATTTGTCCAAAATCTAACATCTGGTTTCCAGCTGGTTTATATGCACAGTACTTAGTGTTATGCCCATTGTAGAAAAATAACAAAAGCATTTGAAGTGAGGAAAAATGTGAATAACAAAGATACAACATCTTGTTTATGTCAGATTTTTCAGACATTCCATATACTGACTGGTGTGGGCAGACCATACACAATCACTTAGATGTGCATTCCTCCAAATTTTCTGGAATTTCAGGCTGTAGTGATGCAGTATCCCATGGTTCAGCTAGCAGCACCAAGAGTACAGAGCTTGTACTAGGTAAGTTTGAAAGCCTTATGATTATTAGAGACTATAATTCTTACAGTATTTAAGTACTGTGGAAAAATAATACTTATACATACTACAACAAAGTATGCTTATTATTTAAAAAAAGCAAACAAAAAAACCCAAACCAAGAATAAAAACAACCACCATTTCCAGATGAGAGAATATAATTTTAAACTCTTCTCCTTTTGCTGTACAGCACTTCTGTGGGTTATTATATAGCTCTGTATCCGACATGACAAGCAAATTGATGGCCTTTTTTTTCCACACTGGTGTTAGTTTAAAAAAAAAAAAAGACTAAATTTCTGTAAAGAGAAAGACGCTTCTTTCTTAGGCTTGTGGTTTACATTTTGAGTTACCATAATTTCTTAAGTAGCTGGTTGCTAACTTCTCCAGCATCTGATAGAAACAGAGCAGGTAATCACTCACGCAGACAGAATTGTAATTGAATCTTACAGGTTTTTCCATTTATGAAATGGTAGTTTACCTTTTAAAAATATTTCTATGTTAAAATTCCTGATAGTAGTATTTTTTCTGTTTTAATTTCAATGGAAATATTTGTTGATAATTCAGAATACATACATAAATACGTGTGTGTATGTGCTTTTGGAATGCTAAAACAGATTTACGTGGCGTAAGACTAGCACAATCAAAGACTGTTCTGTTTAAACTCCATACTGTTTAATTTGTTTTTCCAGGAGTAAAATCAATCCCAGATGATACACCAGTATGCAGAATACTTCTGCGGAAAGAAGTCTTACGTTTAGTAATCAATTTGAGTAGTTCAGTAGGAACCAAGGGCCATGAAACTGGACTCCTGACGTAAGTTCAATACCTTTCAGGTGTTTTAGCAACATTTAGTTGTATGTATTCTCGAAGATCTCTGGGATAGTGATTAACCTTATTTCTGACTTGTCAAAGAACTGTCAACGCAGATATGATTGAATGTATCATAAAAGCTAAGCAAAGAGTTTTCCATTAATATTTTTGCTCTGTCTTTAATTTCTTACTCTTCCCCAGTCTTTTTAAAATCAGTAATTCAACTGTAGTGATACTTCATTACATACCAAGTATATCATGCATCTTTTTAAAAAAACGATAATTCTTTTTTGTTATTTGTGCCAAATAACATATATCAAATAAGCAGAATAATGAGCTGAAAGTAACATCTTGAGAAACACAAATCTGCTTTGAGAGAGAGTACAACTACTGGAATTAATTTATAGAAAAAATCATGTTAAAATATAGGAATATAAATCCAGGGGCCAAATGTTATAATAAAACCTGTAGGTTTCTGGGCTAGTGACACTGGAAACTGATGTACAGCTGCTGAAAGAAAATGCAGAAATGCTCATTTTAGTTTCAAAAATGCTTGCAGGTAATTAAGTTAGCTTTTTTGTATTTTTTTTACTGTTGTACATGTGGGTGCCAATTCTTTGATACACTATTCTTTTTCTACATCTGTTATTTTAAGACTAGGTGATCTCAGCAATTCTGTACAACTTTCAAATTATATATTCTGTTTTACCTCATTAATACAGATTTCTTCCAGTTTGGTACAAAATAATGCTGTCTGTTTTGATTTTCTTGCTTCATCAGATCCAGAATTTATAACGCCTGTTACTGAAGAATTCTACTTTTGTTAATGATGACAATCAAAATCTAATTGAACAGTGTTTCAGAATATGATGGAAGTCTGTTCAAGACTTATGAAATCTTGGTGTTTCTTCTGTTTTTCAGAATTAAGGAGAAGTATCCCCAAGCATTTGATGACATATGCCTTTACTCTGAGGTGTCCTACTTGTTAGCACATTGTACATTTCGACTTCCATCTCGAAGGTTCATTCAGGAGCTATTTCAAGATGTACAGTTCTTACAAGTAAGTGGAGGGTCCAAATGCATTGAATGCACTGAAATGTGCCACCTGGATGCAAGTTTCATGCTCTGAATAAAAGATGCTTTCAGATATATCTTCAAGGAAACCATTTTATAGTGTTTCTCTAGTAAAATCTCTAACATTATTAATACTCCATGTCTTTTTCCTGTAGATGCATGAAGAAGCGGAGGCTATTTTAGCAACACCAACAAAACAGCCAGTAATTGATGCATCAGCTGAATCCTGACCTCTGTCTCATGCAGTGCATTACATACAGACTTTCTGAAATCCTCAGACAACCTCCGACTGACTGGATAAAAAGCTTGGAGCATCATCTTCTAAACCGTTCCAGAAGCTACTGGTACCTGAAGACTGAACTGAAAACATTTTCTTCCTCAACCAACTACTGCCCCAGTCTTTTGAGCCCTTTGGGGAGTTATTAAACATTACCATAGTTTTAATAATAGTAATTACCAGTATATGCAAGAGCCGAGCACTGAACACCTCCACAAGTTTTCATTTCATTTTCTACCATAAATTTAAAAAAAAAAACAGGACAACATGCAGAGACATCTTTTTTGATTGACTTCTGATTCTGTTCCAGAGAAGCAGAACGATGCCTTCCTTTTTAAACCCTGGATATCAGGAATCAGAGAGATGAGGGTGCATTCCATTGCCAGCAATGGGGAGCCATGCTGTAATTGTGGACAACGGGGGATTAATGTTAACCCTTCTCTGTTGTTTTTTGTACTGTTTATAACACTACTTGGGGGTTTGTAACTTCAGACAGAAAGAAAAGCCTCTGTGAATCTGAGGTTTCCTTTAAGTTATTTTAATATTGCTATAGTTGTAAATCATTTTATTAGCAGTCTCTCCAGTTTCAGTACATTTACATACATACATGTATCTTATCTGAACCAGTTAAGGATTTTCACTACAGTTTGATTTTAAAAATAACAAATCAGTTAAACTTAAAATGCTGAAATCAGATTGTTTTCCCTGAATGATATGCATGTGTTTGCAGTTTCTACACTCACGCTCATATAGTACGAATGTTGGTCTTACTCTAAACTAAAATCCTTTAAAAAGCATGCTTTGTATCAGTTAAATGAATATTGTATAAACTAAACTTGAAGACATTTAATCATTGCTGCTTTTGTGAGAAGACATAATACGAGTGTTTCCCAAGTTCCATGGAAACAGCCTTTTATAAAAACAAAGGTTTATTTGAATTTTCAATGGATGAGTGATCAAGCATTGGATAGTACTAATAATTGTAGTGAAAAGCCTTAAGTACCAAAATTTGGAGCAGCAGTACTTATTTTATACTGGTATTTAAGACTTGTTGCAAAACTTAAATGCTACAGTGACTGAAATCATTGCCTCTATCATGTTACTAGTGAGGTTTCTAAATTAATGAGTGCAAGCTTAAAAAAATAAAGTAAGAATCCCCATCACTTTTATCATGGATCTAAAGATTCAGAAGCCTTTATATGAAGGTAATATAAATATATGCAAATGTGTATATACAGTAGCATGGCCGCCTTTGTTAGAATGCCTGTAATAGAAGGGATTACCCTTTGATTTTGATATAGGTGAATAATTCAGCTGGACTGTACTAAGTAGAACATATTTTTATCCATTCACTTTTACCATTTTTTATAATTGTCAGATTAATACTTAAGTGAAGATAAGTGAAATTTATCCTGATGCTCATAACTGTTCTTACTAGCTATGCTACTGGAGATATCAATTAGTTCTGTGAACAGGAAAACACAATTCCTAGTGAAATGTAGAATTTCTTTGTTCTTACTGGAGATTTGATCTTGCCACATAAGCACTGCTTTGCAGCTATCACTTCACTGAGTTCTTATGTGCACTCCATATCATCAAGTTCTGGTAAAGCAGATTTTAAGTTGCTGCTCATAGTCAAATTTAGTTCTTAAGATTTCCTTTTCATGAGTTTTCACTGAAAGAAGGAGCAAAAAGAAACTGATTCAACTCTTCTGTGGTCAGTGACACAAATAATATTATCTGTGTGTCAAGGCATGTTTGAAATGCTCTGAAAACATACCACACCAGTAACTATTGGACTTCTGTGGTCATAAGAAAGAAATACTTCTGTAAAACCAAAATGTCAAATCACAGTAGACCAAATAGTGGTATAAACTCCAAAGGAAGTAATGTAGTTTTCCCAAAAAAGGGGCTAGCATATCTTATACAGTAGTTTCAAACACTACCTCAGTTAGACTAGAGTATAAGAGATTTGTTTTAACAGCTAGATGGGGTTACATCAACAACTCCATGTTATTTTTCTGCAGTTAAAGCAAAATAAGTTTTTTCACCTGTACTTCAAAAACCACCTTTCTTCATTTGTTACCAGCTTAACCCATAGCACTTAATGTAGAAAGCACCATAAGAAGGCCTCTGATTATAAACAGGTAAGCGAAAGCAATGTCAATACACTTTTGAAAGAATCTCTATCTTGAAATGCGTATGTGTTCTGAAGTACTTGCTTGTGTGGGGATCCATGACAACAGAAACTTGACATACAAATTATGGCCTGAAATTCAGTTATGAAACGTGATTTTTTTTTCTGAAAGTGTATGAGTGTCAGTAGATTTCAACAAGTATGCATCAAGGATGTAAAGTCTGTACTGTACATAACATACAACATTTCTAGAATTAATTTACCTATTTACATTAAGCTCACATTAATGTTTCATTTTAATTGGCAAATGAAGGGATTCTGTAATTGAAGGAATTTGATATTGGCCTAGTTGCAAACTGTGAATTTCTAAAACTATAGATTTTTTTTTTTAATATCCCTTTTAAAGTTCTTATTTTGGGGGGGGGGGGTTGCTTCATGATAAAACTTCAAAAGAAAACATTAGTAAATAAAAATTGTGCTTATATTAACCCTAATAAAGAATCCTTCCACTTCTCCTAGAAAGATTTGCAAGGGAAGCTGACAGACCACCTGCTTTGTATTTTTCCAGTCCGAACAATTGGTGATACTGTCAAATAAATGGTAAAATGTAGAGCATTCACCCACACTATATACAAATACACTTTAGTTGCTGTGGCAAAGAAAACTGACTGATTCAACATGCTAACACAAAATACTCAGCTCTGAGGGGAAAGCCTGTGTGGGAAGGAGAGGCTGGCTGTGAAACCAGTCGCATTTGGTCTACTACATTAGCTGGCTGATTTTCTTAGTCTCCTTTTACAGTCAGTGGAAAGGGATGGCCCTTTCCAAAGGGCAGAGAGCTAACTAAAGGGCTCCAAATTACTTCCCCTAGGGCCTGTTTCTCTCCATTGAGTGGGGAGGAGGACAAAGCTGGGTGCTGTGAGTGTCCTTTTGGAGAGAGAGACCTTTCAGCTGTCTGAAATTCGGAGATGCAGAATGCTCCCAGCTGTCCTGGATGTCACTTGAAGCTGGAGATGGTCAGGCTTTGAGGCGCTTAAGTTGTATGTTGGGCCCCTGGCATGTTGTGCTTGAAACAGTTCTTTTTTCCTCATCTGACAGTTATTATTTGACCTGACATATGTACCCTAAATGTGCTCTCATTGGGTTTTGTTGCTGTTTTTTCCCAAGACACAATGAAGTGCTAAAGTATTTGGTAGTGTAGGGTACAGTGGCTTGGCACACTGATGTACATTGCCCTTATAAACATTTAAAAAGGCAGCAGTGAGAATCCTGCTCATATTTTTGTCATTTTAATATGAAACATATGTAGTGATCTTGAATGAGATTTGTAATTTGCAGTGAGAGACTGAAAAAACCTATAACACCTTTACTAGGCACCTGAAGAGAAAAGTAGCTATTTGAGAAACAGGTAATCAAAGCCTAGTGAGAGATGGAAGAGTTGTTGCTGCTTCTTTGTCTGTGTCTTGGACTTGGTGTCTGGCTGTTTGCACTGCAGGAAGCTGCTGTTCCGTTGTAGGTGAACATGAGCTCAAGCTGAGCAATCGCAGTGGAAGAATTCTTGCCAGGCTTCAGAGCCTCTCCAAGGTTTCTGCTTGCCTCCTAGCAGGGCTGCACAGAAGTCCTGTTACTCAGCTTCACTGGAGCCAGCTGAAAGCAGGTCCTGTAACTTTTTAAGTTACACTTCTTTAATATCATGTGCTTATTAAAGGTATACTAGGTGAGAGTAAAATCTGAGAACTGTAAAAGACCTTTGGGAACATACTAGAAACCATGTTTATATTTTGCTAGAAGCCCCCCATCCCCTGGTTTTTGTTTAACTCCTGATTCTGGTTCCCTGGATCGTTTTGTTCTCAACAGATGTGTATGTTCAGTAAAGAATGTGGATTTTCTTTGGACTATTTTTGTAACATGGATGGACAGCAATGCCACAGCATGCAGAAATTGCACATTTTGCTTGAGTTGCTTTGTAAAATACACTATTTTATTTGAGAAATGTAATTTATGCCAAAAAGTGTAACATGCCATTTTGCCACTGAATACTGTGTTTTAGCACAAGATGCAATGTCTAAGGGAGGAAAAGCCAGACATTTTGTAGATTTATTAGAAAAATTGTTCCAATACTGGGCTGTCAGCATCCCTAAAACTGCATTACAAGAGATTATCTAAATTAACCATTCTGAGGAGGGAAGGGATCAAGGAAAATCTCAAGACTTACTTTCCCTGTCCTGTGTGGTCTTTTAATTTAGTAATACGCTGCTACATATTTGGGGGTTCTAGTGTTTTTAGGTCACTGAACAGACATTGAAATCTGATTTATATTGTATACCTGTAACATAGAAAGAAAAAGTATTTATATATTTTCCGTAAGAATATTGCATTGAGCTGTGTATAATTTAAACAGAGGCTTGTCCCAAAATGGTATTACCCACTTTGATTTTTTTTTTTTCTGGTTTTTTTTGTATAGTGTGTACAGTTCATGTCAATGGGCATTAAAAGCCTCCTGAAGCGTAATCTTGTCAAAGGGATGCATTGTTAATAAAATGTACTTAAACTTCTTATAGTTGTTCTGTCTTGTATGTACCTTGTGGTACTAGAAATGGGTTGGAATTTTATTTATATTTGTAAGTTACTAATTAACTAGAACAACCTGATATTTTTGTCAAATTTGTTTTGCATTACTGCTTTGTAAGATGTCTTATAAAAATAGAAGGGGACTCCTTGTACACCGTTCTTATTTTTAAAATTTAGCATACTGATTGATACTAAGAATTAATAATTTTCCATTTTGTTGAAATGCTAATACTTAAACCATCACAACTGCTGTGAAAGTTGAATTATCAACCAAAAAAACTTTAGAGTTTTGAACCCATTTTAAGACAGATGTCTTAAAAATATGAAAACTATACATGCCTCCCCACTGATGCAAAAATACTTTTCTAATCTTTAGTTCTAGTGCCTGGACTGTACTCTTTGACTGGCAGGAAGGCATTGTCCTCCCTGGAATCCTCTGTGTGCTTTTAAGCACAGGTGGTTTCATGAAACACCACCCATCAGGGCCAGCAAGGGGAAAGGCTTATAGATAGAGAGGAGCTAACTTCTCATCACCTCGCCAAGCAATCTGGTACTGGGTAAAGTGTTTCCTTGTTTCCAGATAGCGAAGTTTCACCAGTGCAGGATCTCCTGCAGAAAGACCAAGGGAGCTGAGGTGGAAACTCCACAGGCCAATGTGTCTCACCCCACCATTGGGAAGGCACAAGTAGCCACGTTGCCTGCACCCTCACGCATACGTCCGCTCACTCCTGGGGCTGAATTACCACAGCCAAGCCCTGGTGGAAGCCGCTTTTTCAGAAGTAGGAATTTGCGCTTTGTTACAGCTGTCCACTGGTGTGAGGAACTGCAGCATGTTGCAATTTAAAACGTTTCATGGGATAGTCTGATCTTTTTGACCAACTTCTGTATCAGAATTCCTTAGACGTGTAACTCCTTGATTTAGGATACCTTTTAAACCTTTTAAAATAAACAGGCCTTTCTTTGAAATGCACAGCTACGAAGTTGCTACTTTGGTAGTGGCAAAACAGCTCCTTTCTGTTTATTGGCCTTTTTTCCAACAGTAAAGCTTTTAAACTACGCAACTACATGCGATGTGGTGAAAACACTTCGGAGAAGTTCTAAGTCGCAAAGGTACTGTGGTATCAAACTTTCAAATTCACTGTAACATAGAGGGAAGAAAAGCTGCTCTGGGATGTCTCCATTGAATAGCATCAGCTTCCTCTCTTACTTCCTTATTCTCTGTCAAACTGCAGTTCAGCTAAATGGGACCAGCCGTGTTTCCTTACTCCACTGTCTGAAGGCTGAAAGGAAGGACCATGCTGCAAATTTTTTTTTTTTCAAGTAAATCTATGTGTGATCTACACGTGGACACAGGACAGTGTGCGTTGGCTGGATAGCTAACTGTGGTTAGAGGTATCTGTGTGTTTGCACTCCTGTTTGTACCTCTCCTTTGCCTGCCTGAAGACTTCTCCCCCTGCAGTCCATGTGTGTCTCAGCCAGTCTATGTAAGGTCTTAACTGGTCTTCCTATTGCAACATTACAGCAGTATCTATAAACAATAGTATAAAACCTAGATGTGGTTCAGTAGCAAAACTCATTTCTGCCTGCAGCTGCTTAGTTTTTAGGAACTATGATTAGCTAGTTAATGCACTTGTCTTCCCTATGTTTGAACAAATTAGCTGAAGATCAAATTGTAAAAAACACTTCATTTTTTTCCCTTTTGAGAACTGCTTATTCTGTGCTCATGTTGCAGATGGAGTTATGCACTTCACTGGCAAGAGAGAAGCAACAATGTACTTTATTGATTAAGACAGTGAGTTAACAAAGCTCAGTGGTAAATGCGACAGTGGTTTACAGGATTCGAGGGCAAGGTATGCTTCGGTATTTACCGCATAGAGGACATTTAGCTATGACTTCAAAGTTTCAGTGCTCTTATTCCCAATTCACTTACTGAGAATCTGTTGTGGCAAGGAATCTCTCAACCTTGAGGAGTAACCTTGTGAGGTGTCCCTGCTCAAGGGGAGATCCTGCTGTGCAGTCCACTGCTGTGCAGAAGAGCTCAATGGGCCCTGGGCTAGCTGCCTGCTATTTATGGAGTAAGATAATTGACTTATAGTGATATTTGCATACTAGCCATATTTTGGTTGGCACATTAGCCTTTGGCTGTTGCGTTGTTACCTGTTTCCCCTGAATCCACTTTGAGCTGGATGCTGCCATTCCGACCAGATGCATCCATTATAACGCCACTGGTGGTTATCGCTTGAGTGGAGTTACGGGCAATAGAGGTCAGGTTGGGGCAGGGGGAGCACACCATCATAGCTCTTAAGTTGAATTCTTTTGTTTTTGAAAGATGCCAGACAGCGTCATAATTAGGCAAAACCAAAAGGTTCCTTGTGCACTGAGGAGGTTAATCTGATGAGACTTTCAGATAGAATTACAACTATTCTGATTCATTACAAATACACAATTTTTTGAAATCGGAATGGAAGACCTAAATGTACCAGTGCCTACTGTAGGGATTCTAAGCATTACCATGAAAAACATATATATGTATATATATTTTTATTTTTTTTACGTGCAAAAGTAGTGTTGGAAGATCTAGCTGATATGCAACCTGAATATGATGTTTTTCACAAATGGGATTTATACACCTATGCATCTGACTACTGTGTCTGCTTACCAGGTTGATTGGGGCTTGCTACAGAAGTGCAGGGGTTAATGCCAAAAGAAGTGAAGTTCATGTGCACAAGCAGAGAAGGAGTGCCATGGTAACAGCTCTGCAAAGAGGTGTCCTGCTGGAAAAACAGTTCTTTTCCACTCTCCACATTTCTTTGTTTAGTTAAGAGGATTTGGGGGGGGGGGGTGTTGGATTTTAAAGGGTGATTCTTCCAGGCAAAGAAGGCAGATGTGTGAGGAGTCCCAGTTACCAGAAATGGGAGCAGCAGCCCACTAACAGGGGACTGTACTACAAAAATCTGTTTTCAAATGTAGTTAGAAGACAGGTAAAGTAAAAGCCGGATGATCTTGGATTTTGGTGCACAGGGTTAACTTCTCTAGGTTCCTTCTAATCTTTCAGGAATGCACCACACTGAATGCAGGTAACCCTTCCATGTTGATTCCTTACATCATTTGAGAGAGAGAAAATACAACCCACCATCCCACTGTTACTGGGCTGAGGCAGACTCTGAGCTGGGTAGTGCTCCATGCACAGCTGCACAATACACGCTAGCTAGGGGTGGCCAGAACACATAGTGCACACAGAATACTGCAAGTGGAATACCTTCCTTGAGCACAACAGCCTACCTGCTTGTTTAACTTGCTCCTCTACTTTCCAAATAAATTTTTAATCGCTGCAAAATATAGTAGTTCTCCGCATCAGGCTATGAGAAACTGCTGTGATCTAACTTCATACATAATATAGGCCGCAAAACAGCCTGCAAATCTTACATAATCCGATAAATTGTGATGAAACCATAGCATACATCACTCCTGTGCACAAGTCAGTATTTTTAAACTAGTCCTGAAGCAAGAGCATTGCAGCATTAACAGAAGTTGGGCTTGTGAAAGCCTTCATCGAAAGAAGCTGTTATGGCTTTAGAAATTCTTATTTATATTGTGTAATCAAATACTGGATTTACTCAATGGAGGAGAGGACATCAAAGCCTCCTCCCTAGGCAGTGCACATCTGTTTGTGAAATATATCTCAGACTGGTCTTTCTGCCAGCTGTTTCTCTGGGTGTTGAGGCAGCATCTTTATTAAAAATATCAAAGTAGTAGTGTGGCTGGTATAACAGTACTGACAGTTCTGGCTTGCTTGGTTCTGGTGTCTCCGGTATATGATAGGGATCAGATTCAACTGCAAGATGAGAAGAATAAGCAAAATTTTCAAACCAAGTATGAGTCTGAGGTGTAGGTGTGGGCGTAAAGTCTCTCTCTCCATTTTCATTAGGGTAAATCCAGGAAGAATTGTGACCACCAATCTTATCTTCTGTTGGTGTTGAAGACAACTGGCTCCATGGATGTAATTTCTGGGCTTTGGCCTTATTGTCCACTGCTAGCATGTCAGGAATGCAGTCACTTATTTTCAATACTTTCTCAGAACCGATCTACAAGAGAACCATAAAACAAAAAAATTACTCAATGAAAGAATCCCAGAGTAAAGGAATGTGAGTGATTACTTCAAGCACTTCTAATATCATCTTACAGATTTTTTTAGTTTAGATTTTTCAAATAAATGAACAGAATTTGAAGGAAAAAGTGTACAGAATGTTCAATGGAAGCTGCATTTTATGTGGAATTTTTCAGAGTACTCATTTAGAGATTTTTAAGTTAGTTCCATATGAGTACATTTGAAGAAGGAACCATGTCCCTCTGCTTTAAAGACTTTGCCAGGTTTCTGATGTGTGTGGTTTTCAGTCTGAACCACCAGCAACTACAAGGCAGCAGCATGGGCTGTTAGGTTGTGCAGACTCCTCCTTCTGGTGCTACCATTCAATGAACACCCAAAAACAGCAGCAGCCCCACGCCTGCCAGGGTAAAGACATGCTCCCAGTTTTGCGACCCCCTTGCACAGAGCATGGAAGTAGCAGCTCCCAGTTTAAAGGGCCTACGGAAGAATTTGAAGGCCTTTTGGCAATCCTTTCCTCCCAGCCAGACCTGGCAGAACCCACTGTATCCTCCCAAGGGCCAGCAACTGCATCACTCTGCTGTGCCCTACCACAGAGGGTTGGATGTGTGGGGCAGGAGGAGTGGGTGGATACAGTTCACAAGCTGCGGGGAAGTACAGTATCAGCTGGTCTGTTGTGTTCAGACAGTGCTGGGTTTTGAACAGCAACACTAGAAGAATCGCCTACTGTATCAAAAGATTTTATTTATTCTCCAGTTATGCTTTCACTTTTTGCAGTAACAGACTGCAGAATATAAACTGATCACTGCAGAGTCACACAAATATCAAAAGGAAAATTTTCCACTAAATGATGATGGTATTAAATTATGTTAATTTCTGTATGAGTATCACTCATTTTTAAATGTAGTCAACACAAGAAAAATATTTTTCTCAAACTTTACCAGTCAAAGAATGGAAAAATTAAAAATACCAGATTTTCGGTGATCTTACCGTAACCTCTTTGAATGACAGCACTTTGCTCTTGTTAGGACTAGGTATTAAAGGACAGCAGCACTCCTTCACCCTGGAAATCAGAGAGCAAAACAAATGACATTTTTGTTCTCTCATCAAAGCATATTCTACCAGCAGAAGCCGCACAGAGATGTGTACACAAAACCAGCAGCAGATGATGAGTGTCTTAGAAATGCCACAAGCCAAATACTTAAAACATCCACACAGTTGGACAGCCAAAGGAAAAAATGAATGAGGCCTTACAACAGGCTGGAAGGAACAAGCTGCAGCTGCGGTTTGTGAATTACGCTAGTTACGTTCTCTATAATGAAAAATGCATTATAACTTACCACTTCATCTTCCAGCGGCATATAGCTGCTACTAGTGATGGAACTATCACTAGCAGGACTAGAAGGTACAGCACATTTGCTGTGAAAGAAAAACACTTTAAAAATTTGTTTTCATCTTCTCACCAGTTACAGTCAATATAGCCTGAGTTTCTGGGACAAAAATAGCATCAAGCCCACGTGGGACACCTGCCACTAACCAAAATTGAATTATTACTAGATTGCTTTTATTTGACCTCATGTTGGCATCTTAACTATAAGGGTAAATTTCCAAAATTAAGATAATGATAACCTCACTTAACGATTTGGTTTAGGTTTTCTCTCAGATCTCCAAAGACGACAGATTTTTACCATGAGATGTTGACAGAACATCTGTACCTCCAGTACGGATGGACTATAGCAAGACAGACACTACACAAGTATTCATGCTCTCTAGGATTTATGCTGACACAAGAATCTCAGTATTTCCTTCTAGTTGGAAGATACAGCCTTGGGCTATGTTTTTCACAAACAGTTGAGGCTGAAGTAAGCAGGCCAAGAGGGAGCACTAGTCAGTGCTCACTCTCCCTCTGCCCTGGCCAGGGCCCTCTTACCCTGTGCCAGCAAGTCTGTGTGTCCCTACCACACACACCAGCAGGGAAGGGACAGGGGTTACATTCTCCTTTTATCTTTTCTGGGTTAATTAAGCCCCCATTTTGATTCCCTGTGTGGCTGTACAAGCGTCTCTGCCTGCACAAGAGAAGGCTGGCTAATGGGAGCTGGAACACAGGTGTAAGAGGGGAGGGTACCATGAGGGTTTAGACACTGTTCTGCTAGTTAGCCTAAAACACGAAGTCTCTTTGCGTAAGCCAATGCTTCACCCTTTCCTACACCTCCCCTTCACCTCCACCCCCAACAAATTTTTCAAAACCGGACAACTCCCATTTGGATCATAAGTTTCACAACCATGTCCGCTGAGTGGTATTTTCAAGGGAACAGAAGTACAGGCATGTGATTTTCCTGTTCTGCTTTGGTGACCAAATCTGCCTAGTTAGCAAACTACAGTGCTCAAGCCAAAAGCCTTTTCTTACTGAGTTATGAAGGATTGAACTTGGCAATGGATTTAAAGACTGATGACAATAAGAATCAACATTAGAAGTTCAAGAGTCTATACAGAAATTACTTGTTTGCACACAGATCTGTAGTTTTTCCCAAATTAGAAAACTAGTTAAATACAATGCAATTCTTCAATGCATTCCAGCAAACAGGACTCACTAGTCATGCAAATGTGCATATATTAAGCTATTTCCCAGAAAGATATGACTTAAATAAGGATGTAAAATTATTTTCATTCTAAAATAAAAAAGCCATAGCTACTTAACAGTATCCGAATGCTGTGTTAGTATGCACATTCCATTTCTCAGTTGGATCCTTTCTCAAGTGCATATTGCATTGAATTAAGTGTTTTCCCTTGAGAAAGGAAGACTATTCTAAGCTTTTAAATCATCCCATCCTTCTGCTAGAAGACAGATTTTCCACAGACAATACTCACAGTTAAACGGTGTATCTATGTATATAAAGTTAACGATGGGAGTCTCTCCTCCACTTGTATATGCTTTAACCACTAGTTTGTATTTTGTGTTCGACAATAGGTGTTTCACGGTGTATCTCTTTTCTTCTGGGTTTTCAATTGTGTATTTACATAGCACTGAACCATCTAAAATGAAACAAATAAGCTAGAATCACAGAATCACAGAATGGTTTGGGTTGGAAGGGACCTTCAATGATCATCTAGTTCCAACCCCCCTCCCATGGGCAGGGACACCTTCCACCCGACCAGGTTGCTCAAAGCCTCATCCAGCCTGGCCTTGAACACTTCCAGGGATGGGGCGTCCACGGCTTCACTGGGCAGCCTCTTCGAGTGCCTCACCACTCTCAATGTAAAGAGTTTCTTCCTTGTCTCTCATCTAAACCTACCCTCTTTCAGTTTAAAACCATTACCCCTTGTCCCATCACTACAGGCCCTGGTAAAAAGTCTCTCTACATCTTTCTTATAAGCCCCCCTTAAGTAATTAAAGGTTGCGATAAGGTCTCCCCAAAATACTACGAATCAGCTTAACTGAGACTGTTAGACCACTGAAATAACAGAACATTTGCAACCCACTTTCTTTGTAACTTGCACAGTTTCTTCTGAGAAGGATGATGCATCCTGACTCACTGCCCCTGGGCTGAACTCACATCCCTTCTAACTGGACTGTCTACAGTATCGCCCATCTTCTGGCAGACCACCTAATAACTTGCTGTCAAAAGCTGCAACTGTTTGTTTTAATTTCCTTTTACTAGAGCTTTTTAAGAGAATGATTTGGGGTTTGCCATTTCTTTTTTCAACAGAATCCTGTAGCCCTTAAGCTTAGGTCAAGTTCTTTGAAGATAATTGAAAGCAAGAAATCTCTGCCTGAAAAAAAAACTTTTGCCTCTGTATTGTGCAACTCCCAGACCCCAGGTAGAAAAGGGTTAGCTTATTCCTCCTGTTCCCAGTCACACCCCTTATCTGCTAGCTCAGGCAAACTGGGAAGCAGGAAATCTTCGATTTAAACATTTTAAAGTCTAACTGGGTTTACTTGCAGAATTATGGTACTTCTATGGTTAGTTTAGTTCTGACAGGAACTCCTACATAAGCCTCGTCCAGTTCAGACTAAGATTTTCAGCCTGGCACTAGTCTAATCAGCAGAAGGGTCTGATACAGGACATGCCCCATAAGAGGCAAGGAAAAAAAAAATCCTTGAACATGTTGAAAACATCTGAAAATTATAATGAAGCAAAGTCATCTGGAGAAGTTTTGAGTGTGAAGCAGGAAAATCAGACATAAAAGTTTAAACATGGCTTTGTGCCACCCTACAGCTCAGTTCTGCTGAAGGAACTCCACTGTAGAGCACAGCCACAAATACTTTCACTATAAAAGAATTTAAACACAGAATTTACACAGTGCTCCAATTCTAAAGGAAATAAATTGTATCCCATCTGTTTCTAAAATACCCCAAATTTTAGTAAAACTAACATGCTTCCTATGACTGTCATCCAAGTAGACCACAAACAGATGTTTTCGAAATTCATCCAGAAGTCAGATCACAAGAGGCAGAAACTTGACTCCTCCTACAGTACTACAAGAATCTTTTCTGGAGCTCACACTGGAGTTAAAAGGAGCTATGGACAACAGGATGGGAGCTATAAATCTGTATAAAGCCAGGACCTACTTCTGCCCATTAGCACCTCAAGCATTACAGAGGAATCAAAAGCAGTGGGTGTTGAAATCTATATATTGCCTAATCAGCCAATTTGCCTGCCTAATGTGAACTTTCTAAGAGGCTGCAGTATCAGCAACAGCCTCAAAGTCTTTCACCCATATCAATGACACAAATTCCTAAATCCCAGAGCTGTTACCTGGAAGAACATGTTTTTTGGATCCTTTCAAACTGCATTTCTCTTGTATAGGTGACACGTAAACATGGTAGCCTCTTACGAAACCAAACTGTGACTTATTTGTGGGGTAAGAATCCCAAGATAGTGTTACTGCATTGAAAGTCAGTTCAACTTTTTCCACAACAGGGTCAAGCAGAGTAGCTGGAAGAAAGGAAATTCAAATTAAACTTGCCATTATTCTTGAAGAATGTTTGTCTTCTTACTTGGAAAATGGCTAAATTCCCATGTGGTGTTTCTGTTTATATCTTACTTGCATTTAAAAGTTGAACAAAGCCAAAGTGCTCCACATAAACTGTCAACTTCACAGAGCCTTCACATACTCCACATTATACACAAAGCAGTGACTGCTAATCACAGCTTTGTTTAGCTATTCTAATTAACATAGACTCTACCTGGTCACTGAACTAGTCAAATATCCTTGATGTAGGATCATGTACGTTGTTGTACAACTTTTAAATGCTTCACTGATGATATAGAAACAACACAGCAGATGACATTTTTAGCTAGTTGCAGGAGGAAGGCTGTGGAATTCTGTTTGACAGATTAATTTAGCAAATACACAAACCCTAAATATGTTGCCAACTTACGTAGCTCCCTGAGATAACCAGTCTTCCTCTCCAGTAAGGAGGCTGTATTAGCAACAGATCCATAGACGTGGAAGTTATATCTCACCCCCGGAACAAAAGCAGCTAGAAAATAGTGGAACTGATTACAAAAGTAGGTTATGGTTTGTCTTTTGGTTTTGCTTTTACTTAACTGCTTTCTACAGAGGTCTATAATCCATCAGAAATCACCTTTGTGTGCTCTTGTGCTATTAAAGCAACTGAAGGAGACACAGGGTAAACCAATTCTTAGTGTGCATAATGCAAATTGAACATTTATTCTGTCTGAAAGAGAGAATAGAGGGGGGTAATACATTTTTGTTGCCCTAGAGTATTCAAGATCAGTGCACAATAGACTCCAAGTGCATCAAAGAGTAAGATAATTTCATTTCTGCTTCTGGTACAGACAAAGGTCATGTTTTGGACTGTTTAATCTAGACATATACCCATGCATCAGGATTCCATGTTATTCTCATTAACATCACTCCCATTGGTATTAACCAAGTGCAAGAACTGGACAACCTTTTTTCCATGTGTTACCACACTCTCCTTCAGTAAGGACGCAGGCTCCCATGTGTTTGTATGAATTGAAGTGCAGTTCCTTTAATTGCATACCGAAATGCATTCAGTCAAATTTTGATCAAACATGTTTCATTCCAGAGTAAACTCTCAGCTTGGGAGACTCGAGGAAGGCTATGTTCTTGTACCTGTGGAAGTGTATCAGAGCAACTTCCACACAGCCAGAAAGGATTTAGGTCTAGTGGCCACCACTGGGATAAAAAACACACAACTGGTCCTAAGCAAGGACTGGTCCTGAGACACATGATTTGTGCCACACTGACAGCACTAAACCTCTCACTACACAGTGGGTGTTACATTGTCCGAGTCTAGTTTTCTGACCCATATTACAGATAAGGCAGAGCTCCATTTTGCATCTCTCCTGCTAAAATATTTTTAACTCCTTCATCAACCTTACCATCCTCCTTCAAGATATTACTACAAGCTACTCAAAAGACTTTTTTTCTAAAATACTACACTGACTTTTCTAAAATACTATGCTGACTTTCAAGGCTTAATTCTGCTGGCACATTTGTGGTGTCTAATGCATTTGCTAGGCAAAACATGATGCCACATGCCTTTGCAGAATTACACCTCCACTGCACAGACTTCCGTATTCCACAGGATTTGTTTCCTAAATTCAATTAATGCCCACAGCATGAAAGACTGCTGCACAGACATCAGAAGGAAAAATTGTTTGGCTTTCACCTGAGTTAATCAGAGCACTGGAAGTGTTGGGCCCAAATCTCTTCCACTGCAAATCACAGGGCTGCAACATTGGGAAGTTACACCAATCGATAATGTAACTGTCATATATATGTCTGGGCTCCCAGGAAATAAAAATGCCATCATCTGTACCATTAACCTGTTCTTCTTTAAGCTCTTTGGTGCCTACAAATGAACAAAACAGAGTGTCTGTTATTTTCCTGCATAAGACCTCAGATTCATAAATGAAGATCAATATAGTTTCCATGCTAAGCTGTTAAAACAATAATAAAATAGTTGCGTTCCTTCACTATCAGACATATGGCATCTTTCACATGCTGAAAGCTGATCTCTTTGTATGCTGAAAGCTGACAGCTCAAAAAACATCCAGTAATTATTACTATATATTCATAAAAAGAACTGAACTGCAGAAACCTGGAGTCACAAACAGAAAGTCAGAAGCAGCTAATCGCACACAGGAGTTCCCTGCGAGGCACTGGCTGCACTTCACAGTACCTGCCACAGGTCTGAGGCCTTAGCTTAAGGCTAAATGTGTTTTGCTCTGCAGAAACTCTCTGCAAGGGATGGATGGAGGCACTTAAGCTTAACATACATACAGTTACCACCCTGTAGACAAAAATAAAGTACAGTAACAATTTCCAGATAGCTGTGATGTGAGTTAACAGGCCAGGTTAATTTGTTCCCCCAAGATGATAAATTATCACTTCACTTAAAATAGGTAGAAACGAAACTCTCATAATGGAAATCTAACTGAAAATACTCCTACTGTTACCTGTAGCTCTAGGGATGATCAATACTGAAGGAAGTGAATAATTAACATTGTTCTTTGCCATTATACTGATTCTGTAGGAATGGTTATCAATAGAAATCCTTGTGCTATTGTAAACTGATGAAAAGGAGATGCTTTCAGGCTTAGAGCCATCTTCTACTTTTTCCCAGGTTACTTCATAGGAAATACTTCTTGCATTTGCTCGAAAACTTGGTGCTTGCTGGGGAAAAATTTATGGGGGTAGACATCAATTACTTCATAAATTTTGCCAAAAAAATATGAAAGAAGCATTTAGAACTTTAAATAACTAATTGGATGTATTATTTCTGTAAGAATATAAACACTTGTTTCCATACATGCATGCATACATATACTGGTTGAAACAGAAATGCAGAAAGCTCAGTAATGGGATTTGTCGTGTTATAATACTTAGAAAAAAAGAAGTGTATGTCTGAAATGCCAGGACAGCACACCATCATACAGCTACATACGTTCTAAATTACATTATATATAATATTTGTCTTAGATTCTTCGAAGACATTTTCATACTGATTTGCTATTAAGCACACACAGACTTTTAAAGCTCGTGGGAGAAGTTTCCAACCTCCTTATGAAGGGTTTTGCTGCCATTTCTGTACCAATGTCTCACCTTCCAGAACAAGGTCACATTCCGCCCCCCCAAAACTGGTGTAATTTCTCTCCAGATGTCCAGTTTCCCTGATGGACCTGCAAAAAATACAGCAAAACAAAGATGCTCTAGGTGCAGAAAGGATAAACAGTTTAATTGCTTCCTCCCATTTGAAGAAATTCCACTCCCAAAACCTCTTTTTCCCCATCATTCCCAGGTCTTGCCAAAACACTACCCTGTAACTTCTTCCGCCCTTTGTTTCCTTTTCTGAATGAATGTCTGGTTCATTTCCCTAGATAATCTTTCTTTGCTTGCAGTTCCCAGGTGCTTGTTCCCTACCTCTGCACTGTTCCTCCAGCCCTCACAGAACACTGTAATTCAGTCTGTCCATCCTCCCAGTCATCTGGATTTCCCACTGACTTCACTGGATGGAATGGCAGAGACTGGCAGGTAGGATGAGAGTTGTTTAAGAAGCCACCTTCTTAAAGATTGCTTAGTGTGCTTCTACTTTTATGTACGCAACAGGTCTCTGCTTTAGCTACACAGCAGAGGAGTAGAAACAAATAGCAAACAGAGATAGCAAGTGAAGAACACTCTTCAAGGTTTCCTTCTCAATAGGCTGGTGTCCTGTTTTCAGCTGGGATAGAGTTAACTGTCTTCCTAGTAGCTGGTACAGTGCTATGTTTTGAGTTCAGTATGTGAAGAATGTTGATAACACTGATGTTTTCTGTTGTTGCTAAGTAGTGTTTAGACTATAGTCAAGGATTTTTCAGCTTCTCATGCCCAGCCAGCAAGAAAGCTGGAGGGGCACAAGAAGTTGGCACAGGACACAGCCAGGGCACCTGACCCAAACTGGCCAACGGTGTATTCCATACCATGGGACGTCCTATCTAGTATAGGAATGGGGAAGTGGGGGCAGGGAATCGCTGCTCAGGGACTGGCTGGGTGTCGGTCGGCGGGTGGTGAGCAATTGCCCTGTGCATCATTTGTACATTCCAATCCTTTTATTACTACTGTTGTCATTTTATTAGCGTTATCATTATCATTGTTAGTTTCTTCTTTTCTGTTCTATTAAACCATTCTTATCTCAACCCAGGAGTTTTACTTCTTTTTCCTGATTTTCTCCCCCATCCCACTGGATGGCGGGGAGTGAGTGAGCGGCTGCGTGGTGCTTAGTTGCTGGCTGGGGTTAAACCACGACAGCTGGACATACTTGCTTCCTTTGTTCTGATGGTTAGGGCTTCGCTCCATTCACTCCACCTCCAGAAATGCTTAGCTGCCCCACAGTGTACTCTAGCTGTGTATTCAGTGTATGGCTGCAGTCCACCTAGGGTGACGCTACCAGAATGGAGTTGCGCATCTGAACTATTATGCTGCAAGACAGAAAAACATAACAGTCAGAGCCCAGTGCAGCTTCATTAGCAAAAGTTTTAGTCTGAAAAAATAGTTCTAGTTCTTCCTCTAGATCCTACGATAGCCAGTTAAGCTTGACTTGGAAAAGATAATCATGGAACAATAGTCAACCCCTGCCCTCCCCCCCCAAAAAAAATCAAACCCAACAATATGCACAAAATCAAAAGACTGGGAGATCCAAAAAGAGGTCTGCAAACCTTCTCTGTGCAACTGTCTGAGTAGGAGTCACTCACAACCTGTCAAATGACTATTTCTTACATCAAGGAGGGAATCTGCTGAGATCTTATCCTCACAGAGCCTGGGTCTCTTACTCACTTCATGTAAGTAGGATGCTGTTCCAGATCCAAGCACAGCATCTACAGCTACCTT
Source organism: Haliaeetus leucocephalus (assembly GCF_000737465.1). Classification (NCBI taxonomy): domain Eukaryota; kingdom Metazoa; phylum Chordata; class Aves; order Accipitriformes; family Accipitridae; genus Haliaeetus; species Haliaeetus leucocephalus. The sequence goes on from NW_010972556.1 coordinate 2,605,653, forward strand.
TTCTTTCCATTTTATCCCCAACCTCTTCCCCTACTCCCTCCTAAAAGACTGGGTGAGTTCTGGTTAGAGTCAAAAAGTGAGCATGTTTTTAAGCCTCGCCTCCAAACTGTCTCCTGCAATGGTCAGCTGCGGCAGCCATTTGATCTAACAGGTCTTGAGCAATACTTAAGACAGAATGCAGCTTGATCTTGATCTTCATAATGCCTTTTTAACATGCTAGAGGCAAGCTGCCTTCCTAAGAAAAGGGCTACACAGAAACCACAGTACATATGCAACGAGTCAGTCAGCCTCAGTCAGCTGTTTGTGAAAGAGATGGAACAAGACAAGGAGTCTACTCAAATAATCTTCAAGGAGATGGAAGAGGATGGGAAGAAAAACTGTTCTGGGGTTCTCTCACTAGAAACCAGACACACTACCATCAAGTACAGTCAATAGCACAGTCAATAGCACACAGAAAGCTCCTGGACTAACATAAAAAAAGCCTTCAACACACCTCTCCACCATTTGTGTGTAAGACGATATGAGTAATAAAAATATGACAAATCAAAATTAGCAATAGCTAACAGCAATTATAAGGCCCATAAGTATTTTCATTTACTTCAACAAATCTCAGAATCCATCCAGCAGAGGACAGAGCCACATACGCAGACCAGTCACATTGTACACTTTGGCCAGCAGTACAGGAACTGTTGGGAGTGTGAATTACTGCCAGCAATGGCTGCCCACAGGGACCACATCATGACTGTAGAGCTTGGGAGAAAATCAATCCAGAAAAAGACACATCAACACACTCACAAGATTTAGAGTATATTGATACTGCTGGGAAATTGTTTTTTAATCTCAGATCAAAGAGATATTTGCTATGGTTTTGTTTATGAAATTCAGGTTTCATACCAGTTCTACTTGCCCATCAGGTTGGATCACTTCAGTCTGACAAAACAGTTCAATTTCTTTGTTTCGATGTTTCCAATATAATGTGATTTCTGTATCTGTGCTTTCTTCCCACAGCTGGAAAGGTGCAGCAGGATAAACTGTGAATGGAAAATCCAAGTTAGCTCTTGTAAAACATAAAATACATGCAAAAGTATTTGAAGGTATTTTAGCTGAGTAGTAAATGAATAAAGAAATACAGATTTTTCTGCCAGTCTAGGAGAAGCAGATATAAATTAGTAAAAATTCATTTCAGAATGTAAATGTAAGTAAATGTGGTACAAGATTAAAAAATACCCTTGTGCCAAGTTGGAAATATTTTAGAACATCATGAACAAAAGAAAGTCAGAGACTTCTATTGCAAATCCAGTAAAATTCTCTAATCCTGGGCCTAGTGGAGTTTCTGATGTAGCATGGTGAGTAACATTTGCCACATTTCTGCACCCCAGAATCCAGCCTCTTCACCAGAAATTTTATTCACAACTCTTACATTGACTTCTGCCAGTAATCACCCTCTGGTAAACAGTGCCAATGCCACTCCTTCCAAAAGATTTCTGAAATTCTTAACTGCTATGTAAGCAGTATTCAGTGAGAGCAGCAGATCTCAAACTGTCCCAGGTTATCAGTCCAATTGTAAGGAATAAGACATGGCAACGCAAGTGAGTAGTATGTTTACAGCTTTGGCCATTATCCTGGAACTTCAAGTACCATGAATTATAATTTGAGGATTTCCAGACTCAAAGGAACTTGTGTTTGATACAGAAGGTCCCAGCTACCACATGCAGAATTGGAAACAATGGACTTCAGTTTTCCTTTACGTGCTGACATCCTTTAAGTAAGGAAAATTCTGCTGTAAATACATCCAGGATCAGAGAAAACATAAAGGACTTTACAGCAATCACTATTTAAAAGGTTAACTCATGATAAATACTATATATCATTTCTTTAACTAGTAACAATCACTAGAATTGGAAAAGAAAATTGTAGTAAAACATTAATGTATTTAGCACATTGAATGTAACCTATTTTAGTCTGATTTCCCATGAAAACTTAGTTTATAATACTGTGTTGTTTCACTACAATCTGTCAGTTTGCTCCTCCATTTTCTTCCTGCTCTATGTCTTCCACCCCCAAACAATCAAGTAATCAACTTTTAGAACTCTCATGCCTCTCTGAAACAAATTTAACAGACAGGCATTTAATGTATGTTCCTACAAGTCATATGAAAAAGCATGGCTAGCAAAACTGTAATCAGTGCCTCTGAGGAAGGAAGTGCTGCGACAATGCAGCAGTTACACCAGCAGCCTCCCTGTCCACCAACCTGTCAGCTTCAGAACTAAGAAAAGCACATGTTGCCTCCTGCTTCTTCAAACAGGCAAGGCAGCCACAGGACCTTAGGAACACTGAGGTGGATGTGGCGAGGCGAGAGGACACAAGGAGAACTGGAAATACTGCTGGAGACACATGAAATACCCAGGCGTTTTGAGGCAGGAGTAGGTAGGAACTTACAGGACCTGGGGCACAATGTGATAAAGGACACAACTAATAGGGAAGACAGAAAATCAGCCATCAGTTACCACTCACAGAATAATCTGCTTTATTTCACTGATGATGAACTACTCTTCTTCCCTTACAGTAGCACAGCAGATGTTACTGTCCCACATTAGCACCAAGACAAGTTAGCACTATCACCTCTTTCCTGGCAATAGCTGCTTACACCTGTATTGCTTCTCATTTGGAGAGGTGTTAGTAATTTTATTTACCCACTTTTCAAAATGTGCAACTCCATTTTATTTTGGAAAGACAGTAACATCAGCAATAATATTTTGGAGAAAGAACTGAATTCCCAAGTAACCTACACAGATATTTTTCTTGAACTCCCCATTTTATGTCCTTGTATCATATTGCTTCCTGTGCTATGAACCAGCTTCAGCAAAGCAGCAGATTTTGAAGCATTAAGGGGTCATTTCAGTAACCAAATCTGACCTTTGGAGTGAAGCTGTTTTCTACCATTAACGCAATTTTGCAAAGCTGAAACTGAAGAGACAGCACATAACTATAGCACAGGGACAGATAATTAATAAAAACTGTGAAAATAAAAACCAACCACTTCCATACTTTAAACTAGAGCATTCAAATATTAAGATCAGGAGGACAAGACCTGCAACAAAAAAAACCTCAACAAAGACATAGAAAAGACCTTACTTCTGTGAGTTACATCAAAAACATCCGTGGCAGTTTTCTTTCCCAGTGGGTTTTCCACAGTCACTGTGATATTACAGATCCTTTGCTGGCCTATATCCCAAGAACACGAGCACTGCTCCGAACAACTTACTGTGCATGGAACCGTTTTTTGGGAAAACCTATCAAAGAAGGTGGGGCGAAGGGGGAAAAAAAAGAGAAAGACATTTTTCCATAATGTACAATTGATATAGGTATTGCAATTTTTGATGCCCAACTAGAATACAGCACCATCAAAAATAAGGCTGAGTGGGACTATAAGAAGCCACCCAGTTCTTTCCGCTACCCTGAAGTACAGTAGGTATTCTTACAATTAGAAGAATGTTTTCTTCAAAGTCTAAGTTTACTTCAGCCTTTTAAGATACAGCTAAATTGATATCCTTTTAAGATACAGCTGAATTGCTTTAGTGATTTCCTCATGGAAATTCTGAACTAGGGACTTATTTGCCAAGAATTAAACCATTCACATGTCTACCATTATGCTTTTAAATGAAGCAGTAATTTCAAGTGCATCCTCTAACCTTCCATTTTTAAACCATCAGAATATCTCAATGGAAGTCAATGATGCAGAAACCATGAAAGTATATGCAATGATGACCAGCCTTCTGCTGAGATCTTTTGATGAATGTTTGTTGTGATGATGAGGTATCTGTCCTGCTTTATGAGTTCCCCTTTCTCTGCAGGCCCTGCTGTGAAGTCCCTCTCCTCTTCATTTAGATACCTCTGTAGCAAGGAGCCAAGGGCCAGGTCTCATATGCCACAGCTGTGTAACCTTGACTCAGACTGCTAAGAAAGAGCTGAGAAAAAGTCTGCAGAACGATTTTACAAAAAAAAACCAACCAAAACCAAAAAAACCTACCAACCAACCGCCCCCAACCTCGCCCCACCAAAACAAAAAAACCTGAAATTATAGACAGAAGTAGGATTTTTGATATAGGACTGTCAGTAGCTCAAGGACTCAAGAAGGAAAACACCAGCATGTAAAGCTATAAAATCCTAAAGAAAAAAAAAATAGGGAGGCTAATTAGGCTAACAGAGTTAGCTGGGAATCATCACTTTGAGTCAGCATTAGTGTCAATGGATTGTGAACAAACTAATATTCAGCCTACCAGCTAATTAAATCCTAATTATATGTTATGTGTGTTACCCAATAATTACATTGTACTTTTAAGTTATCTGTTGTGATTGCAGGGTGTCTTCATATCTACTGAAAGATATCCAAACAAATTACCCCAAAAGAAAGGTTAGAACAAGCTTGATCAAGCACAACCTGGTCTGATGGAGCCGCAACTTTGTTATAAGTAGTCTAATTCAGAGCATTTCTGCACTGCTCAAACTTTGTTAAATAAGTTGATCAGTGAGCTGGAAAGAGGAAGGCAGCTGATTGCAACAAGGATAAGAAACACTTCCACAGATCTTAAGGAAAGAACGTGACTGTTCTGTACAGCACAGGCCAGAGTTAACATAACAATAAGGAGACATACTCTTCAGACAAGGTGTATTTTGGTGAATGACGTCCATAAAGATGGGTGTCTCCTCCTTGGCTCCAAGTACATGTTACTATTCTCATGTCTTGAGTTTGGCAGGAAAAATCATTAGGTGTATCAGGTGGTTCTTGTCAGAGGGAATAACCAAAAAAACACCAACAGCATGGCAGTCAAGGCAAAAGTCATCAACCTTTTTACTATATTAACAAACTAGAAATAATGGATATGTACAAAGTCTGGTTTACTACAGATGTTATTATTTCAATTATACTTATTCAATGACCACTCTGCAGGGAAAATCAGGATAACACCATAAATTAATTGCAATCCAAACACTTCTGTATGTTATTATTTTTTTGTTATATTCATACATTCATTAATTTAATCTGTACTGTTTTCTATCTGTAAAAATTGCTACTAGCCTTCGAAAGGGGCTCTGTGCTGAGTTTTTACCACATGCGCACAATGAAGCTGAAGTCCTAAATGGGTAGGTATATTTAAAAATCAGTCACCTGTACTAGGATCAATTAATGAGATTAATCTGAACATATTTAATGCTATTCTTTAATGCTTTCTATATACAAGTGTACAGATCTGAAGTCAGACAGTAAACAGAATTCAGCTGGACATGACAGGATAATGACAACTTACAGCAAGGGGGTTTTTTTCCTCCCTCTGTTCCCCACAGCCATTCTTGGCTTAATAACAACAGGAAAATATAACTGTAATAAAGCATTCACTTACTACCCACGAAGAAAATTGCATGATCATAGCATTGCTCTTCATTGCAAGACTCCTGACAGTAGACACTGATGTGAGGCACTTCTTGATGTGCCACATTTTTCACCGTGAGAAGTCCAACTTGACTGTTTGTGTGACTGGAAACATGAACAGCTGGGACTAGAAAAAATTCCTTAACGATTTGACCTTTCCTTCCAATGCAACAAAAAGTGATGTCAGAGCCTTCCTCTACAATTTTTTCATTTGGAAAGATTTGTGGTCCACTGTTATCTGAAGTGTCCAGGCCTGCAAATCAATACATAATAAACTATTCCAAAATCTGCTCATGGCAGCAGCCTTCAACCAGAACACATAACTGAGCATTTATACAAGAATCTGTTAATGTTATATTAACCATTCATGGACTTTTACTTAGTATTCTTCCCCCTACAGAGATCAACTTCACATGTAAACATACCTGTATTTCTCTTAAACCCATAAACATATGATGTAGTCCAACAAACTACCTAAGAGACGAAAACCACTTTCACTTAGGTGAAACAAAGAGGGTACATTAAGAACTGCCTGTACAGATGAACAGTACCTCCCGCACCTATGAACAGGCTCTTGAAGATTATGAGCAGGGGGCTAGAAAAACATCATGTTCTGAAGCTCATGCAGAGCTCAGCTAAGAAGAGTCAACATTCAATGAATGACATCAGTAAGGGGATACTCAACTTGGAATGAGACTCCTATGGTTTCAATGTTGGACTCCTTGCTGGAAGCAAAACTTAGCAGGATTTAAGTGACTTACAGGCTTTTGCACAGGTTGGAGATAAAAATCTACTCTCAAGAATCTGATCCAAAAATCTGATGAAGTCTAGACGCACTGTCTCTCAGAAAGCTCTAAATCAGATCTGTAATGCAGGATCAGTTTGTGACAAAAAAATAGTATATCCAACTTCAGTTGAAAAAATAAAATCTCCAAGATGGAGGTTAGTGAGAAAGAAAAGGGAGTCTTGCATCCTATTTCCCATTATACAGTGTGATGGAGATGGGCAATTTACGTACCACAATCCAAGCATACAGACCTGTGATGCTTCTACTACCCATGATGTTTCCCATAACTAAAAGCCCTTGCTGCTCCAAACAAGAATAGTGTTTCTTTACAAAATCACTGTAGCCATTTTTTCCTCAAGCAGTGACATATTTTGTTTAAACCAAATTCTCTGGAAACCAAACTGTTCTAGTAAGATATTGTAATCTGAAAAAAAGGGGGTTTGTGATATCATTAATTACATTATTGGTTCTCTCCCTGTTTACTCTGATATAATTCACAGAAGTTCATTCCAAGTGACATATGGAGCTGACTTGCTCCTCTCTCTCTGCTTCTTTAATACTAATCAATGCTTTGAACCCCAGACAACAGCAACATATGCATCAAATGATGTAGCCAGAGCTATGCACTTCCTCTTCTCTCCTCCAGTCTGGGCCAGGGCTGCATCTGACCTTCTGATAGTCTATGCTAGAGCCTATCCAAGATCCCACGCCACTCTATGTACTGCATTTTTTTAATATATGAGCAAGAAAAGTTTTGAAACTTTTTGTCTGCTAGCTGAGGAGGATAGCCTGTAATTAAAACAATGGCTGAAGCATTGCTATTATTGCCAGCAAAAGAAAAAAAAAAGTTGTTTAGAGCTTAGAGATAAGAGTTCAAAATGGATTCCTGACTTGATGCCACCTCTCCTGAACTGGACTTCACTGTTACAGTCACCAGAGAATTACAATCTAGCTTTGTACTGGAAAAAATAAAACCAATATTGCAAAATTTTGTTTTGCTTACCCGGGACAGTCTCCCACAAACTCCACTGACTCCAGATTTTTGATGCTTCTGCTTTGCTCCTGATTCTCACCGAGTAAGACATACACTCCAAAGGTAAATCTGAATCCCACATCCAATGAAGAGGCTTTCCTGATTTATCAAGTGTGACATTATGAAACTCCTACAAAGGCCAGTAAAGCAAAGTATTGAAAACACAGCAATGTGTAAACACTTTGGAAGTACAATCAAAAGCAGCGTGAGAGAGAGAAAGCTCAAAGGACGAAAATGCTCTTGAAAAATGAAACTCTAAAATCCCACTTTGCTACACATGATCTCACACTAAGTAACTAGTAGGTAAAGCAACTGCTTACAAATCTGTACTAGCAGTGAGGGAGTGACTGATGTGCTGGCAAGACTACTTGATTCTGAGAACAGAGTTGTGAGTCAGGCCCTGCTTCTCATGAAATTGATTCACTCTCAGAGACTTTTAGTGGGTTATTTGTGCCTGCTGTTACACGAGTAATAGCATACACAGATGCCTGCAAGTGCACCTTGTCTAATGCTCCACGTTACATATCCCTGGCTCTGAATTACAGCAGGAATCTGAACTGGCCAATAAAGATTTACACAGGTGATATCTCATTGTAGTTCTAAGGCACAGCATCTGAGGTCAGTACTACCATCAGTGGCAGGCAGAGTAGGAACATATCTGCTGATCTCCCCAAAATGATTGACTGCTGTAACACGCACATCTAAGAAACAAGAAAAAATACATCCAAAACTGCTAGAGCTCCACAAAAGTAACAGAAGGACAGCCTAAAATGTAAAATGGAGTTCAAAAATCATGAGAGCTAAATGCTCTGTAATTTGGCAACTATTTTTATATTGAATTATATAAATGCAGACAAACAGCAAAAAATATAAAATGTTCTGCTGCTCTCTAAGAGAAGATATCCTACAAATTTCCTTCAGCATGTACTACTAAGGCCCACCTGGGCATCGAATGACCTGCACCAATACACGGCAGAGCAACTCAAACTAACCAGGGTACCATGTAGTCATACAGACAGACAAATGAAAATGTACCCCAGCTGTGAATCTCCCCTCACATGAGAGCCCGTAAGAAGCAGGAAAAAATGGCTCAAAAAATTCTATTAATCACCTGTAATTATGAATACATTTTAGAACACAATATATATTTCAGTACTTCTTAAAGCAACCATACCAGATTCTCAGCATATAGATCTGTGCTGCTTGTATGAGCTGTACCAGAGCCCTGGCTCACACTGACAACTACAGAACTGCTCTCCATTACCTCTTTCCATCAGCAACACCTGCACTTTCATAATACCACCACTCTGAGAAAAACTCTGCAGTCAGTTTACAATGTAATTTCTCAGTTACAGCACTGAGGAATGTAGTCACTGCTTTGGAAGTTATATAGACTGTCCGTGCTTTGGTATGAGCAGACTCACAAAGTTTCTTTATCTGTACAGATTCTTCAGAAAAACACAGAAGCAAATACTTTGCTGTGTGGTAGTGACATCCAAAATACCCTGTTTGTTTTCCTTGTCGTGTTTATTATGAGTAACAGAACAGACTACATCCTTGGATTTGAAAACCTCTTTCTCTTTTCCAGCAAGTTAGTAAGAGTTTGTTGGAAGGATACTCCCAAAACGTCCACTTAATTATTTGTAGCTATATGTACCCAGTTTCTGATTTCAGGGTTAGATCTAGTCATGGGGTGTTAAAAATCCTACCCCATATATCAAAGTGGTCAAAATCTTCTGAACTGCATAGATCTCATCTGCAGTGAAGATGTGGTTCTTCAAACTCAGAGAAAAAATAGTACCAACTTGGCTGAGCAGAGTAAGCTGTGATTCTTAACAGTGCCCATCTTATTTTGTTGACGTCTGGTTTCAGAAAAAATAAGCCCTTCTCCAGTTTATGTGCTTTCTCACAAATAGCAGCTTTAAATGAGCTAGAGCAGTTTTCCAGTCTGACTGATTTTTAACATGTGCATTTCATATTTTTCCATAGTTCAATCAGCAGATGACTCATAATAGGTTATAATATCCCTAAAACATGCATTAGTTCCCAAAAGATTTTGTCAGATCCAAAGGAAAGGAAATTTTCTCTGGAAACAAAAGTTCTCACACTGAAGTCACATACTGGGGAAAACATCAGGAGCAGGCCTAAGCCTACGATTTGGGTGATCTCCACCTCTTCAGAAAATTTGGCTGATTTAGGCGTTAAGGAAAACTAGCAGGATAGGGACTTTGCAAAAGAGACATCACTACTTCTTACTTAACTGGAAGAGGTGGACACAAGGTAACTGCTAACAGGTCCAAGCACAGGGCTTAAAAGGCTTTGCTCACACTGAGACTATCATATGGTTCATAAGGTGAGAGGAGCTGCAGCAACATGACTCATGCTCAATTAGTCCCCAGTGACAGGTAGCAATCATGCTACAGAAAAGACTGCCTTTAGGAGCAATGGAAGGGAAGGGATGACGCTGGGAGGCCACTTAAGTGATGTGCACCCTGGAAGGGAAACAAAGACCTTCAAAATCAGATGTCCTAAGTCTGCCCACCACAATCCCTCAATAAGGGTGTGCAAGGCCTATCTACATTCTGCACAGGTGGAAATTAATTCTTCATCTGAGACAGTATTTTTTTTGCACAAAAACTGAGCATAACATTACATCAAGTCTTGCACCTAGTGAAATACTGAGGTATTTCTACTACAGTTTTGTAAATATTATGTTGTAAGTTGTAAACCTATACAGCAAAGCTATCTGCATATGTATCTGAACATTTGATTTTCTGTTAGCTTCCTTTGTATTGTAAATAACTAATATACCTTTTTTAAAAATACACTTACTGTCCACACAGTAGTATTTTCATGTGTTTGACGGACTTGTATTTCAAAAGACATTGCCAGCTCACTATCATGCGCTGACTTGCCAACATCCCATTCCACCAGCAGCCGCTGAAGAGCCAAATCCTTGGAAATGTTAAGGTACATTACTGGAAACACAATGGATTCTGTGAGTACAAAAAGGACACAAAAATATTAACATTCAGCTGCGTTACAATGCAGATCTGAAACAACAGTGGTTAGAGGTAAGATAGGTTCCACACCAGACAGTTCTGAAGGGAAAAAGAAAGAAAGTGATCAAGACCCATGCTGTTGATATCAAAAGCAAAGATAATCTTTCATCTTAAGGCATCAGCAGGCTAGAATGAGGTTCCTGAATCTACTCAATAGCCCCCCACCATGACATTGGGTATGCTATTTACTTTCTTTATGCCCTCAATTTACTAGCTACTTTATGGGAATATTGATCCATCCCTATAGTCTTATGAAGAGGGACAACATAATGTATTAACAGGGACTGAATCCCAAGAAATCCCAACCCCCAGCAAGCTTTCTTATCATTAGGACAGAAAATCTAGGCTCAATTTTGCTCTCTGACCTAAAAAAGATTAAATTAATTAATGCAAATTAAGTATTTGAACAGGATAGGTTGAGTTTCCCTCCAGTAGCTAGCTCAGAAGGTAGTCTAGTATTAGGCACGTTCCTGGTTGCTCTACACATTGCTTAGGTACTTTAGTCAGGGCTGTGGATTCTTCTACTGGAATTAGACACCTAGTTATAATGGCACCTCCATCCTTTTGTGGGTCTGAAGTTAATTCTCAGAATAAAATAAAGTTTAAAAGTCAGACTGAAGTCCCTTTTGGTGTCAGGAAAGGAAAGGCTCCTTAAGAAGACTAGCCTGCTGAAAACTACAGATCACCCTATGAATGGTCCCCCTTTTTAGATGTTTTCTCTGTCACCCCTCCCACAAAAACCTAACTCTTGGAAGAGATGAAATATGGTGCTCACTGATCTGTATCTTCTCTCCTTCCTGAAAACTAAACAAACAACAAAAAAACCCCTAAACTTAATCTGGTTGATAATGAAGTCAGGGAACTGAAATGGCCAAATAACTAGGATTTTTCTTTTGCCACAGTTGCTTTCCAACATGCTTCTGCTTGTAACAAATGACACGGTCAGAATGCTTATACTGACCAGGACACAGAAAACAAATCACAGAAATAATTGTATGTTTTAATAAAACAGAACTCATTCTGGGCATTCCTGCCCCACTACAGCCACAGTCCTTGGGGACATATGCTGAACTGAAAGACCTCAGCATCTCCTTCTCACAAAAATGTCACCTCCAGATATTTCTCACGGATGTGCTTCACCCACTGACCCAATGATTATCTGAGATTTTTACAGAATATTACTGGCAGAAACACAAAATAACACTAAATTCAGGAAATTTAGTTTGAGAATCTACATTTTGATAGATGCTTCTGGCAGCAGTCAGATATCCAAGCCATTTTACAGTTTATCTTGTGGTGCCTGCTCTGCACTAACTTCTGCACAGCAGTTTCCCTACGTATGGATCTTTACATTAACTGTAGGAAAGCAAAGGCTCAAGAGAAGCAGCAGTTATAACAATCCTTGATCAAAGGAAGCAGATAATACTTTATAAGCATATTTATTAATTACAAGAATACAGACACTGACACAGCTTAGTTGTTTATACAAGTCCAGCCTATAAAGAATAAATGGAAGAAAGTAAATATTGTACCATTAGTAATAACTTATAAAAAACTGCTGAAATAAAGGATTGTTTCTCTTTTGCAAATCATCTACAGACTCTGTTGGTATATTTTTAATCCATTCCATTTTGAAAAGTAGTGGAAGTCAAAGCAAAATGGAAACCGTATGCTTTCAATCTAGAGGAAACTACTGGCATAGGCTTCTTCAGATATACTTGGAGGGAGAAATTAAGGTTTCATTGTTCAAATGCTTGGTCTCAGAAACAGGATTGTGGTATCCTGAAAAAGTTTTTCAGGAAGAAGTACACACACACATATATGCACACTGCCTTTGATCAATTCTTACTGCAGCCTTAATATATAATTACTGGAAAAAGATGAACGTATAAATTACATGAAAGCAGAATTTGACAGCTTTAGTGTCTTCTGTAAGGTAAATGCAATCAAATCTCATCCCTTTTCTCACCATGGAGAGTATTTTCACCTGCCACATTTAAATAACTTGACAAAAAAAACAAAGGTCTCGTTAGTTTCTGGTTTTTCTCCATCTGTACAAGTGTCCCTCCACTATCTCCTTTTAGTTAGATGACGTATCACTTCAGACCTCACACAGTTTTGTTCCTTGGAGCCTGACATAAGACAGTCTAGATCACCAGTCAGGGCTTATACACAGTACCAAACAAACAGAAGAAATAATATAGTTAAGGATATATCCAAGATCTTGAAGACCACTGGGTTACAATGTGGGACTTAAAGACTTTTTTAGTATAATTTACACATGTAGAAGTATTTGTAGCATTCACAGTTATAATCTTCCCCTCCTAGCAAAGTTAAATAATCAAGGCGTCTTAAGACTTGTTTTAACTTGAAGGCTAACTCAAGACCATATGAATAGCTTTATGATTAACAACAGAGACTGATTTTATTCCTGAACAACTGCATGTGAAAACAAGTGACCAAGTTATTGTAATGCAATAACTGTTTGGACTTGCCTGCATTACAAAGTTTTGCTACTTTAGGGGCATTGGTAACGATGAGGAACCAGCACCTTGGGTGAATGGAATGTGAACATATGAATTTCAAGGTTGAAGAGAGGCAAAAAAGTCTGAAACAGATATATTATCCCCTTCAGCATGATAACAACTACATTTATATAAAATAAACCCACCCCTCTCCCTCCTTCACCAACTTAATGAAAGCAATACAACTTCTATAATGCAGACTATAGTCTGATAAGTTCTGCCTTCTTAATGGTGGTCACAAGAAGTCCATTAAAAATATTAATTCCTTTTTTTTTCTTTTAATGGAGTCATGCCCAATGCTATTGCCAGCAGCAAGTGCACAAGCAGTACTTTTACCTTAAAATACACAGACTTCTGGAAAGTTATTCTTATAGTCAACTTTTTTGCCTCCAAATATGCATATTTACTTTTTTTCTTTGTATTGGATACACATGTGAAGTGTAAGAAATAAAAATCCAATCCTGGAATCTTGTGGCACAATCAGAAAAGAGCAAACAGAAGTGCTGAAGTTTTCATAGATGAGACAAACAAAAAAGAGAAAGTGAAGGGAAGAGGTAGAAAAGCATAAAAGTTGTCAAAGAGGAAATAAATTATTTGAAGATGACAGAGTACAGACCAAAAACATATGAGACAGAGGGGGAGAAGATAAATAAATACACTCGGGCTTCACATCATTGCAAGTTATCTCTTCAACAGGCAGTTTGCAAAACGGCAAAACTGATGCAGTTACAAAAGGTAATTATACAAGTTGCTTCATCACCTTACCAAAGGCAATCATTTGATTAAGCGTGTAACATGTTGCTTAATCACAGCAGACTTACAAATGAGCAAGTCCAAAGCTTCAGTTGCTGTAGATTGTTTCCAAATAAAAAAGCAAATGTTCAGACATTTACCTTGCTGTGAGTATGTAGCGTCGCAAGTCCTCAGGAGGAGCAATACTGCCAGAACCGTGAAGGGATTCATCATTCATCCACCTTTTCCTGCACAAGACTTATCAGGAAAGAAGAAATTTCTATTTATTTGGGTTTTTTTTACAAGAAATGCTTGCCAGACAATAGTCCAAATAATATTACTGTATTTAAGAATGAATAAATAAAAACCCAACCACACAGACTCCAGACACTTTAAGAGAAATTCAGGAAGAATGGACAAAGAAAGATAAGCAATGAAAAAACCCTCTTGTTTTTAGGACCTGGTTATAGCATAGGGAAAAATACACCACACTCAATAAGTTCAATTTAACCTAAACTTAAACAGACAATAACTTTAAAGTTTTCCTGCCACTTATTTCTGAGGAATATTAAAACAAAAGTTTGTCCTGATATATGTTGGCTTTCCTCCTGCACAAGTAACAAGATATCCATCCTAACAAGGAAGAAAAAAAGAAAAAAAAAAGGCATGAAAAGTGCAAAAGGCCTTGTGGTTTCTACTCCACCTAGAGCCTGACTGATGAATGCAGCCAACTTCGGCAAGAATGGTCTTCCCCTTTGCCAGCACCCAGGACGCTATATGGAGGGCTTTAGTTAGACTGGAGTTGAAATACACGTGTCAGTGTATTAGCAAGTTCCATTCCTAGGAGGACCATCATCTCAAGCACCACACAGCTATCTAGCACTCCTTTTATAGCTTTTACACTCACACTGTCACAGGATGAAACTCCGTGACTTGCACAGCCCCGTCCTGGGGGGACTGATCGTATGTCAGATCTCACAAGGCATGAATCACCTGCAAACTCCCCTGTGTAGAAGGGAGAGGTAAACATTCAGCAGCAGTGTGGTTAAAAGCACCCAGGCACAGAGGGTACAGGAGTCCAAACAACAGGAACAGGACTATGGATACGGCTATCTTTAACTTTCAGTTTCCACTTTTTACGTTTCTGGATCTGTGTAGAATACTGATAAAGAGAGTCTTCAACCACTGCTTCCATAATAGAAGTTGAAACTGCTCAGCAGGACAGATAACCAGGATGACCTTCTGTCTCCACTAAAGCCAAGGACAGGACATTTACTGATTTCAGAAGGGCCAGGAATTCACTCCACAACTTCTTCCCAGCACAAAACCTCCAATTTTAATACCTCAGAGCTACATACACTTAAGTTTAATGACCCTGCCTTAGATTCATTGGTTTTGAGAAGCTCTGAATTTCTCTCCAAAGGATCAAAAGAAAAGATTTCAACCTTTTTTTTTTTTTCCCCCACATTTCTAAAGGTCACATGGAAAATGCATGCAGAACTGCAACCTGGGGCTCAACGCCCACAAGCACCCTTGCTGCAGTGTGCCCCAACTTTTTCCTTGTGAGCACAAATGCTTAACATGGAGGTCCCCATGTTTAAAAGGTGAGTGATGCCTTGCCTGATGTATAGGATTCTGCATTCTTTCTTGCCATTATACCAATATCCTCAAAAGTATTTGGACAACACTAAAGAATCTAAATATTTTTGACAACCTAGGCCTAATTCACAAGCAAATAATAGACTGTTCCAAGCACTGACTTAGGGAAATGTGCTTCTTTATGGATTTTCTAAGTTTAGACTTTTTTTATCACCTGATCAAATTTAATATCTGAAAGGAAAAATAATTTGATATGGGTTTTTTCCAGAATAAACACAATAGAATGGCTCTTTGTTATAGACCAGTGAGTAGGAAGTAAGTGACACAAAAAGAAGTCTTTCCAAGGCAGATTGTGTTAAAACTTCTAGTAACTCTTCAGTAGATTCTTATTCTTTTGAATTATATGAAATGAATATAGATACACACATCCAAATCTTGCATGCCCTCTTTCAGGAAAAAAAGTGAAAATAAAACTGCTTTTAAGGTCAAGGGAATTGACTCTCTGCTCTAAGACCAATTTAATACAAGGGTCATCAGTTAGATTCAGTGGCATGACTCCTGACTTAATTATATCACCACGATGAAAACCTGGCCAAACGGGACTCCTGATCTCCTGATTTTGTAAACATCTCTGGGGTTGGACAGAAAGCTATTTGCCCTATTTGTTACATAGCACTTAAATCCAACATTAAATATAGCGGCAAAGTATTGTGGAAGTCATGACATATTAGACTATTTGTTTAAATTAATTCCTATATGGAAAACAAATCCAAACTCTTTTTTGCTCTTAAGAGGCATTCTCAAATATTGTATTTAAACAAATGTCTAATTTAAGCCTCTCTCTCCAGTCATTTACACTGTCCATTCACTAATGACACAGCCTAGATCACTTTTATTGATGCATAGTACAAATGCCGTATGCTACTAAAGGGCAGTGTAATATAATAAATGACCATCAGAATATAAACATGCTTTGGACAGCTACAATGCCTTTCGACTATTCAGTATGTTAATAATCTAGTTTAATGCTGTATAGTAAATTGTGATAATATGTATCACAACTGTATCAAACCAGTTTTCATGGGAAAAGTTCTTGAATTCTCTAACAAAAGAAAATATGAAGTAAATTTAAATAAATGCAACACTAGTCAAGAATAAAGAAATACAGTCCTTAATATATGACTTAAATCATCTTTAT
Source organism: Haliaeetus leucocephalus (assembly GCF_000737465.1). Lineage (NCBI taxonomy): Eukaryota > Metazoa > Chordata > Aves > Accipitriformes > Accipitridae > Haliaeetus > Haliaeetus leucocephalus. The sequence goes on from NW_010972556.1 coordinate 2,622,020, forward strand.
GCAGAAACTTCTGCCTATGAGTATCAAATTAATCACATACAGTAATTACTACCAACTAATGTCAAGCACTTATTCTGCATTATCAATAATTAAGTACTTTATAAAATCATCATTTAATAATCTGTGTCTTGGTTACAAAGATTAAAAGAGACTCAAAACCATTGCACAAAATACATTATCAATTTCATTTAAAAAAACCCAACATGATGGTAATAGATTATCTATGACCTTGCCAAAAGTGCAAATAATTGAACAACAAAGGGAATGAAGACAGGAAGCCAGGGAAGGTTTTTAGACATCTAAATAATTCATCACCCTGAAAGAGGCAAAGTACTACCTCTGAGAAATAGGAAGCAATTACCAAATGCCACAAGAAAAGTGACAATCATGGCCATTGTTCTGGTGAATAGCTTGGTTTAGATTTGCCAATCTGAAAAGATATGAATACCGCACTAGCACGGCACAGTTCTTCATCTGAGAATGAATCACTCCTGACTCTTTTTTTAAGCCTAAGAGAAGTCATGTTTTGTCACCATCCTCCAACCTGGAATGACCGTGTACTTTGTTTCCATAAATTGCAGGTAAGAACAGGAATAGGCTCTTGCGCCAGTGGTTTTGAATACGGACTGCAGACACATAATTTGAATACTTTCTCCTTTCTGATTACTTTTGTCATTAAGATAATTTTGCAATGGCATTTCTCTAGTCTATCACAGAATCACAGAGCAGTTTGTCCAACTGAGTTTGAAGAACTCCAGGGATGGAGATTCCACAGCTTCTCTGGGCAACTTGTTCCAGTGCTTAACCATCCTCACTGTGCAGGTTTTTTCTCCCTATATTCATCTATTCATTTTTTCTCCTTATATTTTCTTTGCTACAATTTGCATCCATTTCCTCTTGCCCTTTTGCTGAACACCTCTGCAAAAAGCTTAGCTCTGTCTTCTCAGTAACTTCCTATTTGTTAGGCAAGGACTGCAGTTAGAGCTGCTCTTACTTTTCTCTTCTCAGTGCTAAGCAAACTCAGCTCCTTCAGTGACTCCTACATGTGCTCCAACCTCCAAGGCCTCCTGGTGTCTCTCTGCTGGACTCAGCCCAGTCTGTCAGTCTTCTTTGTACTGTGAGCCCCAGTCTGGACACAGTAATTTAGATATGGCCTCATAAGTGCCAAATAGAAGGAAATAATCACCCTCCTAAACTCTAATTCTTTGCCGTCATTAACAGCAGTTACAGGTCTAATTTCTATGATGAACCTGGTAATGGGGACACATAAAATGGTGGATAATACTAAGCCATAAGTTGAGGATGATTGGGCACAAAATTACGTCAGAGATATAGAAGTCAGCTGAGCAAGGTATTTTTCATTTTACCCTATATTCTTCCCCCTTCTAAAAATTCAACATCTATGGGGGAAATAAAGCAAACTTGCTTTGTCTTGCCAGGCTGTAGCCTGAATCACTGTCGTGGTTTAACCCCAGCCAGCAACTAAGCACCACGCAGCCGCTCAGTCACTCCCCCCCATCCAGTGGGATGGGGGAGAAAATCAGGAAAAGAAGTAAAACTCCTGGGTTGAGATAAGAACGATTTAATAGAACAGAAAAGAAGAAACTAATAATGATAATGATAACACTAATAAAATGACAACAGTAGTAATAAAAGGATTGAAATGTACAAATGATGCGCAGGGCAATTGCTCACCACCCGCCGAACGACACCCAGCCAGTCCCCGAGCTGCAAATCCCTGCCCCCCACTTCCCAGTTCCTAAACTAGACGGGATGTCCCATGGTATGGAATACACTGTTGGCCACTTTGGGTCAGGTGCCCTGGCTGGACATGAGAAGCTGAAAAATCCTTGACTATAGTCTAAACACTACTGAGCAACAACTGAAAACATCAGCGTTATCAACATTCTTCACATACTGAACTCAAAACATAGCACTGTACCAGCTACTAGGAAGACAGTTAACTACATCCCAGCTGAAACCAGGACAATCACTGATAGATTTTTTTAACTCATTAATATATAGTCTACTTGCAATTCTTCTTCTTGGAAGAATGTAACCTGGGGTGTAACTAATCAGATAGAAATGGATTCAGGACTCCCCAGCCTAACTTGAAATTAATCAGTACCGATAGATACATCAATAGAATGGAAGGCTTTTGGAAACCTGGTGGCAACTGCAATAGCATTCAACAGCAACAGGAATTGTTCAGAGACCTGACAATTAAAGAGCAATCACTGAAGAAGTGAAGACAGCACAGAAGTGAATTACCTTGGGAAGAGATGAGATCTCCTTCAGTAGGCGGTCTGCAAATGTTCTAGATAAATATCTCCAGGTAAACTATTTGTCCTTCAGAGCAAAAGGCTGGCTTAGATGATCCCCAAAGTCCCATCCAGGCCAATGATTTTGTGATGCCATGGATGACAGGAAGAAGAAATTCCCATTATTCATCTGGTAAACATGCTTAAGATAAACATCATCAAAGGCATTACAGCATCAAAATTCAACTGAAACCTCTTTCAAGATCAGTTTTATAGTATTCAGCAGTCACTGGTGGGGAATTGGAGCTGTATGGTGCACATACTGCTGCAGTACCTGGGACACCCATGTGTGTAAGAAAAGGAAGCCCCTGCTATGAATGTCTAGTATTAGTTGACCACAGAGTCAATCTGTTTTGTATCAATCTTCCTAAAGCTGCATATTTCAAATCATACTTCATACAACTTTTGTTTCTCAGTCCTCTTTGCCTTGCTTATTTAAAACAGCTGCCTGTCACAACCCACATCCTCAAATGAACCAGAGCCTGTACACAGGCTGGGAAAAGAAATGTTTTCAGCTGCCAGGATCCAGAAAACTTCATCTATTTAAAGGAGAGTATTACATAGGGACACTAAATCATAAATACTATTGATCAAAGAAATTTTCTAAACCAGACATGGAAGACAACTGTCAGCAAGGCAAATGCAGTACTAATACTACTTTGGATTTATATCACATTTTTCACCCTATGTTCTCATTCCCTCTACTTTTTAGACAGACAGGCTGAGGGTGGGAATCACAATTCAAGCTCTTACCACACAGTACAAGGTCACTAACAAAACTGATGTGTTTAGTGCCAAAATTTAATAAACTCCTTCCATAGCCACCAAAGAGAAAGAGGCACCCCTAGAAAGTAAGCCAGACCATAGGTAGACTAACTCATCTTCCAGAGGTGTTTTTTTTCCTCTTAAACAAACAGCTAACTAGGTGGGTGCCAGAATGAGCTAGAATGCCCTAAGTCAATGATTTGTACAAAGACTTGGCACTGCAGTGTGCCTCCGCTCTTGTGATTCCTGCAATTCCCAACATGATATCCCTTGCAAAATCAACAGTGCAGAGCTGATAACCAACTGAGGCAGCTTTACTTGAAAAAGGGAGCCGTGTCAAGCCATCAGAAACCTATTGAGTGTTGGTAAAATAGCATCTGCCAAAACATCCTACAATTAAATAGATCCTTCTTCAATATAAACATCACACTGTTTACAGACAATTTAATTTGCAACAATTCTGAAAAAAATGAATAGCTGAGACACCAAATTCTAAAGCGGATGAACCCTTCCTTTAGTCCTTGTAGTCAGGCTTTCTTCTCCCAGGCAATTTTAAACATGGTTTCAATTACGCTTAGCACACAAAATACATCTGTGTGTAACACACTGAAAGCTCCTAATAAGCCTTTGTGATTTAATGGGTGAGCAACAAGTTTAAAGCTGGACATGGAAGAAATGAATTTCTGTAATTAGGTCTGATAGGCGTATAACCATTTGATCACTTAGGGATAACTTCATCTCCTGGTGGTTTTTATTTTTTTTTGATAAATAGAAAGCTCTTTGATGCATGCTGTTGATTTTCTAAAGAGCTTTGCCAAAACAGGAAAGCATTATATACTTCATGGTCCCATGAAGGCTGGAATCCAAACAAAAAAGCAATTAAATAATGAAAAAAATGGGGTCTAAAAACGTAAAGCACTCAACAAACTGTGTAAGACTACTCCTGCCCCATCAGAAAGCAAATGCTAACAATTGTAGGGAAGGAATCGCATAACATGGTGGCATGACTCATACCAACAGGAAGAATAATTTTACTATGTTTTTCAGGCAATATCTACTTGCAACACTGTTAGCATCTGGTTTACTCTGCTGGACTAGGGACTGGTCCAGGCATGCAATATTTAGATAAAAAGACAGAAAAAAATGGTTATACCAAAAAATCAGTCAAACTCCAAGAATGCAGGAACCACACTGGAATTTATGATGTTTCCTCACTTACTCCAATGGTTTTGAGATTAAAGAACAGATTTCAACTACTTAAGAGAAAGCAGCAGTGTGATGCTGGATTAAAGGTCCGGGCTTGCACTTCTGAGCAAGTCAACACCTTCTCGCAGCAGCAGGGACAGGAGATGTTAAAACTAAACCCAATCACCTGGCGGGAGCAGCATCCTCATCCCGCGACGCACCTCACCTCGGTAATTTTTACGCAGGTCAAACCAGCAGCTTTTACGCTGCAGCTAAGCTAAGCAGTGACATCTTGAAAGCAGATACGGCTGGGGGGTCGCCAGCCGCGTTAAATTCAACGGTAAGTGGCGGTGCTGCCGGGGCGACCTGTTTTCTGGAGAACGAGGGAGCAGCTCGATGGACGGCGGTGCCGGGGCGCCGGCTCCCCCCCCGCGCCCGCCCCGCCCAGGGGCGCCTGGAAAAACGGGGGTTAAAGGGCAGGCAAAGGGCGAGGAGGGCTTAACGGGCACGGGAAGGACTGAACTTCGAGGCAGAAACTCCACAAAACGTTTCACGACCGGCGCCGGGGTGGAGAAGGTGGCTTCTCCTCAGCGGGGCAGGCGGAGCTCCTCTCAGCGAGGGCGGCCGGGATCCCCCGGCGGGAGGAGAGGGCGAGGGGGGACCCCTGGGGCGGCGAGGGGGGACCCCTGGGGCAACCAGGGGGGACCCCTGGGACGGCGACGAGGGGGGACCCCTGGGGCGGCGAGGGGCTGCCGCGACAGCGAGAGACCGGCGTCACTCACCCGCAGCCGCCGCGCAGCTCCCTCAGGAACGCAGACGAGACCCCGGCCGGGGACAGCGGTTGGCGCCGGCTCCCCCCGGTCAGTGCTGGGAAGAGCTACGGCGCGGC
>NW_010972556.1:2627189-2627534 GCF_000737465.1 Haliaeetus leucocephalus
TCCGGGCTTGCACTTCTGAGCAAGTCAACACCTTCTCGCAGCAGCAGGGACAGGAGATGTTAAAACTAAACCCAATCACCTGGCGGGAGCAGCATCCTCATCCCGCGACGCACCTCACCTCACCTCACCTCACCTCACCTCACCTCGGTAATTTTTACGCAGGTCAAACCAGCAGCTTTTACGCTGCAGCTAAGCTAAGCAGTGACATCTTGAAAGCAGATACGGCTGGGGGGTCGCCAGCCGCGTTAAATTCAACGGTAAGTGGCGGTGCTGCCGGGGCGACCTGTTTTCTGGAGAACGAGGGAGCAGCTCGATGGACGGCGGTGCCGGGGCGCCGGCTCCCCT
>NW_010972556.1:2627544-2661625 GCF_000737465.1 Haliaeetus leucocephalus
CTCCGGGAAGCGCGGCCGGTTGCCTTGGCTGCCCTCCTAAAAGCAGGGCGCGGGCCGGCCCGCCTCCCTCCCGCAGCGCCTGCCGCCATCTGCCCCTTCCCTGAGGGAGCCGGCGCCCGCGGAGGAGAGGCCCGGCGGCGGAGGCCGGGCAGCCGCGGTGCCCCCAGGGCGAGGAGGGGCTGCCAGGCCTGGGGTGGGCCGGGGACAGGGGCCGACCCCGGGGTGGCCGAGCAGGGAGAGGGGCACAGGCAGGGTTAGCCTGAGAGGACCGTGAGGAGCAGGGAACAGACGCTTTGCTCGAACGGACGCTTTCCCGATCGTCCCGGCCCCGAGCCGGTCAGAAACTAAACCGCACGTAGGAGCGATGTCTCCAAGACCCCCGTGCCTCTGGTGCCACGGCCGCAGGGCTCCCGTGTCTCCTCGGTCTGGCTCCGGGGGACGGGGACGGCCGGTCTGGCCACCAAGGCAGGCGGGGCGAGGAGGTGGCCTGGTGCTTGCGGCGGGGCTTGGGGTCGAGGCCGTGACCAGCCTGGTGCTGCACCGCTGTCTGGCACGCAGCTGGCTGTCTGACGAAATCCCACTCGGAATCCACGTTAAGGAAGGTTGTGGCTCACAGAGTCAAACTCTCCGCTCCCAAAACCGTAGGTCCGTAAGGCAGGAAGGGAGACCAGGAGTTCACCGCGTCTGTTGCCCTGCCCTTCAGCTGTGGGTCCCTATCTGACGGGCCTAGGTAAGACATTCAGAGAGGTACAGTGTGCCACAAGCTACCTCGGTTACTGCTTCCATCAGAAGACGTAGCCATGAGATAGTTTTGTTTAAACCTGATACTTTTCAGGGTGTTCGTGGTGAAGGTTTCTCCAGGTTGTTGCACTTTTACGTAAAAGAGGTCTCCTGCCACTTTACTTTCTTTTTCCTAAGCTACGTTTGTAGGTTAAATGTGATGTACCGATTAAGACCCTGTTTTCCTTGCTCTCCTTTGGATTGTCTCAAATTCTCGAAGCTTGGTTGCTTTTCCTCGGAGGGATGTATTCAAGGTATTAACTAGTACCCAAAAACCTAACAAGTTATTGAATAATGTCTATAAGGAATTTTCATGCGTGGTCAGAAAGTGTTTCAAAAAGCAAGTTACCAGCTTGCTCATGTTTGAGGTGGGAAAACTGAAATAGAAAGAAAAGAACAAAGGTAAACCCACAAAAGAACTTGGCACTGCAATGTGTTGAGTGTCACAGCATCTACAGAATTCAGAGTCCCAAGTTAGGTGCCAAAGTTCTTTATATACCAAATCATAGCAATGTGGTTTGGAAAGACCTAAAGAAGAAGACATCCAATCCAACCTGAGACCTTCTTTCTCTGTAACCACAGCCCTGAATTTCACCCCACCTCTCCTAGGTGCTTAGTTGTCTGTTTACATGTATCCAAAGCCCAGCTCTGATATGGCACAGCTGCATAACCTTGATCCAGAGTGCTGTGAGAGAACTGTGAGAACATCTGCAGAGACATAAGAAAGATGAAAGCGCAGACAGGAGTAGGGCTGTGGACATGAGATTGTTGGTAATTCAAGGATCTCAGAGGGAAAGTACCAGCATGAAAAAGTATAAAATCCTAAAGGGAAAAAATCACCTGGGGAAGCCTAGTCAAACTAGCCAGTCTCACTGGGGACTAGCTGGGAATCATTGCATCATGTTATCCGCGTTGATAGAGCTGGTGGAAGATGCCAACTTGGCCATGCTGGGAATCCTTTCCAGAGAGCCATGGGAAGTGACCCTTCCCCTTTTGACTCATGCCTGCCTGCCCAGCAAAGACTTCTTGTGTAGCTTAACGTGAGTGGCAAGTATGCTATCGTTTACTTTAATAGCTCATTAAGCCCTAGCTAGCTGTTCTGTGTGTTAGCTAGTAACTAACTGCTCTGTTTTGAATTGTGTGTATTCTTCTTGCAGAGTATCTGTGTCTGGCTAAAACTACCTGAATAAACTGACCAGGTGTGACGGATGCACTCAGCTTCTTAACCAAACTAGTGGTGGTTGGGTACAGGCTCCAAAGGAGGTAAAGGCCTAAATCATAACCAGGCCAAGAACTTCTCTAGTTCTAATCTGTTCTCTGAAAATCCACAAAGGGACACAGTGACACAGTGAGCATCGATGCATACGAGCTTGGAACACTGATCATGTAATTAACACATGAATAGCAGGTGGCTTTTCCCAGACTCATTTATCAAGGAACAATGAAAGTTGTGGGTACAAGGAGTCTCATGCATACCTTTCCCATTGCATGTAATTTGACTACAAGCCAACTGCTTTGTTCCATAAATACAACAGCCTAAGTGAGCTTTCTTTGAGCTCTCCCTGCTAAGCAGCTGGCTAGCTCGCTGCATGGTGATCTCCCCTTGAGCTGGGATGCCCCTCAAGGTTGCTCCTCCAGGCAGAGAGACCTCCCACCAACTGCAAATCTTTGGTAAGTGACTGATACCATGGTATTACACTGCACTAAGATTTTTGTATTGGTAACTTTGATTCTGTCTTGGTAACTTTGAATCATTGTTGTATACTTTGTGCAGTAATAGAGTGAGCCTTGCCATTGAATTTTGTTATGCCATCAAATTTTGTTAAGTCGCACTCTTACAACATCATACTTCAATAAAACCACTTTTGCTGATACTTTTGGCGGTGGTTCTTTAAGCTGTCTAAACTGCCCATCCGTGACAACAAGAGGGGCCATAACAGACCTCCCATCCAAAGGAGGACTTCACCTGTCTGTTAAGTCTCGAAAGCCTCCAAGAAAGGCAATTTCAGAAGCTTCCTATGTGACCTGTTGTAGTGCTACACTTCCTTCCTAAGAGCACAGTTTTCCTAGTATCCCAAATGACAACTTGTCATTGTTGCCTCATATTACCTTGTGCCATCTGCTACCACTAAGAAAAGTTGCCTGTCTGCTTTGTCTTTCAGGTAGTTGTAAGTTGCCTTTAGTTGGTCCCTTAGGCCTGCTCTTTGGGAAACTAACCAGGCTTCTAGTTCATGTTCTCCAAGCCACACACAATCTTGGTATGCCTTTGCTGTATCTTCTCGCATTTCTCAACATCTCTCTTGAACTGGGGTGCCCCAAACTGGACACAGTATTACAGTCTCCTTGCTGCTAATTAATGGCAGTATCATAGCCCTTGTCCTGGTTTCAGCTGGGATGTAGTTAACTGTCTTCCTAGTAGCTGGTACAGTGCTATGTTTTGAGTTCAGTATGTGAAGAATGTTGATAACGCTGATGTTTTCAGTTGTTGCTCAGTAGTGTTTAGACTATAGTCAAGGATTTTTCAGCTTCTCATGCCCAGCCAGCGAGAAAGCTGGAGGGGCACAAGAAGTTGGCACAGGACACAACCAGGGCACCTGACCCAAACTGGCCAACAGGGTATTCCATACCATGGGACGTCCCATCTAGTTTAGGAACTGGGAAGTGGGGGGCAGGGATTCGCCGCTCGGGGACTGGCTGGGTGTCGTTCGGCGGGGGGTGAGCAATTGCCCTGCGCATCATTTGTACATTTCAATCCTTTTATTACTACTGTTGTCATTTTATTAGTGTTATCATTATCATTATTAGTTTCTTCTTTTCTGTTCTATTAAATCGTTCTTATCTCAACCCAGGAGTTTTACTTCTTTTCCTGATTTTCTCCCCCATCCCACTGGATGGGGGGGGAGTGAGTGAGCGGCTGCGTGGTGCTTAGTTGCTGGCTGGGGTTAAACCACAACAGCCCTGCATCAGCATACAGAGCTCTTTAATGCCTCCTGTTTGTTTGTTAGCGTAGCATCACTTCAGGTGGGCACCTGGGTATGACAGTTACCCCCCAATGTATGAAAGCTTCCCCCATAATGCCATCCTTTCAGCTTCCTTATTTTTGTGCATAAGCTTGGGGTGGCATCCTTTGATTGCCAGCCCAGTCCACCTCCCCTCACTTCATAGTCATCATCTATCTCCTCATTATTCCTAGTTTAAAGCTCTTGTCAGCACAGCCAACGTGTTGGCAAAGATTCTTCTTCCCCACTTAGTCATGTTGCTCTCATCTCCTCCTAGCAGTCCTCAATGCTCAGCAAGAGTCCCTTGGTCATAAAAGCTGATTCCTTGCTGTTGGTACCAGCTGTGCAAACATGTATTGACCCACAGAATTCTCCAGGCATTGAGGGCACCTTTCCCTTTGTCATGGTTTCAGCCCAGCCAGTAACAAAGGACCATGCAGCTGCTCACTCACTCCTCCCCACCCCGGCCACAGTGGGATGGGGAGGAGAATCAGAAAGGAGAAAAGAAAAAAAAAAAGGAACTTCATGGGTTGAGATAAGGACAGTTTACTGGGACAACGCAAGGAGAGAAGTTACAACAACAATGATACTAATAAAAGAGTATACAAAACGAGCGATGCACAGTGCAACTGCTCACCACCCAGAACTCAATGCTCCGCCACTTTCCCCACTGAAAGCCGAGAGCTCCCCCCAGCCTGCTCCCCATTTATATATACTGAGCATGAGGTCACATGGTATGGAATAGCTCCTTGGCTAGTTCAGGTCAGCTGTCCTGGCTGTGCCCCCTCCCAGGTTCCTGTGAAAATTAACTCTACACCAGCTGAACCCAGGACACCCCTTCACTGGCAGGGTTGAGGAGATACCACCTAAGTTCCCTTGCCCTTGGGTCTAACCTCCAGAGCCAGGTGGTCACGCTTGATACACTCAGGATCTCCCCTCACAGTCTCATTGGTTCCCACATAGAAGATCAGCACAGGATACTAGTCTTGGTGCCCGGAATATCAGCATGGGATACTCGTCTCAGTGCCAGGCAAACCTAAGCAGTCTCTCCAGAGTGTCCTGGATCCAAGCCCTCAGCAAGCAGAAAGATGTCCCTAGACAGTGGATAAGAGCCTCCATCCCCCACAACAGGCAGCCTCCCACTATGACTCACCCTCAACATGCTTAGGCTCAGCCGGCTCTTCTGATGCTTTGTTAAAGAGTTCCCAGGCCCTCATCTGCTTCCAGGACACAGAGCCTGTTCTGTTGCTGCAGATCTGCAGGCAGAGAAAGAGACATCCTCCTGGTGACAGAAGTCATAAGCTTCCAGCCTTCACTATCATGGGGGTCTGTTTCCCAACCCAGTGCACACAGGTGCTGCCTGTCCCTGCTTCAGCACACCTAGGGATTCAAGCTTTTGTATCTGTAGAATCTTTGAGTTCTGGTGAGCTGCACTAAACTAGCTCTCTCTCTAGCATCCTCCCTAGTCAGAATCAGCTGGAGACAAGAGCTCAACGCACCCTTTTACCACGAATAGCTGACGGAACTCACTAGGAGTTGCTAGACCTTGTTAGAAGTCAAGGCCTGTTGAAGCTATCTTTTCCTGGCAGCAGTAGACAGTCTGAAGTTCCTGAAAGAGTTCCCAGGAGTTCTCCAGTGACCCAGAAAACATTCCCATGAGACCTAGAAAACCCACAGGCAGAGCCTGGAGAGTGCCTTGCAGACTGCTCTGTTTGTTGCCTGCCTCCATTAGCTGTCATCATTTACTCATGTCTTTTTTTTTCTTTGCATTCTCCAGATACAAATATCTGCAAGTTTCATTAGTAAGAACACTCAGGTGAAGAGTGTTGGGCTTCTGCTTTAGGAAGGCAATTGCTGAAATGATTGCCATGCAGGAAACTACAGCATCCTATCAGATTTGTGTAAGAAATCTTAACCAGCAATACACCAACACTTGGGATTTTGAACAGCAAGTTCACAGAATATATAACACTAGAAAAATCACAGCAATGCTGTTCGGAAGATTAAATGCATCAGATAAATAAGTGGGGAATGTGAAGAGAGGTGTGGGGCATGGGTGTGCGCGCATGTGCGTCTTTGTGTCTTCATTCAGACAGGGATTGTGCCATAAATATTTGTGCTAGCAATATTCCATATTGCCTACAATTCAGGCACTGTAGGGCTGTACTCACTAAAAATTCACCTGTACAGAATTCTGGGGTAAAAAAAATTGAACAAGTCAGGTGAAAATACTCAGATTTTTTGCATATTTTGCAAATCCTATTTGCTGATATTTGGCTAGACAGAGAAAATAACCTGGCCTAAGAGGGAACAATAACTTGGTTAGGGCTGTGAATAGAAAAACAGTCATGCCACTTAATCTCCATCATTCAGTTTTCCTTCATTAACTTGAAGTAATAATATTTCCTTTTTTTTTTTTTAATTTCTCTTGTTGGTTTTACGACCAAAGACTGCCTCTAGTTTTTGCTGTTGTGCTATATAATGTAACTGGCCATGAAACCCAAGAGGATATTTTATTCCCAACTTTAAAATAAACACATAAATAAATTCATTAATGAATAATTAAGGGATAAATGAATGAAAAAATAAGTGTATTCACTAGCAGAGAAGAGAGAAGCTGCTGCTGGTGGTGTTAAGCTTGAATTTTCATTTTAATTTTCTCAATTTTAGCCATACTAACTTTAGAAAGGCTTTATTTAAATTACTTGTTTTCAATATTTTAGTGTCAGCTGTAACTAAAATAGAATATTTCCCCTTTCATACATCAAGTTTTTGTAGCCTCTCAGCATCTAAAACTAACTTTTCTCTATTGAGATCTGTGTTTAACAATGTCCTTGTAATGTTACATCATCTAGTTCCAGCATTTACAAAATCTACCACTGATGTTTGTATATTAATAATTTTTACCCATACTGACTTACACGGTGCAGTAAATGTGCCACTTAGGAGTAATAAAAAGGTAGTTTCCTGATTTCTCCATCCTTCAGGAAGAAAGCAAGCCACTGGAACAATGCTATCTACAGGACCATTTCAAAGGAAAAAAAATAATCTGTAAACAGAATGTACAAAAGAGAATTCCCTTTGTCAGGCACTGAATCAAAGACTTGAAACAAGAGAAATGGGATATTTAAAAGTTCCTTATTAACCAATGCAGTGAAAGACTTTCATTTAGTATGGTATTTAAAGTAGAAGCAGAAGTATTAGCCTATTTTGAGAGTTTCTGATTCCACTTAGTTAATGATCATATGCATGAGTTTCTGGACAGTTTACTAGAGACCTTGACTCTCTTATTAAAAGCCAGTAATTTGTATGAAAAAGCCTGAAGTCCTTTCAGTTGTAAATTTATACTTAATATATTAATATTTTATCTTGCCAACTCTTCTTTTCCTGCTTGTTCAATTATTGATGTTTAACACTACAACCTTGCACTTTCCCTCTTGAGGTACGATTTCACTAATTTGTCAAGATTCTCGTGAATCTTAATCCTGTTTTCTGATGTGCTTTTCTGATGTGATCCATCATAGCTTCACGGCATTTGGAAATCCTAGGCATCTTCTGTTTTATCAGACAGATTTTTGACTGCTAAAAGCCAGGACAGATCTTTCCAACTCCACTCAAGACATTGTTCTTTCTTAACAGTGAGCCACTGCTAACTGCTTTCTGACTGCACAGTGGCAACTTCCAAACCCAAAGTAAAGCAAATCATTGTTTTCCATAAAACGTGTTCCTCATGCAAGATTTAATTCCTAGCCAGGAACAATTTCTATTTGGAGCTAGTAGTTAGTAGTTGCAGAAGTGCTGTTTCAGAGCAAAGGACAGTGAAGTGTTCTTGAACTGGAACTGCACTGAACTGAATAATTTCAGGTGTGCTCTTTAGTACAGCCAGAATGACAAGAGGTTTCCAGCAGTATTCTTGGAGTTCTCCTGGGAGTAATTTTGGTCATTCCACAGCTGCAGAGGAAAGTCATTGAAACTGTATAGCCATATTATTGTTGGACTGAGCTAATATTCTTTGCTTCTCAATAGGCCTCTCATCTTGGAGACAAGCTAGGATTCCTCACTGCCAACCTGAACGGTCTCAGAAATGTAGGAGGGAGGAACAGAATAATTGTCTGCACTTCTTTTGCAGGTGCATCCTGAGTGTCCTGTACAAATAAGCTTTGAGCTTTTTGTAGACATTTCCATTGTGCCTGTGGTAGGTCACTGTAAAGGGCAAGGCCTCAGTTTGTATTGAATTGCAGTGTATTGTACACAAACTTGTGTGGTTCCAGCAACAGTCTCTCCTCCAGGCATATCTCTTTGATCAAGTAGTAATTGTGGTTCCTAACAAGAGATGGTGCAGGTATTGTATAGGTATAATCTGATATGACCTCAACTAATATGTAACAAGTGTAGGTTTGTTCTAAAAAATGAAAAGCACAGTAGCATAAATAAATTACAGGATTACTGAAGGAAAAATGATCAGTTATTTGTCATTAACTAATAATTGCAGAAAAATCCCTATGTTACTTGTTATTAAGAAGAAAAAGCAGTGAAATGTAAGGAAATACCAACATTAGAATTAATATGTAACTTCAAGTGACTTTTTTATGTATATACATGGTTATATAGTGCTTAATTATTTCAGGTCTGGTTTTACTCACAAGGTCCATTTCCCCAGTGAACACTGAGATACATGAAGTTCACTTATTCTGTAGGTCTTCCATATTTTATTTTCTTACAGTTACCAGGTGGAAAGACTGCAGCTTAGTTATTCTGAAGTATTAAAACCTAGCTCAGAAGCTAAAGAAATTTCTAGTCTTTTTGCTTAAGCTAAAAAAAATTATAGTCTTTTTGCTTTTATTTCTTATCCATGATGTCATATAATCCAAATTTATGCACATGAATTTAATCTAACAACAATCTCCCATCTTTTCCCCACCTAACTTACTTGGAAACTAAAGATGCCAAAGCTACCAAAATTAGAAATGCAGTTGGGTTCAGTTGAGCACAGTAATAAATTCATCACTAACTAATGAGTACTTACACCATTTAGGTACTTATTTACCCCTGAGGGTTGTTTGGGGTCTGGAGACCAGCATCTTCCAAGTACCTTCAAAAGCCCTAGATTCTCTACTGAGTAGATAAATTCTGACCTGCTCATGTCCCAGAACTATTCTTTCCCATCGGATTGCACAAGGCACAAATAGGCTGCCTCTCCAATTCCCATGAGCTGCTGTGTCTTTCTGAACAATGGCATAGCCTTAACTGGAGGGCAGTGACTGTCTCCATTTACACCATCCTTAAATCTGTATATTTAGTTATGCTTTGGGGTTGTTCCAAGCATGTATTTGAACTTCTTTCAACTGAAGAGAGAACTGAATCCTTTTCTTTACTTTCAGGTTGCGCACTCTGGTCAATAGGCTATTATAAAAGGACTGTGTGCCTTCACATTTTAAAAGAGAGTGTCCTCAACATCTTCCTGTGAAGGACAAATATGTGCAACATGCAATAGTCATACCCTGAGAAATGAACTTCCTGGGAATTCCCCCACCTCGTTTTTGGCCCCAGAAGCATTTGTGCAGGCTGTATGCTCCTCACACTAAAAGAATTCTGTGCATATGAAGTCTAGGTGCTCAGGGAATTTGAATGAGGAGATGCCAAGTGTATTCAGACTTTCAGGTTAATGCATAGCTAGACAGGATTCCAGAGGGGAAATTAGCTTCTGCCTAAGAGCCTTTTTAGGTGACTCGGTGGTTCACTGGCTCATCCCAAAGAGATTAAGTTCAAAAACATCCACCCTTTGGGTTCCAAATTTGACACACTTCCGGTATTAGTTTCAGATTACTTTTTCTTAGGAGAAACTCTCTGCTACCATCTTGTGGTAAACTAGAGGAAGAGACATCAAGAGCAAACATTTTTACTTATATGGCAGTCAAGGGTTAAAATTCATTCCGTATTTGGAGCCTTGGACTAATAAAATATCGAGAGTGTGATGGAACATTTCAGGATAGGAGAGTAAACAGCACAGTGTGCTGGAACAAAGTAGTTGTTCCACTGTCATATATTGAGATTGTGTGCTCAAATATTCTGGATACATGCCTTTTTTTCTGTGAGAAAGGTTACTAGGATGAAAAAGGGGCCCAGAATTTCTGTCTGTGTGATCAGAACATTAGTTACAGTGGTAGCAGGGCTACTTGATTACCTTTATGGTTACATCAGACTGCACTTATTCAGGCCATATATACAGCACTGTGTCTCATGTCCAGAACAACTGCCTGTTTTGAGTGACTGTGTAGTGGAGCTGAGCTTATCCGGAAGGAGAAGGCGGCAGCTCCCTGTGGACTCTTGCTGTACTATGGACTTTCACTCTGATGTAGGAACAGATGAGAAGTCTTCTGCCCTGTGTCCGATGGAGAAATCAAGGGTATTTCCCACTGAAGCCAGTAACAATAAAGGAACTCTGGTTAATACCCATTATTATTCAGCACAGATGAAACTGGGGCAACCAGAGGAGAACCAGACAAGGCACTGGGGCAAGAAGGCACTAATGGATTATGGGCAGTAATGCTTTCAGATGCAAAATCCAGCATTCCAGTTGGAGATAGCAGCTAGCAAGAGATGACACACAGGTTATTTGTCTGCAAAAGTCCCTGTGCTGGCACGGGACTAGCCTAAGACCATTCCTGAGTTCTGGGACACAACAAGCCAGTGACAGGACATGATGTAGTACAGGCATGCTCCTCTGCCAGATAGTTACACAAATGAGACTGAGGCAAAGGACTGTTTCCCACAGGGTGAGTGTTGGCTTGCTACAAAAAAATAGTTGTTTCCATAGGTGTTCCTCTTTCCCAAATTAATACAATGCTATTCTAGCCCCTAAGAGAATTATTTGGCTTACACGCAGTTGCAGACTATGTCTACGGTAGACCAAATTGAGAAGTCTGAATTAGCAAGCTAAACGAGCCTGCTGCAGTCAGATGCTTTCAGGTCTCTCTACTCATTATTTGAAATGAGTGTGGTGATTTCCACTGTATCAAGCACTGGGAGCAGTGGAACAGCTCTAAACAGTCACTAGGTTTCCTTTAAATATCATTCTCAGAAACTAATAAGTCATTTGGACTGAAGTTTAAAAAAACACACAGCAGCCTACAACAGACAACTGGCAAAGAAAATTCCAGCCCAACTGAGTTTTTCAGCTAAATATACAACTGACAGTAGCATCTTCAAATGGTAACGCTACCTTTGTCTGCCTGCTTATATGTCAGTTCACAGTAGTCAATAAAGTGAATTGGAAAAGGGTTTTTTAAGTCCTCTGGTGATACAAATAAAAAATAAAAAAATTAAAAAAAAAAAAGAAGTTTGCTTTGTCCCATTCTTTGGCTTTGGATTGCTGTATTCATCAATCTTGTTCCTGGAAATTCTTGTTCAGTAGAAAGTCCATGGAAAGCAGAAGCAAGCTCTAGAAGAGGAGGTAAGCTTTCTCAGATACCGTATAACTCAAAATACCTCAGCAACAATCAGAATAATTTCTCTGTAAGGTGTTGAAACATCCTGGATGACAAACCTAATGCATTTCATGGAAAAATGAAAAATGCTGAGTGTTATGTGGATGTGCCAGAGGTAGAAACCCAAAGTCCCACCACTGAGAATTAATGAGTTATCACTTTCCTCTTGCCCCCAAATTTAGAGTCTGGCTTAGGTTGCATGAAATTTCAAGAAAGAACAAATTGGAGTGCAGAAGGAACTTGAAATTTTAGGTACATTAGTATCGTGTACTATTTCTTCAGTAAGCTGAGATTCTCAGATATTTAAGTTATACACCATGAATAGTGCTATTACTGGTTGAAACTTGAATGTGTATTTAGTGAATGAATAAGGTAATTAATCAATTAGAAATTCATCATAAATTCACAATAGAGGGTGATATAATGTGAATGCATGATGTAATGTATAAAAGGCTGCCTGGAAAGAAAATTGAAGCTTGGATTCTTTGGATGGTTAGACTCAGTGGTTTGATGGCTGACATTTAGTGCAGTGTTTCCTGACTGCTGTACTGAATAAAAGAATCTCCATGGCAAAGCCAGTGTGGCATTGAGCAGTGCATCTAGGCAAGGCTGAGGAAGTCTAGCTTGTGGAAGAGGAGGCATTAGAAGCCCATCCTGGAGCAGTTGACTGAGAGCACTAAGCAATCAGATACTGCATGGAGTACCAAGAATTGGGATCTCTGTGACCAATAGTGCCAGTTAATGACCGTTAAGTAGGGAGAAGGCAGACTTTGGAAGGAACAGCCCAAAGAATATGTTATTAGAGCTTGTGAGTGTATTCACAAGTATTGTCCATGCTTCAGGGGATTATGGGCATTCCTACCTCAGCTATTCCAGCCCTAGTGTTGTATTAGTAAGCCTCTGCTGGTGACACAATTTATACTAGAGAAAAGTTCTGTTGTCTTCACTGTCCACACTGCTTCCCTGAGAAAAATAAGTGCTGCCAACCGGTGGCTTTTCTGCTGTTGTAGGGTGTGTTTGCACTGGGCTGTAGGCCACACACAAGGTTGGCCTTGTATCACTTAGCAGTGTGATGTTTTTTAATCTGCTGACATATGTAGAGCGGCCTGCAGCTCATGTCTTTTTCAACAAGGGTAGCTTTTCTGATTTAGCTATGCAGCTTTCCAAGACAAGAAACACAAACTAGAAAAATACCACCCTTATACTAGAGTGTTTTACTCAGGGAGGTATTTCAGTGTGTACTCAGTATTTAAATACACTTGATTGATACAGGGGAAAATGTCCTCTAGGCAAGGCTAGGTGGCGCAGTAGGTTAATACATTAAAGTTTTTCAGACGTTTTAAGGTCTGCAAATTCCTGTAAATTTCCACAGCTTACTATGTTTATTGACACATCGATGCACTGATTAATGTGGGAGAACCTCATTACTTTTTGTGGCTTTTCTGATCATGATTTTTCGTACCTATCCAAGTAAAAGTCCACATATAAAAGCTTCCAAGGTACTTTCTGGACAAAACAACACAATACTTTTCTCATTTTGTTCACATTGCCTTCCAAGCAGAAGTGTAGCTGAGGGCAAACAGAGTCTGGCTGCTTCTAATTTGGGAAAATTAGAGTTTATTTTATTCTTACTGCCCTCTTGAATACCACAGGGGTGAGTTTATAGATGTTTTGTATACTAATAAACCTCTGTCTCCAAATACTTACCAAACATTGAAGAAATCCTCAATGTCAGCTTTTTCTTCCACAGAAAAGGAAAAAATTCCAAAAATATATTATTAGTGTGCCCTCAATATTTCTCCCTTCTACCATAAAAGAGATAGCTGAGTCTAGGAGTGAAAAATTGCTCTTTTGCTTGGAAAAACTCAGAATTACCTGGACAGTTTTGTGAAGCTACTTAATAAGCATTAAATAGAATAATTTTTGTTGCCAAATTAGGTTGTAGCAGACTGCTAGTTTCTCAGATAGAGAATATTGTTTACATAAAAAGCTCAAGATAAGTGTCCGTCTCATGTATTGTTATTTGCAGAAGATAACTAAGTGATGATTAATGAGTTATTTATATTCTTTACAAGAGGTCAGGAGATGAGTTATCAATATTTGAGCAGCAGTATGTGGCATTTTAAATAACCCCAATTATCAGAAAGGTTGAGGGTAACAGTCAGATGGTTAATGTACTGAGCATTTAGCATCTGCTCCTGTGAGGTGTCAAGTGCCTTTGCAAGGCACTGAGTGCACTCAAATTACATTAAAATAATGAGGGAACTCACTTCCTTCCAGGAGATTCTCAGCCACTGGCAGGATAAAGCTATTAGCATCCAGGCAGTAATGGATAGTAGGAAAAATCCATTTCCTTCTTTCAATTATTTATTTTTTTATTTTTTGTAGATTTCTACTCCTGAAATGGCTTGCAGGAGTTACCAATGCTCTGTAAACACCAGGCTGAGAGCTGAGTGCCTGCAAGCAAAAAATCTTCTGTCTGCTCTGAGGCACAGGGTATGCACAAAAGCTGAAGACAACAGAGGGAAATTGAAGAGAGTGAGAGGCCATGAAAACCTTTATGTGGTAGATTTAAGCCCTTCACTACAATCTATTTCTATAGCATAGGGAAGCTTCAGGCATCTCAGTGTGATGTGGCTTGCTCCTTTGTGTGCAGACACACTGGTATTAGCTCTCTGCTGCCAGGCTCTGCCCTGAGCTATAAATGCAATTGGTTAAGAAGCTAATTCTGCACAAATCCCAAGAATCATAGCACACAGCTCATATCAGCATTCACAGCTCATATTTGTAGCTTGTTCCAGGATTATCTGCTTGTACCATCATGGGGTTAAGGAAGGAGCTAGTTTAGATCCACTTTGGTAGTGTTCTGTTAGCGTTCCTACTCTTAAAATTACCAGAGCTGTGCCAGCTTTTTGTGGTATTTTCAACCACTACAAAACTGTTTCTGGAAGATTTAGACCAGAGGAAAGTAACAGTAGTATTCCGCAAGAGAGCAAGAGCAACTTAAAGAAATTGGGTGGATATAGAAGTGTGAACCAAGGTGATGCTGCTTTAGAACAGCAAATACATCCTACTCAGGCATTTTTATTGAGACAGTTTTACTAAGTCAGTGTCCACAGACTTTGTATGGTGTAGTCATAAGAAATATGTGCAGAAAGATGCATGAGGAAATATTCTGGAGTTTGAGTGGTAAGGCACCCTGATGAAAAAGCCAGCAACAGGCAAATGTTTAAATTATTGAGGAAGCTCTCTCCTGAAACTTCAATCTCCTCTATGTCAGGTCCTGCACAAATATTGGACAAAATAAATGTGAACTCCAAACAGCTGTGGAAATTTAAAGTAAAAGACAGCTGATGAGTATATGCAGAAAGAGAAGCACAAAGAACCAATATTTGTTATGTGATAAGTAGTGGCAGTGGGATTATATGACAGTCTAGCTATGGTTGAAATTTCAACAACTTTGTGATATTGACTGTGAAGGTGCTCTGGGGAAACAAACATATTACATGCATTTCTCAAGCTGTTCAAGCATGGCTTCCATTCTAGGTCTGTGTCATGTCACCAGGGCTGGGCTGGAACAGGCTGCTGAGTATTCTCAGCTCCTTTCTGTGGGGGAAAGTAAGCCAGTAAGGGTTTCTGAAGCTGGCACTGTGAGATAATGCTAGGACCCAGCTTAAACCCAAACCACAGACAGGATTGTGAGTCTCCTGGGGAGCCACTGTCATCTTTGTAGAACTATGCTTTTTCTCCACTCAGCTCTCTGAGGGATATGGTGAGTGTCCTGTGGTTCCTAGCCCTCTGGTTTAAGGGTCAGTAAGGTTGTCTATGCTTGGGTTAGTCCATGAAAGGCCTTGAAAGAAAAGATATTTGATATCACAAAGAATGGAAGTCAGTGGTGTGGTACAGGAAGAAAGATAACCAGTCAAAATGAAAGACAAAGACAAAATGCTGGCAATAGTATACTGAATAGATATGAGCAGGTCAAGCTGGACAAGTCTTGAGAGGGGAATTCCTTAGTGGCTGACACAGGAGACAGCAGTCTTCAGAAGAGTTTTAGCTAGCTATGCAGATAGAGGAAGCTAAGTTGTAGAAATGTTATGTGGAAAGGATGCTTAAAATTTAGACCTAACCTGCAGGTGAAGACTTGGGATGTGTAGTCAATGATAATTCCTAGGTTATTGACTTGAGAGACTAGGTGGTGTTATCTCAGAAATGGAGAGTGTGGGAAGTGTAGTGGATTTCTGAGAAGGTTCAGAGTGCCATCAAATTTACCAGCAAATGGTTCAATGTTGGAAAAAAATCTATGAGTAGTATGGTGAATTAAATATCAGTTAAAAGAACTGGACAAATCATTAGTATATCTGGGTTTATTCTCCTGCATGGGCCATACAGTGAACTTGTTTTTACTGATTGGGTAAGGGGCCTTGACTCATTGTCTATTTTCACTAGGAATTGTTCTTCGTATTCTATGGTATGTGGTAGCCTCAAGATTGTGCCAGGGAAGTCATGATTACTGAAGGTTTGCTACCATGGTTTATGACTCAAAACTTAACTGTTAAACCCATTGACATAAATGAAACACCAAGCCTTACTCACTGATAACACAATCATGTGGAAGATACTCTTCTTGCACCTCCCCTTAAAATCTTTCTCCTCCCTCTTTTCTTTGCTACTCCTTGTGATTTTCTGATCAGCTAGGGCAATCCTTTGTGTATCATTACTGATCCACTGCTTCACTATCAACTTCTGTCTCCTGTCCCACACACTGAATGACCTTCCAGTTGCCAGCTCATAACTTTACATGTGTAACTGTTTGTTCTATTCCTAGCAGACATAGAGAAGAAATCAAGAAGTGCCCTCATTTTCATGTAAATTCCTTTTTACACCATTGCAAGTGATAGCTTCCGTATTAAAAAAAAATAATTTCTTTTGCTTTCTCATACTTGTGAGGCATTATCCCAGAAGAAGAAATATAAAATTCATTTGATCAGTCTACATAAAAGTAAAGTACTCTTCAGCAAACCTATGTTATCTACTACTTCTGACCATAATACCACCTCATCTGGTTTCTCACCAATTCTATTCACCCATAAAGTTTTCTGAAGGATGCATAAACCCTACATGAGAATACATGAATGACAACTTGATGGTATCAATTTTTCTGTTTTGGCCTTAGTGAATGTTATCTTGTAGCTATCCCAAACATCCTGTGTGGAAGGAGAAAAGGAATGGTGAGAGACAAGTTATTTCTTTCTTGTGTAGTTGATGTTGTTAATCCTTTGAATGTCTGGTGGATGCTTAGATGTATTTTGAAGAGTTTATGGTTGTACTGGGTTTGGCTCATTTTGACTCACAGGAAGGGATCAGAGGTAACTCTGTTGTGCTTGCCTATAGCTGCACGTTTTCTTTGTGGTAATGTGCAGTAATAAAATGCCTTGAAAGCTAACTATGAAATTTGCCCCTTGGCTTACCTAATGGTGGATGTGTCACCATACAGCAGTGAAAATGGAATGTAGCTGTGTGAATGTTGGGCAAGGAGGAAACCATGGATGGGAGACAGGAGAAAATGACGATGTTGTAAGATGACCAGCAAACAGTGAGAACAACATCTGGGATATTTGAACTAACGATTATAAGGAAATTCATTAGATCCAGAAAGTTTTTGATCTGCAGGATTATATTCAAACTTCAAAATCTGTATGACCTCATGGGTTGAAAACTCTTAAATTTCTTAACTTTGTGTGATCCAGGTTTCACTAAAGCATAATTTTTATTTTGGCAAAAAAATGTCTTCATTTGTCACAATCACCAGTTGCAATCTAAGGATATCAAAAGATCTCATCTGTGTTACTTTTCCTGTGTCATTTGAATCCTCTTCAGGTTCGCGTAGTGTGAATAAACTATTAGGTTTTTATTACTACCATGGGTACTCAGGCCATCTGTAAATGGCTTGCAGATTACATTCAAATCCTTTGGGAGTAAGAGGTGAGTGGATCCATGTTCTGAGCTGCTTTGAATGGCCCTATGATGGTGTAATAAATGCCTCAGTATGAGGTGTTTCTACCACCAGTCAAGGACTATTTGAGGTACCTTTCTATAGCCTGTCAGTTCCTCAAAATTCTTGAAAATGTGGACTGTAGAGCTGTGTTATTTTGACATAGATCTCACCAGTTTACATATAGAGGCAATATTTCTACTTCCCTCTGAATTCTTCCTTCTTGTTACATCATCTTTACTGTTCTGTCACTATATCACTGACATTTCTGTGGAGTTCCTTGTCCACTTGGACCCCTGTCCATTTCAAACTTGCTGTTTCTAGGAAACTCTCCCTCCTTCTGTTCATCTAAACCCACTTAAATTTCTAGTTTGAAGGAATCCATCTCACCCAAGTGATTTGTGCCTGTTCTCTGCTTACCTTTGTTTTTACTTGCCAGACCCCTAATTTTGTGTCATCCACAAAGGTGATTTTATATTTTCAAATGAAAATTCTTTCTGAAAGTGTAGGATAGCATCCAGTCGTGGAAAACTGATGACTGATGATTTTCCCTTGAAAAGTCCTCGAGCAGTTATGATTCCTATTGACTGCAGCTTTTAGAAATCTAGGAAGTTGGTAGTTCTTATCCCTGGTAGGTATGTACTTTATCAGTGTTTTTTCACTCAACATTCTCTCTCTTCCAGTTTCTGAAAATTCCTTATTCTTCCAAGTATCATTAGAAACAAGTATCAGCAGGCAGAATTTCTCCTCAACTAGTCTTCTAGAAGGATTAAATCCATCCAGAAGTAGAATTATTACACCAAGAGGGTTTCTTCTGTTTCAAATACAATTGTGAAATCTTTTCTATGTTCTTCATCCTGATAGCTATAGATTTCTCTATAATCTTCTGCTTTCCTTATCAGCTGTATGTATTTGCTAACTTCTAATTTATATTAATTAGTCCCCTTTTAATGCTTATTTTCATTCTTCATTTATTTCTTATGCTAAACCAGACTTTTAGCAAAATAGTTCATTTTCTTGATTATGGGAGGATGAGAGGTTTTTGCTACATAATAAATACCTCCTGGAAACTTTATAATTTGCATTCTTATTCTTCAGTCTTCAATTTTTCTTCTAATAATAATTTCTTTAAGTTTGGTATAATAGTACTTGTGACGTAAGGCTTTTATGTATGTCTATAGGTATAAAACTCATCTTGACAAATGCTTGTCGTACTGGAACATAAAGAGGTCCGATAAAGGCTTCTAGTCTCAGCTTCTAATTCAGTGATTAATCTTCTCTATTGTTTAAAAAAACCCTAGCTCATGATGAAAGCAGTTTGGTGTAAGGTTTTGGTATAAGAAAACAGTATTTTCTCTGCATCTGCAGAAGGCATCCAGCATACATCTTCTAACACGGTATACATGCCTAACCATTAAATCAGTTTCTTATTAAGCTGAATGTTTACAAAGAAGTGTTTCATTATAATTTTCCAGGATGAGCACTCCTTCACTAGTACCTTTTATGGGGTTATATTAGTGAACTGACTCATGTGTGTATTCCTTGGTGCATGAGGTTTCAGTAATTCCAGAGTGGTCGATGCCTTCTGCACAGGCCTTTTCCATAGGCCCTACCAGTCATAGGTTGGTTTTACATTTCAGTCATACAAATTAACAACAGAGACTGGACTGTTCCATCTCATCCAGGAGAATTTCCAGTCCTGTTTATTAGTTACCCAGAGTTCCTGCTTTAGCATGTGAGCAGTTAAGAACTTTGTAGCATTTGCCACATAGGTTCAGTTTCTCTATTAAATATAGATTTTTATCTTGTACAGCACTTGATTCCCTTTCCCCATTCTCCATATCGCTGCACTTTTCAGTGCTACCAAATGTATCAGGTTCTACCAGCAGTTTGGACCAGAAGGATTTTTAAGCAGCACACTGGAACAAGGCAGCTGTGTTTGGATTTCACTGAAGGCCTTTGGAACATTAAAGCACAGGGAAGCAGGTTCTGCCTGTAATTATAAACCCAAACACAAACAAAAAATGCCCACAGTAAAAACCTTATCAACAATAGTCTGATTGTACTGTATGTGATTAGAGATGCTAAATTGAAAGAAACACTCTATTTTTCTTCCTTTTAGTACACAGAGCAGTGACAAGGCAAGCAGAGTTTTCCAATGGTCATACTGTGCTTTGACACATAGACAGCTTGATAATAGTGAAGGAAAGTAATATTAGAGCTCATCAGCTTTCTTCAAGAGTTGAAAATCCAAACCTATACAGAGAGCATCTTGATTGTGCTTCTCAGGTAAGATATTAATTTGAACTTTAATAACCATATTTCTGTCTCCACAAATCAGCACTGCAAGCATTTAATGATGCCAGGCTAAAGCGGGAAGTGTTGCATCAGTTTATTTACTAGAGTAGGGTTGAAGGAAGTGTAACGGGTCACTTGCAAACCTTCTGAGAAGTTAGGAGTGGTAAGGGCTGCCAGAAATGATTGAATTTTTCATCTGCAGTAAAAATCCCCTGCACAAATGTCAAGTCTCATTTTTATCTGTGTGTGTGAGAGTAGGAGATATGAAAATGAACCTAAAGATGTTACAGGATATGACTGTCTGTTTCTAAATTGAAAACATTAAGAGAGAAGAGTAGTGCTGCCAAAAGTTGTGGATCTTGTGTGATATTGTGTATTCAGCAGACTCATCACAAGTTGTCCAGTCTCAGCAGGATTCCTGTGCATTTGACCAAGCTTCTGGAGATTTCTGACAATTTTGTCCAGGTCTTTACCCAACAGGGACAGGTGCAGCCTTTCTATCTTTTTAGCTAAGAAAAATGCAACTCAGTGCAGTCATGCAAGAGTCAAAGACAGGCAGGAATGGATCCGTCGCCCTCTGCAATAAGATTTCCTCAGAAACTTTCATACTTTGCACCTTCACAGTGGCTCTCTCGCTGCCTAGCTAAGCATCCACCCAAATTTAGAGTTTCAGATTTATGAGGAAGTGCATTTGTACACATGAAATCACAGTTTCATATGTAGCACACAACTCTCCAGCAATAGGCAGAAGACTCTACAATTTTTCTTTACAAGGTTCAGTCACAGGCAGACAGGAAAGCCAGAGGTAGGAGGCCAACATGCAGACGTGAAAGACTTATCTGCAGTCATCTATCTTCAGTGCAAAAAGAAATGGTTGCAGCCTCTTTCTACATGCTCAGATCTTGCCAGTTCAGGGATGGTTAGGCTAGAACAGGGAGAAACTGCTCAAGTTCTCAAAGTTGCATGTGGCATAGACCCAGTTTTGTCTTGTGCTTAATTGGTCCAATCTTTATGCTTGGAAAATGAAAAAATTACGATTTTTGTAAAGACTGTTTTTCTTCACTGTAGTGCCTGGAGCTCTCCTTTAGGAGCACATGAAGGAGAAGTGCAGGTAACGGTTGGGATTTGTGTGTCAGATCTGAGGTTGCAGTGGGGCAAATTCTTCTCACAGCCCTGTTCTGATGGCAGCATTATAGTTACTGAGCTTGCTTTTCCTTCTAAGCACACTGTGCACTAAGATGCAGGATTTCTTGCCGTGAACAGTTGTGAGATCACACCATTGCTGTCTCTTCTGAGGCTGAGCTAAGAATGGAGGTTTTTTTCAGCACTAGTCAATGCCACTATTTGAGAAATGCAGCCTGCCTTTTGACGTGCGCCTTGTTGTAACCATAGGCTGCCTTTAAAACAGCAGATCGCAAGACCATAAGCCTTAGGTGACATGGTCATGATCTGCTTTTGTTTAATTAGTCACAAAATCCTTCAGCCACTCTCCCCACTTGCCATACAGCAGATGAGATTTAAAATGCTTGAGCCTCTTAGAACCTGCTAAAAGAGTAGGTCTGAGATTTTTAAACAAAAAAAAGCAAAGTTGTTTGGGTCTCAGGCCCTACTACAGTGACTGAATTTCCTGTTTTCACCCTAGCACTTGTAAGCCAGTCATAAGTGAGCACTCCTGAAGGGCAGCATGTGGGAACTCTGCTAGGAGACTCAGGACTACTATATGGGACTTGAATAAGAAAAGTGGAAACACACTGGTGACAAGAGTTTGGTTTTCTTTTCTTTTTTTTTCTGGAAAAACTGGAAAATGCATATAGGAAATATTTTCATTTACAACAGAAGGCAAAAGGTAGGCTAATTTTTAAATGATACTGCCAGCATTTGTTTTTTAAAAAGTTGTAAGAAATTGATTTGAAGTTTATTTCTAAGTTTACAGTATTAGACAGACACTATTTGTATGCAGTAAGGCCTATATATTATGTAGAGCCATATAACTTCCTCATCCCATTATAAAAATACATGTATGGCTGTCATGTTTATTTTCCAGTTTTTTCTTCAGAAACATGAGTTTCTTTTGTATCTTCATTCTAAAAGCACTTCTTTCACTTTTTATTTTTGGCCACACAGATATAACCTGGTTTTGGCAGTCAGCATTACTAAAAAGTTCCATTTTCCTTTATTTTCTTGCCTGTATCAACATGAAAATAATACACCACAGTATGCACAACAAATCTATTGTGGTGGAATTGTGGTCTTCATTCATCAAATAGTTCTATCTATTCCTTTAATGTATCTATTAACACTTTTTGAGTGCTGACTGCTATACACAACTTTCTGATATTTTAATAAGCAAATATGGTCTAATTTCAGTTATCTTTCTGCAGATACTTTGATTTCCTCCCCACTCCCTGTGTTTTCTTATGGATAGAGGGAGGAATCAGGGTTATATTTAAGGGCTGACCAGTTCTGGATTTGCTTTAACTCTAATTAGGAGATATGGGTTGTCTTTCTTACATGACCCTGAGCAAGTTGCTTTCACTCTCTATTTTAATCTTTGTAGATAAGAAGTTTTGTAGTCCTTACCCACAAATTCTCTATTAAGTACTTAGTTTTGTGGGACCTGAAGGTTCTTGGAAAATAACATTGATACCAGATCTGACAATCATTGAGTGTAGGTTTTACAGCAAGACCTGACATTGAGCTTCCAGCTGATGAATGTCTCTGCAAGCCCTGCTTTTTTCAGCATTCCTTCACTGGCTGGCTGTGTTATGAACGTGAGGACTCAGTCATGTTCTTATCAGCATGAGAAATGTTTATTTTGCCCTGATAAATAGTCTTCAGCTTCTGATTCTTAGGAATTTACAAATTAATTTTCTATTTATACGTAAGAAATTTTGCTACCCTGGAGCAGCCAGGATTTAGAAGTGTTCTGAATGTCAAACTGTGGCCATCTGGGTTTTGCAGTCAAACTCTCTGGAAAAGAGGTCAAATGACTTAGTACAGGTTACAAAGAAAGTTATTGATTGATCTAGAGTGAAGTCCTCACACTTTACCTTCTTCTGGGCCTTTTCTCTGACCAACAATCAAGTTCTTTCTCTCATAGTAAGACAGGTTTATCTGAAAAGGACTGTGATCATTAAGCTCTGAAGTGTTTAAGCCTTTTGCAGCACCAGAAAAAACAATAGTGACTTTTATACCAGACTGTAATTTGTTTTGGCAACATAGCACAAATACACATTCCAGCAGTTTAACTGTATCGCGAGGATAAACTCTTTAATGGAACTGCTTTGCTGTACTCTTTGGCTGTAACCAATTTACTCTTGATATAATGAACACCATTCAGTTTACTGTTAACTGGAGCTGGGTAAATTTGTTCAGGCTGTGTCATAGTTCCGTTTTTCTGAAATTGTTAGGTGAAGAAGGCAGCCTTCCTTATTAATCAGTGTAATTGCAAAAAAGATATGTGGGAACGCTCTTAGATGTCTATAAACTTTCTATGGAACAGCAAAATCATTCCCATTGTCCAAAAAGATGATCAGAAGAAACCTGATTCAAATAAATGAGGTTCTTGAGTTTCTTAGGTTTTTGAAAGATCTTTTGTAATACTCAGAACATGTAAATAATTTAATGAAAATAAAGTTTATACAAAGATCCTGACAAGATAGGTTTTCACAGTCATTCTGATAGTGTTCTTGTATCTCTCAGTTTGGACTGATTTCAAGGAACCAGCACTCTCTTGAAGAGTAGCACACATGGCTCAAGCAGATGACAAAGAGTCAATGAAACTCAGGGGCAGCAGCATAGATCCTAATACTTCCCTAATCCTAATCCTAATCCTAATCCTATTTTCTGCTTTTTTGTAAGACAGTCTTTGGGAAAAGTCTGGATTGAAGGAAAAGAAATATGAGAAAATGGTTCAAAAAAAAGCCAAATTGTCATTTGATTGAAAGTGCAGTTGATAGCAAGTCAGATTTCACTTTGCATTCTGACAAGAAAGCATAGAGAGCAGAGGAGGCCTGAAAAATGTATTACAAAGACTGAAAGCAGGAGGGCACTCAGTGGTAGGGAAGAGGAGAGAAAATAGCTCCAAAGGAGGAGCATTCTAGTTTGAAGAGGTTAAGAATGCTTGTGATTCCGAAAGAAAAAAATAAATTTAGAAGTTGCCTGCCCCAAAACCCAAACCTTGTTCCATGTATGTGAAGGCAACAGGAAAGGTGCCTGTGTGGGAGTAGCCAAGTGTCTATAAATAAATGTTGAAAAGGGAGATTTTAAATAAAATCTCATCTTCCTTTATAATATTCCTTTACAACAAAATCTTTTTTATAGAATAGACTCTTGTGTTTACATCTTAAGCACATCCACTTTCCTCTGCATTCTTTCTTTGTAATACAGCTTTATTTTTTCTGTTTTCTTTTGCTGCTGAAGTGAAGTACAGACACTAGTCTCAAAAAGGAGTAATAACTACCTAACAGTCTTTTTTTTTTTTTTGATGCTGAATCTGAATTTAATAGCATTTGTTCCTTAGATCGTCATCTGAGCAGATATAGGTGCTTACTAAGTGTTGCTGCTGTCAACATTCAGAAACTGAGACAATGGCTTGGTTAAAATCCAGCTGTCATTAGAAAAATCTTTCTAAGAAGAGCTCTGTGGGATTTTCTTTTCATTCCATCTGCCCTTCTTCATGACTTCAAACCTACCAGTATGTCTAAAAGCCAAGCTGAGTTCCTTCTAGGTCAGTCATGATCTCCAGGGACAAAAGTCAAAAAGGAAAGCTTTAGATGACAGCTCTATCAATGATATATGAGGCAGAATAGAATTCAGTGTTGTTTTCTATAGCTGTGTTAATTATGCATTGCTGACAAATATCATTTTCAGCAGTAAAGTAAGCTAACACAACAGTTATGGGTGATTTCTTATCTGTTGCAAAGCTCTCCCACACCAGTGGACAGTAACCACAGCACAGCAGCAGCAGATGACCTTGAAAAAAAGGATTTGCAAGGAGGTTAAAGGAATAGACTTGCATGGTTGCATATGTAAGCTCAGAACACTCATCTGAAAATTGACCAAGAGGTAAGGAGACTGGTATTTCAAACTAATCAGCCTTTAGATTCTGAAGAAGGGATGGTAAATAAGGAGGGAACAACCTTTGAAGTGACAAGAAACAGTTTACTGTCACATAAGAGAAAAGCAAGGAACTGGTTGAAGAAATGCATGGGATAGGATGGTCAGAATCCTGGCTGGACACAAACAGAGTTAAAACACTGCCTTGTACTGGGGACAGATCTCCCTACAGGTAGTTAGAAAGTGATGACCCGGGGAATGATGGTAGAAACTCCAGTGGATTCCCTGGGAAAGGAGCGAAGAGGCTCCTCTGAGCAAGGGCTGTAATGTGGGGTGTGTAGCTTCTCCAGGACCCGGGAGCAGCCTGCTTGTGCCATACATGTACAGAAAACAGCTGGGATAGAATGGGGTGTTCTCTAACTGCC
This sequence comes from Haliaeetus leucocephalus, assembly GCF_000737465.1. Taxonomy (NCBI): domain Eukaryota; kingdom Metazoa; phylum Chordata; class Aves; order Accipitriformes; family Accipitridae; genus Haliaeetus; species Haliaeetus leucocephalus. The sequence continues at coordinate 2,652,587 of NW_010972556.1, forward strand.
TTTTCTGCCTGACGTTGGTGGGATCCCTGACATTGGCTCTGATTTATAAGCTAGTCAGCAAATAGAACACACATCATTTTCATAGGGCCTTAGCTGAATGCCAGTAAACATGCCACACTTCAGATCTTCAGAAGCTCAGCCTGTCTGCAGTGAAGAGATGCTACTTAAAATAGCCAGTCCTACTGATACTATCTGAAGATGGTATATTTTGTATTGAAGAGTATTGAAAGGGACATGATATGCAAAGGGAAATAAGGGAACATGATCTAGAAGACACAACAGCTTAGTTCTGATACCAAAGCTAGGCTGCAAGTGATAATGAGTGGAGTTTTTCTTTTATAGGCAGTAAGATGCCTCATCATTTGGCCTTGGCACCCAGAAGCAAAAAATTTCTTGCCCACAAAGACAAGAATTCTCTTTAATTATGTTAAATGTATTTAGTGTTGAAGAAAATGATCCTTTTCTTGCTCTTTTGTTGGAGGCTGTGGCTGCCCTATTGGGGATAGAGGTAGCGTCATCAGCCTCAAAGTTGTGAATGAGAGCAGACGGGATACAGCCTTTTGGGCACATTCAACCAGTGGTTTGTGCATTAGACGGGGCCTTCGCAAGGGGATAATATTTCAATTTAAGCTTTCAGTGTAAAATTGCACTATTGTTCTAGTTCAGGATTGATTGAGCATTTGAGGATAAGTATTATACACTAGCCTGCAAAAAAAAAAACCAAACAACAACAACAACAAAAAACACAAAACCCAATCTGGTAAATGTGGGGGAGATTAACTAGATTTTCCCAAAAAAAGCAGAGAGAAGTGAAGGGAGGGTTATTATGGCTGTGGGACCTGCTGAAATCCCTCAGCTGTTTTGGGGCTAATCATGACTGACTTTGAAGGGAGTGATTCGATGCAGAAATGTAATTTATTTCCCCAGCTCGTTAGAGATAGTGGAGTTCATGTTTTTTAACATAGGATTGAAACCCCTGGCCCTCATTTAGAGCTTTGAGGAGCTTTGAAGATAACTTGCACTTCTATTACCTCCAAGTTTATACAATCTATATACATTGATGCCCATCTGAAATACAGAACCCCTCCCATATAAATAGGGGGAATTAATGCCATCAGTGAGGATGCAACAGTACCATAGAAGCCATTTTGTCCCATTGGCTTCAGTGGACTGGGCTGCTACGTGACACACACATGGGATTTCTGTGGGCTTTCAGCAGCTCCATGGTTCTGTGGAGCACATTGAAGAAATATACATATGAATTTCTTCAGAAATCTGATTTTTCCTACACAGAACTGCAAAGAGTGCTGTACTGGCCTGGGTATATCAGCCACTGAAGCTGTACTAAGAAGCCAGATCCAGAGACTTTGCTAAAACAAACCTTGAGGTCTATATTTCATTTTGTTCTAGAGCTGAACTGAGTCTTTTATTTTGCACTGGTGGCCTAGAAATGCTTTCTGTCTTCCCACATAATGTTTGTAGGAATGGAGTCCTTACTTGTGATATTCTGCCAGGAAGGAAACCACATATTCAAGGTCACGACTGCCATCTGAGTGTTCAGACTTGATTGAACACCAATAGCTTGCCATGCAGCTTAACTTCCAAAACTCCTAAGAGCTCAGCTCATGACTTTTTCATTGCTGGGTTAAACACCAATTCTAGGTCTCTATTTTCCAGGCCTGCTAAGTTACGGCTAACCAGCACAATCTAGGGAAGAAATTGCACAAAATATTCAGTTTCTGAGAGACTGTTAAGCACTTTTAGGGGTCTCAGGAGACTTTTAAGAATCCATTTTTCACTGCCATGACTAACAGTAATGCTACTGTTGAGATAGTGAAATAACAGTGCCTTGATCTCTCTCTGAATGTTTGATGTGAGAAGGGGGACTTTTAATTTGTCAAGTGATAGTTTCATAATGCAAAGTTTAGGGATAAATACCACTTCCATCTTTCAAACATCTGAAGTATAATTAGACAAATCTTAAGTACTTCTGAGCACTCCATTCCAGGATGACAGCCCTGATCCCATGTTAGAGCACAACTAATGCAAGCCTCTGTGTATTCCCTTTGAAAAGTGGAAGACGTTGGCAGAAACATCAAATAATTATTATCTCTTGGAGCACTTTTTGGCTGTAGATAATCAGAGGCTCTCCAAGTACTGTCACAGCATATTAAACTACAGCTGGTAAGTGCAGGTACCCCCTCATTTTTCTTTGTCTTACTGCTCTGGTGCTGACATTAACTGACTCACCGCAGGAAATTGGTCACAAAGAGGAATTGAAGCTACTTGTTGTTGTTGGGAGATGGCTTTGTTTAAAGGACTTTTTTGTTTTTAGAAAAGTTTGGAGCTCATGGTGCCTCACTCCAGGGAAACACATGGAACAGACTGTTTTGTCTTCTACTGGATTCCACTTCCCATCCTAGTGCAGGATAGGAGGGAAACCACAGACCAGCTAATACTAGTGATGCCAGCCTGCATACAAATTCAGGGAAGAGGTATGATTAGGACCATGTCCTCCCATTGCATGTAGGCACCTGCATAGCTTTTAGCCCTACAGGATTCTCTGCGTGGAAAATGCAGGAAATGCCTAGGAGCAGTTGAAGGTCTCACAACTCCCGCAGAAAGGCAATATTTCATGGTTCCTCCAAGGCATATCAGAGCCCTCCAGCAGCTAATACAGGTTTCACTTTCTTGTCCTGATGTCTTCCGTAAGCCAGATTTCTTGCTTTTTTCCACTCAGCAGGTAAAGACAAAAGGATTGATTCTCATACACTTATAAATTCTTTTCCTATAGACTCTGAGGTGTAAGACAGTAGGAAGCTACACGGTGAAAATAAAAGTTAACCCTGAAATATTTCCATTTTTATTTTAGAGTTGAGAATGTGTATTAGATTCTGACAGTTTCCAGTACCAATTCTCAGCTCTACTTGATTCCTGATCTATCTCTGACTTCTGCTTTGTTTCCCAAATGGAATGTGCTTCAGCATCACTGCCTTGTCCCCACTTGAACATTAAATTTAGCACTTCTGACCATAACCAACAGAGTCAGAGCATGCTTAGAAGACCAGTAATTCCCAGAAGAAGCCTGGCTTGCCCTTAAACAGTTCCAGAAAGCTTGAAAAGTTTCAGAGAATGAAACAGTTCTTCAAAATTTCTTCAATTCCTTGAGCATATTCCTCCCTTTAAAAGCACAAAGATTCAGGTGTTATCCCAAACATGCAGAACTGTTTTCAGGCAAGATTGTCAGAGCTGTCACACAGTAAAGCTATGAGAAGCTTTGCCTGCAAGACATCTAGAGCTTTTCAATACCCTTTCCTTTCTCTGGGAAGCTGAGACACATAGCTTATTGTTCTCCTGGGAGAAATTCAGAACTGCCCATAAAAAAGTGGGTATTTTCTGCTGTACGGAAACCTTACAATATATGATTAAGTATGTTTAATATGGTGTAGCCACCACATGGGAACAACTGCATTCGCCATTAGGATAACTAGAGTTTTATCCAAGTTTGTTCTGCATCTGCTTTAGCAGAGAACTAAGTCTGAGGGTTCACATAACATCATCTGTGGAAACAAATTTTCTTTTTTGAAAAGCTGAAATTTTGCTTAGAATTTCCAAGACAAAGCAAGTGAAAGTCATGAGTAAATGAGTGTTGTAAGAGAGAAGAGATCTTGTGGGAAGGTCTCCTGGGAAAGACTTGTTCCAGCCACTGAAAGCAAACACTGTTTTAATATATAATAACACATCTTCTTTCCTTTGGTCTGGCTTCCCTCTAGAAAATGTTACAGTGCAGCTGAGTGGTAAGCAAAAGAAGCTGACTGTCTCAGAGCATTTTTACTTGGCTTTGTATTGCAGTTATGTACTGGACCACAGAAATGCACAAGTAAGATCTCACCTGTGCAACAGAGGTGAAAATACCTTTTATCCACCTACCCTTCCAGTGATCTCAAAGTCTTCCACCACTGAAGTCAGGAGAAACTTTCCCATTTTCTGAATGCATAGACAGCCTGAAACACATGAATCAGAAGGTGGTGTTTGAAACAACATAAAGCCCCTACATGTCTTGGTCCTGGTTCTACTCTGTGCACATAGTTTCTACTATTTGTTCTTTAGAGCAGCCAAAGGGCTAAATCCAACATCCCCCACAAATCCATTACCTTCATTATCATGCAGAGCTACCTATACCTTATCCCCATAACTCTGTTTCTCTTCCCACTCTTCAACGCCTTTGAACTCATTGCATGCATGACTAGAACTAATGAACATGGATAGCAGTGATGAACTGTGATCTCTATCCATACTGAGAGATGTCAATGTGCTAATATGGGAAAGGACAAGGATTGCAGAAAAAGCTGTTGAACTTGACAAACCACAACAGTGGAGTTCAACTCTTCACTTGGAGAGCTGGAAAGATGCCAGGGAGAAATTATAAAAAAACCCAGATCCTTTGATCAGGTTTTCCACCCAACTGCTGCTGAGCACTTTTACACAAACGGTATATTAATCCAGGTCTGTTGGAGGTCAGGACATATGTGGCACCTCTCAAGCCTGCAAAGTGCTTCAGTTGTAACTCTGCTCTTAGATGTCTACACAAAGGACTATGGGAAGTCCCAGTAGAAGGTCTGTGGCCTCACTGTACTACAGACTGCTCAGATGTATTGAGAAGAGGGTTAAGAAGTTTATGATGAGATGCAACAGATGATTAAAACAAACAAACTGACTGACTGGGGATGAGGAATCAGCAGCACACGAGCATGGTTTTAACCTAGTGACTAGTCGCCTCCACTGGGCAACCTGCCTAACCTTGGTATATCTGAGTTGCATCATTTCAGGGAATATTGTCCTTGAGTGATCAGGTCAAAAGGTCTGTAACATGACCTGTTAGGAAAGATGGAAAAAAAAAGTGATTGTTTAGTCTGCAGGAGAAAAGACTGTAGGGACGCATGGTACAGCTTCAAATTTGCAGAAAAGAGGAAAAGAATAAAATGTTGCAGAGAGGACAGGAAGTAATGGGTGTGAATTGCAACAATGGATAGAAGTGCTAGAAGCATTAGATAAAGTTTAGTTAGTCTGTCTCTGGATTAAGTTGCTTAGGATACTGTTGAATCCCCATCAATGAAACTAAGAATGAATTAGACATGTATGACTGAGTGACACAGATACTGTAGGTGGGCAGGGAGATTACCTAGATTACTTCATGCTTTCTTTTGTCAGTAGTTTCAGTAATTTTTGTGGTATCTCTGTGTATTTAAAATACACAGAAGGCTGTTGTATTTTAGAAGCTGTTTATGAAGGGCCTCTCCAAATCTTTAGGGCTGCTTGATTTTAGAGAGCTGCACTGAACATTTTGCACAGAAAAACAGGTTTTTTTCCCTTCTCAATCTTTTTTCAACATCTCATATTTGAAGGGAATATGGGCAGCTCTTTGTAATTTTAGTACTCATGTGGTAAAAGAGGTTTATTGTTTTGTTTCCTTCCTTGTGTTTGCAGTCTCTTGAGTTTGTTTTGCTAACTTGCATTGTCACCACGTTCAAAGCAGAGAAGCTAGAGTCAGAAGAAGCTGTAAAACATTGACAACAATTCATCACACCGTATCAGTGACTGGAGTTTGCAAGGGTTTTTTTCTGATTCTCAGGACTGTATGTGGTAAACAAATATGCCATTACTATAGTCAAGACTCGTCTAAGTCCAACCAAGAGCAGCTAGTCCAAATGTGTAGAGGTTCACAGGGAGCAGAGTGATCAGGGAGACAAGGAGCTGTCTAATTCTGTAGTAAAGTAACACACCAAGAGTACAGAACTGACAGCTTACTTATCACTACTTGTTAAAGTTTGGTACAGAGAAATAGCTCTCTCAACTGTTCACTGCAGTCTTTTCCTGCTCCAGTACTGAGCTCATCTTTCAAGTGGCACTGTCTCTCCATTTCCCTTCTGACCCTATGATGCATGTTTATGAAATTTTTTAAATCAATGGTGTGACTTCTTGCTTAAGAATAAGGCTATCTGCCAGCTCTGATTAGGGAAAATGATTGAAGGCATACAACAGGATGGTGTTTGCTTGCTTTACTTATCTTGTGCAGAGATTTAGGCAGCAATAATCAAAGGGTCCAAGTACAACACAGTGCCACTCAGAGACACTGGACTGGGACACAAATAACCACATTTGCATGGCACTACATTTTGTTCAGACCTTGCTCAGGTGTTCCTAAATTTTCCAACAAATGGTATTTCTATTAGTTTGTTATTTGGCCAAATCTGGACAGATTTTCATACAAGCAATAGAAGGTCTCACATTCTCAGATTGCCCCATTATCATATTGCAAGATTTAGTCCAAATCTTGAAGTTTTTGAAATGAATTATTAAATGTAATACAATCTGTTTTCTCCTTATTTTACTCTCTGCAATGGAGGTGGTGTTTTGCCAAAACTAGGAACAAACAAGAACAGTGTAGCAACACTCCTTGAATGGTTAACCTTAGGCAAAAGAAAATGAAGGTATGTAATAGTATAATTGAAACAACAACTTAATATTGCCAGCTGTTTTGTTTATTGTCAGTATCATTTAAGATCTTTATTTCACAGAGAAAAGACAATGCTGAATCAATTGATTTCTGGTTCTTAGAAAAGTTGGTAACTTTTAACTTAAAATTTATATCTTGTTCCATTGAAAACTGAGCTTTGAACATGGTGTGACCTTTGCATTTCTTATAACAGCCAGGTAACCTGAAGTTATTAATAATGAAGTATTTGGAAATGTTGTTCTAGTTCTGGGCTGAAAAGTGGCATGCACTGTGTTATCAGTTGGCTCTCTCCTGCATACCTACTTAGGGAAGTAAATAGCTGGCACACTTGGAGACCTCTGGTTAAGATAATCTGGGGACAAGAGCAGGGGAGCTGGAGGTGTTGGAGATAGACAGGCACGATATTTGGCAAATACCTGCCTACACTATTTGTGGTTCTAACCTTTACTTTTTATTCCTCCCTAATCATTAGCCCTGTTAAGAATATTAGGTGAAAAGTTAAAGGAAAAGGTTAAGTACATCTGCTTTTACCTTTTTTGCAGCGGGTAATTCTAAAGCCCAAAGCAACTCCTGTGACAGTGTGACTCAGAAAGGGGAGAGAAGGAGAAAAGGTAAACTAAAGGAACAGTGAGATTTGCTGCTAGACTTTTAGAATGCAAAAGAACTGGAGCATGGTATATGCCTTCAGCGTGGGGCCACTTTCAGAAAAATAGAGACCAGGAGAGTGAGTCACCAAACTGTTTTTAAAACTATAGTCCCAGTTTCTTCCACTTTTGGTGTATTCTGCAGGATCAAGGCTATCCAGTCCCATCAAGAACACAGTTAGCTGTCTGTCCCCCAACTACAGAAATACACAAATTTTATACAGTAAATTCTCATAGAATTGAGCTTAGCACTATGGCCACTCTCCTGCTCCACACACCAGATGCAGCTGCTTGGCCTCATTTGTGCTCCCTTCATCAATGGCATCTGCACACATGGCCCTGACCAGGATAGCGGTCATTCTACAGTGTTGCAGCCAGGACAAGAATGGAGAATTTTTCTGTACCTCTTAGCATGGCCTTTGAAATAAAAGAGCCCTGCCAGAGGCAGACTCCAGAAATGCAGCCAGACCCTGCCCCCACTGCGCCACGTGTTGACCCCTGTTTTTAAAGGAAATACTCCCCATCATGTGTCCTAGCATGCCTCCGTCTGTCAATATCAAAGAGAATGTCAACTGCAAGATTTCCAAATGTCCTATGGTGAACAGCTGATTTTCTTAAACATTGAGTCCTTCCTCTCTTCTCTCAGACAGTTTAGAATAAGACCAGTCTCTGACTTTGTAAAGTCAATTATATATTGGGCTAAATTCCCATATTAAATATGAGCTTCGTGGGTCATGTCAGCCACAGGTTTTACTTGTGACTCCTGCAGCCTAATGTTATGCAGCTAAAGAAGTACAACTACCTATTGAAGAATAAATACACCTCAGCTTGCTCTGATGTAGGTTTTCTTAAGCCTGTATTGGCAAAATTATTATAAATTGATAGTAATATGTCACTTTAGGTCAATCTCATGTCTTTTCTTTTTTAAGTGACAATTTTAAATATCAGGTGAGAAAAAGGTGGATAGTTTCTGCATAAAAATAAATGCATGCATTATTAAATGCTGAAAGATTATTTTATGCACACTTTTCTGCTGTGTCCCAGTACCAAGTAAATATCATAGAATCATTGCATAAGTGCCTGCAGGTGAAAAATTACAACAGGTAATTTCTTTGATGTATTTTGCCTTTGGGCAGGGATTGTCTGGAAAATGGTTATGATTTTCTAAAACTCAGTCATCCTTTGTATGCAAAACAGCTGGAAATAATAAGATTATAACAGAGAATTTAAGATTACAGCTTTCATGTATTTAAAATCTGTTTTCTTCCTAAGAAGCCTGTGTTTATAAACACATGAAAATCCCCAGAATGTGCCTGATAATAAGACTACACCTAAATTTGGTGTCCGTTAGGTGAAATTGGGAGCCAAGGTTTCCCAAGACAGAGAATCTCTTCAGCATTCTGTTACCCAAAAACAATGTGGTAGGTAAGATGAAGAATATATTTTCCCCTTCCTCCTCCTCCCCTTCCCCTGAAGGTCAAATCATTACTCTAATTACTTAATAAGAACTGTCATGCTGACAAGCCCGTTAAGCAGACAAGACTTCTTGACTAGTATCCTGTCTCTGACAGAGACCGGTAACAGATGCCTACCAAGAGCTAGGAAAATGTGACCTGGTGCCTGGTATACTGTCCTTGTTGTTGGTCTTTGGCAGCTTAATGACTTCCTGAGCCTGTGATTGCATCTGGACAGTGCCTAACAGCTACTGACAGATTGAGTGTAATATTCTTCAATTCTTTCTTGAGCCTGGAAGGGTTGCAATTTACTGTGTCTTGTCTGTGCATTCTCCCAGGAGAAGCAGGTCAGGTAACAGAGACGAAGTCTGCTTTTGATGTCCTGTTCCCTGCCCCCCCCCCCCCCCAAAAAAAAAAAGAACAT
>NW_010972556.1:2661635-2717050 GCF_000737465.1 Haliaeetus leucocephalus
TTTTTGTGCCCCTCCCCCCCCCCCCCCCCCCCCAAAAAAAAAAAAAAGAGCATCTGAATGTGCTTAAAAGGAGCAGGACAGAAAGGTGGGGAAACAGCAATTCCCACAGTATAGGGTTGAGCAGGCAGAAGAGAGGCACTAAGGTTGTATTTCTGTTTCTAAATGAGACAGGCTTAGGAGAGGAGCTCAAACACTGAGCTGCTGCTTACTTGATAGCACACTCTGGTACAGTTTTGACCTGTGCCAGCTAGCACCCTCTGAAATACTGCCTGAGTATGGTTCAGGCGATAGCATGTGCCACGCTATTCCCAACAGGCGTTCATATGCTGAAGCCCTACCCCTGAACACAGCCCTTTTTCTATTCTTAGACATCTTACATTGAAAGAAAAAACATGCAAAAAATGTTTTAGAGCTGCATAATCACTACATGGAACACAAAGGAGACCCAGAGCCAGGTCAGTACAGTATGGACACTGCCATTTGGCCCAGGGCATGGGAACAGTCCCTGCCTTTGTGTCACTTAACAGAATGAATGGATCCAGAGAGACTGGGAAGCTGATGAGAAAAGCAGGAAGCACATCCCCAGCCAGACCTCAAAGGTGGTAGAGAGAGTGCTTCTTTATGAACCTGACGAGCTGTGTGGAACTGGTTGCATGTCAGAAATGCACTCCACTGCTGGACCAAGAGTAAGCCTGAATCCAACAGCAAGATAACTAGGAGGCTTATAAACTTTCTTAATACCTATTCTGGCTTGCTATAACCTTTCTACTTTAAAACAAGTTTATTCTCCTACTTTATGTTCTTTCATCTCAAAAGTGTTAAAGCTTAGCCAAACTCAAACTACTGAAGCCTTCACAGAGGTCTCCTGAAGTCTCCATTAGACCTATGAGGAGCTGACACGCTCCTAAAACACTGACTTGAGCTGTACCTTTCAGCTATCCTGAACAGGATGTTTACCTTGTTCCACAGAAAAAAATTATCAATAAAATTTTACAGTCACGCCTCTGTGTAAGTTGTCATCTGTACTACTTCCTTCTAGTCTTTATTAAATGTACATGGCATGGGAGTTGGGAATAGGGCCTGTGCCACACAACCTTGGTAACGCAGTCTTGAAAGGATGATGGACAAGAGATGTAAGTAAGTCTTTTCTTTAGTCACAGGTATAGCAGCCATAAAGGGCCTCACAAATTTCTCCTCAAAAGAGCATTGGTCTTCCAAATTATCTTTCATCATAATCCCAATTCAACCAAGCTGTGTCAAGCACCATTTTCAGACAACTCAGTCTGACACACTGAATTTAACTACATCTCTTCCAGACCGTTCCCACTGGCTAGCACTAGCTGCATGTGGTTAAAATTATGTTGGTTCTTTCAGTTTCTTGTTTTCAGAAATCTGAATATATTTTTTCTGGAAATGGAAAAGTTATCTCTCAGCAGACATAAATTCCTGTAACACTATCATCTTCTGTCATTGAATTCACATATTTTGCTTCATAACTGATCGCACAGAAGTTGATTTCCCAGCTTTTAAAGATTCTTCTCTTTTCAGGTCAGAAAGAAAACACAAGAAACATAAAAGCATTTAAAAGGAGAAGAAACATTTGATGAAAGCACTGCATGTTGGGCATATGTATTAACAAATATTCACACTTTCTCATTCATCTTCTCAGTGGCCATTTTATTCCTGCAAAGGATAGAAGAAGACAGCCAGGATAAAGACAGATATGTAACCTGAGAAAAACAAGAAGTCTTGATGATGCTAAATATATTCACCCTATAAATCATTTCAGATGCCTCTTGCTCTGAATCCACCACACTGTCAGTGCTTTCCAACACTTCATCAATTTGTTCTGGAGAATGAAATGGAATGTTAACTTGGGAGGGTTTCTTTTTTCCATTGGCATCCTCTGGTGCCAGTAAATCACTAACCCCCTAGGCTGTCACAGCGGGGCAGTCGACATATTGAACTTAGCTAGACAAAGTGGGTCCCAACTTGAAGTGTTCAGCTGAGCTCTTATTCCACATGGGGGTATTCATAGAGAGAACATTAATAAAATTCATGAGCATGATGAGAAAAGGCAAAAACAATCCCTTGAGTAAAAATTGAAAGGGACAAAAGTAGAAGTATTTTCTTCTAGAATGACTTCCTGGTTCAGAATGGTTAACAACATACAGATTATTTTTCTCTGCTGCAAATGGCATTTGCTAACATGCAGGTTGAAGTTGACTGACAGTAATAGTATATGCTCCAGAAAAAAAGATTTTAGATGTTCAGAGCCCATAATATGGTGAATTCACTGTTTTTACTCTCTTCCTCAATGCACCTTCAGAAGCATAAATCCACTCTTCATAGAGTACATTAGCAACCTGATGCACAGCTACTTTACACCATGACACCAATTAAATTTAATGAAAGTTCTACAGCTGAATTCCCACACGCCCTCAGCTGAAAATGCACTTCTAATGGTGTTTGAAGTAATTTTTCTCTATGAGTTCTTCTCTGTAAGTTTTTTACCTTTTATGTCATGAAGAATTGCAGCACAATTTGCATGTTTTGCAGTCACTATGTTCACGTGTTCTAATAATGTTTTTCCTCCTCAGTTGAATTTCAGCAGAATTACTCTGCATGCTCTGATGGATAGGCTAGAGAGTGTTGACATGCTGCATTGATCTCCACTACCGTCTCCACCTGCCAGATTGGATCCTGACTTTGTTCATTTGTGGCAGATTCTATTAATTTACTTACTGCTTTCACTTTTTCTGATCATGTTTTGCATCTTGTTTTTCTGTAAGTGCTTTTCCCTCCTTTCTACCTACTATCTTGATTTTCTTCTCAACTGTGTAATCAACAGAGAGTATTTCTTCATTATATATTAATGGCCTGCATGTTCCCAAAGCTTTTATGAGATCTTTTTACCTGAAAAAGCATGCTGGGAAGCCACATAAGTCTTCAAAATAGAGCTTTTTTTATTTTATCAGTGACACATTCCCTATGCTTTTAATCATTTACTTAAGATTATATCCTGTTCTGGACAAATTCTGACTTCACGTAGGTATCATTATGTACAGGAGAACTTCAGGAAATTTCAGTTTTTACAATGCAGGTGCTGAGATTGCAGTCTGGCCCAATGCATTGAATAGAAATGTGCAAAAGACCACTAGTTTTAGTTTTGATCTTACATGCACTCATTCTAGTAGGGGAAGAATCTCTAAAATCTGACTCTTTCTTCTGCGTCAAGGAGCAGCAAGAGCAGGCTACTCTACAGGGTAGGACAAACCAAGAGCAACCACAATGCAAACTGTGCTGTCATCAGAGCACAGGTTCTTCACAGCTCAGCAGGCTGGGCAGAATAAGGCTGATGATGACTGGTTCCATCAATAGCTCCATGCTCAGGGAGGTGATGCATGAGGTCCAGGGTCCATCCAGGAGTCTAGTCAGGAGCAGCAGGAGATGGGACCAGAGACAGGACTGTAAACCAGGCTACAGCATAGGTCCAAGAGTCATCTAGGAGGTAGGGCTGAAAGTAGGTACACTAACAACATAGCTCAGGCAGGGTGTAAAAGGCCCAGGTCTGAGCTTACATGGAGCTTCTGGGCCTTGGGCAAAGGCTGGAGGTCCTGGGTGAGGCTGGTCAGAGCAGTTAACACCTATTGGTACACTCACAGTCCTGACAGTGTGGTCTTGGATGAATTTCTTAGTGCCAGCTTTTTCAGCTGTTTCATCTAATTCCTACCTACTTCAAAATCAGAATCGAATGAGCTGTTTAAATGTCTTTAGAAATCTGTCTGTAAGTGCAAATGATACTTAGCCATTAGACACCTAAGAAGCTTTCAAGCACATTCCTGAGGTCAGTAAGGCCATTTATTTAGTCAGCAAATGTTTGCATTGCATTTTAGATTTAATCCCTCTGGCTCTTAGCTTTGTTGTCTTTAAGATGGCATTCTCATGAGGATTAATTAATTCACATCTGTACTGCATGTGAAGAGCAAAAATTTCTACAAACTGCAAACTGCTACCTAAGGGTTACTTTACATGCTAATCCTAACATTAGAATAGCTATTCACACCATATAAGCTGAATGATAGAAGAGATCCAGTAGAACCCATTCAGACTTCGCCACCTCCACATGCTTGTGCTTTGATCAGTTTGTTCTGCACTAACAAGCATGTGGAAAGTCAAACCCAGAAAAGTTTCCTTATAGTGCTTGAGTAGGTGAGACGGAGGAGCAAGGGCAAGGAAGCATGAACCTCAAATGTGTGAAGCTTGACAGAACTATAGTTTTTTGTAATAAATAGCCTGAATGCCTAAGGTGCCTCATGAACCATCCAAGAGAGCCAAAACTGAGCACACAAGAGCACAAGTATAAGATGAAACTGAGTTCAGATTGCATGTACTTTGTAATGGATAGGGACTGGTCCTCAACGTCCAGGGGGCAGAACATGTAGCACTATTGATCTTGCAAATTCCAAATGTCATCATCCCCTTTGACTTGAGAATTGCAGCTGAGACATTTGGTGGGGCATCGAGGGCATCTGTGGGTGAAGAGGAGGAGACTGTCATACTTTGAAAGAAAAAAGGGTAGGGAATACAGATCAACCTCTAATGCATTCCTTGATGTCTATATCTAGTGAATATTATGTACCTATTTGTCATTTTCAAGGGTCATTTTGGATTTTTAACAGTTCAGCTATGTGGCTGTATAGCTGAGTTACTAATTTTGTAGTAGAGCTATCTTTGGAAGGTGAGCCGTTACTAGCTGCTTGCCATAGCAGTTTGTTGAGCCAAATTTACCCTGACATGACAGCTTTGCTCAGGGCAGCCACACAGATCTGTTTATGGGATTTCCAGACAGCAATTCACATCCTCCCAGTGCTGAACACTTTCTATTTCAGGTCTGTGTATCCAGGCTTGGCTCAACACTGCATTGCTCCACATTTATGCTGGTGGAGCTCCTTCAGACAAGTTGATATAAAACTGGAAGAACACAGTGATAAAATAGGCTTCCTTTTGGCATTTTCAGGACACTAAGACTACCTCTGTAAGATAAGGATGAACAGACATATCCTGTTCCAAATTGCTGTCTCAGCATGTATTTTGCACTTGTTGTTTTGGATCCTCGAAGCTTTTAAGTATTTGCTGTATGTTTCTGAGCACCCCTATTGGATTACTCTGATTTGTTTTTTCCCACAGAAAACAGGCATTAAGTGGCCCTTTTCCCAGCAATAATAATCTCATTTACTATAAATTATTTTATTTGTAGTACCTTGGAGACACCCTAATGCTTTTACATAATAAAAGAACCATTTATTTCCAAATATTTTAAAGCTTGTTTTCAATGTTTTTTCTCTTTTTTAAAGTGGAAATGATTGAATTTGATGGGAAAAGAATCGCTATTACAAAAAAAAATCCTTTATTGTATAACTTCATGTGAAGGGAAAGAAACAAGGACATGCCTGTTTCTTAAACATATAAAGGAAAAGATGAAGTTTGTATAGATAAATAAAATTAAAAGTACATGGAACAAGTGAACTATGGACTGGACTGAGCTTTGCATTGACATTTACATTAGAGTTTACAGCTGTCTGCATGAAGAAGATGTCTGATAATTAGGCAGGTTTTTGAAATCAAACTTGCACCAGCATGACTTTGATTTTTAGGCAAGTCTGGCTAAAAGGAGGAAACTTTAAAATCCAATTTCAGAGGGAAGGTGAGGAAATAGTACAGGCTAAGAATCACATAATCCTTCTTACATAATCCAAGCAACACAGCAGTCAGGTAGTTCAGTGTACACTGGCACAAGGTACCACAGCAGCCTAAAAATAAAGGAAAACAATTTTGTTTTCCTAGTATTTATGGAATATGTTCCAGATGTGGAATTATTCTGTGACCCTCTAATGGGCCCCAGTGTACCTTCTGGAGACCTGAATCAGCTGGCCCAGTCCAGCCCTGTGGTTCCCACTGAGGGACTGGGACCTGCTTTGGCAGCTTGTGCCAGGGTGGGATTTCCAGGGTGTGCCTCTAAATATGCCTGTCAAGCTACACAGATGACAGCCAGGACGTTAAGAGGATTTAGCACTGTCCTATTAGCACTTCTTAAATCCAGGTCAAGTGTACAGCAGATGCAGATGTTGCTCCTCCAGAAAGAGCCTGTGACCAGCGGCTGTGTGACAGAAAACAGTATGCCTGGATGGATCAGGCAGCAGGGGGCTGTGGGACATTGTATGGAAAAGGTGGATTGTGTAGCATGGAGATGCTGAGTGGGTTCTGGGCCAGAGGTGTTAATGCTTTTATATAAATGCCACAATTTTTATTTCTGATTATTTATTTTGGTTCCCTGTAGCTGCCTTCAGTTCAAGGCTTAGATTTGATACCTAGGAGAGAGCATAGTAAATGTGTGTAAGCGCATACAGGTGTGAGTGTGCATTTGAAAGGTCCTGTTCACCAAATGCACTTTATTCCCATCTGGCAGAAATGGAAAGATACCACAGACACAGATCAGTGGATTTGATGCTCTGGGTGTACAGACCTTTTTTGGGCCGTTCCTAATTCAAGACATTGTCCCGCTGGTGGCAGTCAGACCTCTTCCAATGTGAAGGGCTAGCAAAATTGAAGCTATAAATCAATGTTTACCCTGTGGGTCATGGCACACATTACGAATCTGTTTCGTCAAATCACGCTATCAAAAAACCTGCCTTTTCTGAACTGGCAGCAAGGCTTAAGAACAATTAACAAAAAGTCAAGATTTTCCAGGTTGTAATGATTTTGCTTTGGTCAGGCTACCTTGCCTTGACTTTGATGTTTGTTTTCTATGAACATTTGATCACTTGTTTTTTATGGAAGTAGTTGTCAGCATTTACATGTATTATAGTTCTCACGTATCACTATCATCATCCTTTAATCTGACTATTTTTTAAACAATTATGTGAGTATTTAGAGTGCTGTGTTAGACTTGCTAAGCTAAACGTACCATATGAATTATAAATAATTACTGGTATAGTTTGTCTTCCTACATACTTAGAGCAGATGTTCATTTTTCAGGTTAACCAACATGATTTTGTGATAGAGGAAGTACATACAAAAGTAATCAGAACAGTTTTAACAGTGGGACTTAAGGATTTTCATCTGTCACTGGATCAGTTTCACAAATACTCAGTGTGAATGACTAATGTTCAACAACTGGACAGACACATGAAATAGCAGTGGAGACGCTCTTCTCTAGGAACATGCAGTACACAAAAAATAGAATCTCTTCTCCTTACCCAGCAGAAGGTACTGCAGATGCCTATAGTAGGCTTTTTACTTTATGGAGTGCTGTCAAAATAGGGTGCAAATCTTTACATTCAATATAGGCACTGCACAGAAGCTACAATTAAAGAGGAAGGGCCACATTGATTTTTCCCGTAAGAATTCTATTTTTTTTATTCTTAGCTCTGCGAGAGCCAAGTTATTAGCTATCAGTAGAGGTTGCAGGATGTTTGAACTCTGCTTTTTAGTGGCAAGAAAGTGAGATTAATGGGAGTTCTAGTGACTCTCTGCTGACAAGAAGCCCATTTCCATTTTTGCTTTTAAAGGAAAGCGCCGCATTTCTCGTAATTTGCAGGAGAACCATCTGCTAGATATAAAGAAAAGAATATATATTCAGCCTCCCTTATGAGACATGGCATCCTGGTTGTCACACTTACTGGCAAATGAGCATGCAAAAGCACCACATTGCTGTGTTTGTTGAGCAGTTAAGTGCAGACTTTAGTATATTGGGATTTCATAAACCACCCTCTCCACCCTCCCAGTCAATTAACCCACACTGTTGACTTTGCATTCCTCTCCTGGGCTTCTGTGTTACATGTTTTTCCTCTGTCTGCTGCAGATAGTTTCACAGAAATCTGTGCTGAAACAGGGTCAACCCCTGTGTCCTTTGTCAAACAGCTTTTCCCCAGTGAATCTTGCCTTTGGGAGCTGTGGGCTGTGGGGAGTGAAACGCTGCACAAACCATTCTCTGTCTCCACTGGTTTGTGTGCACAGCTCTGTAACACAGACTTGTATTTGCCCTGAAAGCTGGTCTGGCACCTTGTGATTGATTGTACAATCATTCATTTCCTCCTTTTCTTTTCCCAGTCCACACATACCAGCACTGATAAGAGGCTGCACAAAGCCTTTTAGCCTGTGTGGTTTCTGTAATGCAGTGTTTAACTCCTAGGCTCTTATATTTCATAGAATCATAGAATATCTCAAGTTGGAAGGGACCCATCAGGATCATCAAGTCCAACTCCCTGCTCCTCACAGGACTACCTAAAACTAAATCATATCACTAAGAGCATTGTCCAGACACTTTCTTGTGAACTGTGGAGGATTTCCCAAGAACTAGTACATTGTAAGCTATTCTTGGACTGCCATACCTAGGCTGTCCAAGAATGGCTTGCAATATATTACTTAGACTCTTCAGCTGCAGTTTTTATGCCAGTCCTGATCCGAAAGCATCAAATAAATTCCATTGTTTTTCACTGTGCAGAGGAAGAAGGAACTGACTGAGGAGAATAGTGAAACCAACAATGTAAGGATTTTCCCCACTTTTGCTAGCGCCAGAGGACATTTCGGTAACAAATTCCTCCTCTAACCCTCCAGCTTTTTGGGTAATAATCAGTTTTGAAGCTTTAAACCTGGCAAATTTCAAAAATGAAAATGTTTGTTAAAAAGATACTTCTGGTTTTTTGTTTGTTGTTGATCAGAAAATTATGTTCTGCTCTGGTCTACTGGAAGGCAGGGTAGAGCACACTGTACATAGTCTAGGCACTTCTATAGGAAAGCAAGATTCCTGTCCTCTGAATAAAAATGTGCTGTGATTGCTGTCCCCTCAGACCTGTTTCTCATCTGTTTCTAGCTGCACAGGTGTCTTCAATGACTAACACTGTCATAAATTGCTGCTGTGTTTAAAGCTAGAAGTAGCTGGAAGGAAGCAGGCCTACTGTAATATCATCCTGATGTACATGAGAAAAAGTAAGTAGGAAGATCTAAGCTGCTCCTGTCTTTACATTTTATGAGCTCTGCTAAGACAGAGAGAGGCAAGTGGTAGTACAGCTGTTACTGTGAGGGTAGACGACAGCAAGCATCTGCCAAGCAGTGCTTCTGAGGTCCACAAAAGAGTCTTAACTTTAGCCCAAGAATGGCCAGGCAATCTAAGCTGCATGCATTTGTAGGGAAAACAGGGCTTTTCAAATTTTGGCTGCTCTGGGATGGGGAAGAAGAAGGAAACATTGAATCTGAGAATACTGTGATAGATGGAAAAGAAGGGGTCTGATAATGAAGACATTTTTATAGGAACTGAAGAGGTGGAGTGGAAGGGAAAAGCGTATTTGTTAGGAAGTGGATAAAGCCTTGATCAGGCTAACTAAAGCCTAGTGGTTACTCATGGCCCTGTCAGACCTCTAGGAATATTATGGTAGTAGTAGTGGTGACTGCTACCAAAGAGAAAGGAGCCATGTGAGACTGTTGCAGCAGTGAAGGCACAGAGTGAGTTGGGAAGGAGGAAAGTTATATGTTTGGGAAGTGCTGTGGAAGGCAAGCAGTAGGAGGACAAGGGAAGATCTGGATGGAGGACATAACCTCATGCTGAGAGCTTGCAATCTTCAGTTGCTCAACTTATCGTTATAAAAAAGCATCAGTGAAATACTAAAAGAAACACCATCATAAAGTTTATGGCTGTTCCACACTGGGCATCTTATTTGCCTGACTTTGGTCTGAAAAGGTTATCCCTCCTCTATGCCAGGAAAGACTGCAGAAACACAGTGTCTAGGAGGATGATCAAGGTCTGAAGTAGTTAATAGTTTCTGATTTTGTTTTATTGAGAGCGCAACACAAGTTGAAAAACAAAGCCATATTCAGCCAATTTTCCTTATTTCCATACATGTTGTCCACAGTCACTCTCTGCACTAATTTTAGCCCTGTAAAACAATGGGAGGAAAAATGTACATGACAGAGTATTGTACATGAGGCAGTACGGAGGTTTTTGCAGCCTCCCCAGCTCCTGAGTCACAAATGGGATGTCCAAATTTGCCATTCTTTGGAATCCCTTTCCTTTTTCGAGTACAGCTTCCCTGACATTGCCTGAGCCTGAAATTTTATTCTCTCCTACAATGGTGTTATTGCTAGCACCTAATAAATCCCCACAGCCTAATATATCTACGTGATCTGCTTAACAACTGTTGTCCTAAAGCATCTCTTACTGCATCTCTTACTGCAGTCACCTTTACTCAGAGAGTAAAGTGGTCTCAGACTACCCTAACTTCTGGACTATTTTAACTTTCCTGTTATAATTGAAGAGGTATAACCCAGGCTCCTCAGGCCTTATTTATGGTAGTTACAGTGGTGCACTTTTTCCTTGGGGAAAAGACATGTACACTGGCAAAACAGTTGTTTTGCTGTTACTGCCTTTACCAGTTCCTGGAATTCAATAGCTTTACTCAGTTTTATGCTGGTATGACTATGGCTTTAGACCTTGGGTCAACTTCAGTGAAAGGGAGCTAAGCTAATTCAAACTACCTTACTTCTCGTGTGGGCAGAGCATACACAGACAGTTAAAGTTATCCTGCAGAAACTTGTTTTGTCTATCTAGGGACACCTCTGGGGTGTCTGCCAGCACAGTTGTCAGTGAGGTGTGTGATGTTTTTTCCCCACACTCTTAACCAGCGTGTCTCTGCCAGTAAAACTTCCAAGTTTAGACTGGCTGTAGTATGAATGCAGCTGTATCATTAAAACTTGTTTCTCTATTAGAAGAGGACAATGTTGTACCATTGTAAGTAGCTTTATCATCACACTTATATTAGGGGCTATATCAGCACAAGCACTTTGTACAAGTGAGAAATTAGACTATTTATCTATCACACACCCTGCTGCTGATGAAAGGGCCCGGTTACAATCAGCTCTGAACCTCTGAGGAAAAACTGCAAGATTTGCTGACTGAGACAAGCTTATATATCACTGGAGAGATTCACTTTGTCATGCAGTTGGAGTGCTGGTTTTGGAAAAAAGTATGGGAGCCAAGTGCTAAAAATCCAACAGTTACTGTAGCAACCTGATGAGCCACTATATGTTTCCTGGCTGGTGGCATCACCCTTGTTTGCAGGGTTTGTTGGGCTGGCCAAGGTTTTTTGGTCTTTATACTTGATGCAGTTCTTAATGACATGTGATTCTGTGAGCTCTTCAAATGTTTTCTTAAGCTGCAGACAAGGCTACACCTCGATTTCACGCATTTTATTTTCAATAAGATTATTTAAGAGAAAAAAAGGGTCAGTTAACAAAACACTGGAGTGTAAGAACAGCATGACAAAATGAAAAGACTTTACAATTTTGATAGCTTGCTTATGAAACTATGGCCCTGTCATGTCCAGCTGTGTAATCATAATACCTTTTCATGTTATGTCCCTTACAAGTTGTTGAGGCACACATGTATGTGCTTTTTATGCAGACTGTGAGGGATTGCAAAGTATTTTACTAGACTTTCTGTGTACCCTGCTGCTGAGTGGGAATTGTTTTCTCTGTTTTCTGGGGAACTCTGGAAGTACAATTTCAGAATTGTTTCCATCACAAAACAGAGTTGAAAGAAACCTGCAAATATCTTCCAGGGACCAGAATTGTCCAAGATTTGTCCTTTACCTGAGAACCTCAAGCCCTTGAGCTTGGAGAGTTTTCTGTCAAGGACATGACTTTGTACTTAGGCTAGTTTCAGTAAGACGTGCAGAAGCTGAAGGAGGCAGCGTATCTGCATGAGCGGTTGTATAGAAAGCACTTACATGAGAGGTTGTATAGGAAGAAGGTACTTGCAGCAGTAGTACCTGACTGATCTCAGAGCAAGATTTCTAAGCCTCTCATAGTACCTATGTATAGACTTAGAGGTGATGTTTCTGCTACTACCTGAGACACCTCACCTTTCCCTGTCTGTACACAAAAAATTGCAATTCTTTTCTCCCTTTTAATAGTATCGTGAGGAATCATCCATTCCTTTTATGTAAATGCTTTTCAACATGCCAGTGCAGGGTCCTGGGAAAATGTTAAAAAAGGATTGATTCCTCTCTCTCAAGCAGTAGTAAACTGTTTTCAATGGGCAATAGCAGGGTTAAAAGGCAAAGATTGCTCTTTATCTAGCTGACAAAACTTCTGCCATAGTCCAGGATGAAGCCAAACAAAATCCTAACCTGAAACAGGAGAAAGCCTGAGAGATCATTTGCTTTTTTGCCTGTCTGTGACTATGGGAGTACACTGCAGGCTCCCACCTCAGCACCCCACCCCAGGCTGTGAGGTGGTCACGCATGTTCTTGCTTTGCCCACAGAACTAACATAAAGCAACTCTATCAGGAGAGTTAAAGCAAACTGAGAAGCTGAAATGGATTCAGTAGTGTTTCAGTTGGGCTTTTTGCTGGTTTTGAATATTTTTATAAGAAAAATATGACAGTCTAGTTCTCCTTCTTAGATGGACCAAAACCAAATCATGAAGCCTCCAGGATTTTTTCTCAGCATGTACAACAGACTAAGCAAGGTGTCTCTGGATGGCTCTTTTCATGAATTCACCAGGAAAATTCTGCCCTGTTTTATGTATGCTTGCTTCAGAGCAGAGGCAAAGACCCTTCAGCTCTCCCTAGGCTTTGGAAAGTGCATGCAGGAGCAGGACACCCTGTATTTCTGGTACTGCCCTTGGCACTCAGGTGGGTCTCAGCTCAAGCACATCCTGATAGTCCATCACTAAGAATAGTTAATAATACACTGAGAGCAAGCTTCCATGTGTCCCTTCTTCTCCTCCAGGCCTTTGCACACATGGCTCTTTTTGGTAGGAGCAGAGTTTTAGAGGTCATGTTGTTTCAGCCCTTTGAACCCCAGTGTTCTGTATGTCCTTTGAAATGTTCTGTTCTTTGTTACACACAGCTTCCAACCTGTTTCCATCAGCACATTTGGTGTAGGAATCTGCTCTCACAGTGTCAGTAAATATGACCTATCCAAACTTTTAAGATGAGTATATGTTTAATCTCAAGTTCTCCAGTCAGCTTTTCTACCCTAAACCCATTTCTCAGGGGATGAAGTGCAAAAAGCAGCAGCTAGTTTCTGTAAACATATGGAATTGGTCCAAGGAATTCGGTAAAATTTGGGGGATTTGAATATAAAGGATACAGTGTGTTTTCTGCTTTTGATTTTTCTGCTTCTGCATTCATCTATAATTTGTGGAATCACAGTTAAGTCATGTTATGCCACTGACATTTTTGTATGGTGTAATCATTTGTGATTGCTGTCTCTGCCCTTTGCTAGCTGGTTTCTGTCTGCAGTACGGCTCTCTTGAGAGACCACAATAAGGAAAAAAAAAAGAGTACCAGCAAGGCACTTTATTTTCATCTCTGAATGTTTGAGTAAAACAGGTCTCCCGTGGAAAATAAAGCCAAATGAAATGCTGAGATAAGTTAATATGCCACCTTGTCATCTTACCGATTACTTCCAAAGCAATAGAAACTTGCTCTCATCAGCAAGTCTTAAGAAGCATTGGTTGCTGGAAGGGAAGCAGTCCTCATTCATGTGCCTCTCCATGAAGGGAAATAAAGGAGTGATTCACATGAAATCTGCCCTGTTTCTGCACTGTACCATGTGAACGTCTCTTGACCTCCTGGCAGGCCCTCGCACTTGTGCCTTGCTGTTTCTAGTTACTCTCGGTGTGCCTGGGTGGACAGATTGTGAAGGAGGCCTGTCCACCCATACAGACAGCGCGTTCTGCCAATTCTGCCCTATGCTGGCCTCAAACAGCGCAACAAGGAAACTGTTCTCTGAACAAACTCTTGCTCACAGGGTGAATGAAAGGCAGGGTTGTGGCCTGGCACTGGAAATGTCAACTGAGGCTAGCTGGCTGGGAAACGTTGGGAAGATTCCTCCACTCTGGCCATAGGCCCACAGTCTCCACCGCGTTGTAGTACCTATCCAAATACCTGCATCTTCAGGGCCAGGAAATCTGTAGACAACACCATCCTAGAGCCAGAAGTGTTTGTTACTTTGGAGGCATTGATTAGAACATATGAGCAGTGTTGCGGTAGGGTTTTACAAAGACATCCCCTTCTGTGTCACTGGCATATTGTCTCAGGTAGCATTTAACTCCAGATGGGTTTCAATCATTGCTACAGTACCTCTGGCTCTGCAAGGACAAAACATAGTCTATGAAGTCTTTTTCATTCAGATTCTACAAAATGGTGAGCTGAGTATGAGGTCTTTTCAAATATACTTTTAAACAAATACGTTCTGGTCATTCAACCTGGTGATACTAACTTCAGCCAAATACCTGCTAGATTTTTCCTGAGGGTAACCATCTCTTCAGTCTCAGCTGATTTAATCCAGTAAGTCATTAGCTGGTGCATTTGTGAGACAGGACTGTGTGCAACGATGAGAGAGGATTCACTGACAGCTTGCTGTCGGTGGCTTAGAGGCACTGGCTATACTTACCATCTTATGTAACTCATTAATACAGAAGGTGCTGAAGTTCACTATCACAGAGCACTTCTCAGCAGCTTTCTGCATGGGACTCATACAATTTTAGTTCTTCCTGTTCTTCTTCCAGTGCTATGATTGTGGACCATAAAACAAATGGCAAAATTGTGTTTTAAAAGCATTTGTTTCCAAGCATACGTGTCAATACCTACAAGCAAAGGGAGAAGCAAAATGGAGGAACTGAAGTAATAAATGAACGTGCAAAGTTTAGGCTAATTTTCATGTGTTTATAAGTCAGAACCATTATGGCAGCTCTTCCCTACATGCCTTTTGGATCATTTGTTTAATGAAAAAAAGCTGAGATATCTCCTCATGACCTTATTTCAATCTATTATTATTTTTTTTTAATATGAATGCTCTGTATTCTTTAAATTTAGCTTTTGGACATTTTTAGGCACTTTAAGTTCTTCTTGTAAATTATAATACCTTGCATCCCTGCTCAGATCTATTATCTGTATAAGAAGGCAATATGAATATATATAAAGAATATATTATCTAAATCAACCCCGTGGAATTTGAATGTACAGTCAATCTTTTGTGTATGCTAGTGCTTATTACCACACACATTCTAGGGTTCTGCAAAAAATTTTATTAGCAAGGTAGGCCCTTACATTTGAAAATCTGATCTTTAATATCTCTGTGCATTAGTTCCCATTTGTAGAACCTATGAGACCTAATTGGCCTCTGCAAATCTTTTTGATTAATAGAATTCAAGTCTAGTTATTTTGCAGAAGACTGACTGGTACATGGAGCTGTCCAAGAGCAGGGGGAACTTTTTTTGATTCATACAGTTAAAGGACAACTCTTTCTTGCAGTTGAACTATACCCTGTTTTTCAGAAAACACATCAATGTAAAGACTTCAAGGGTGAAATTTGTCTTACAACATTTCAGCTCCAGTCTTTGGTATTTGTGTCAGTTACCTCTCCAGTCAACACAGAAATAGGCATTGCAGGCTGACATGTCTCAGAATGGGCTCTGTCACCTCCAGGAGTCATCTCTCTCCCCACTGACTGTAGAGGGGACCTAGACAATTAGCTGAGGACAGATTTTCATAAGCAATAATAGTAAAGTAAATGCCAGCCCAAGTGCTAGTATGGAGATATGCCATCAGCTCTCTAATGACTAATGCTTACACATCACATTTCATTTCTAATTTTCTCTAAATATAGCTTCCCACCACAAACACTTGCCTGGACCCTTGATAGATTAAATTGCCAGTTAGGTAAATGAAAACTCTCCTCCTTGGGGTATATCCTAAAAGACAATGACCCCATGGAGTTTCTAATCTCTTTCACAAACTTAGTAGATCAATTTCTTCTAAATCTCCATTAGTAAGCCAGATTTTCCACGCAATGGATCATCTCTGCTGGAATGCAAAAAATCAGAAAATAATCCTGCAAAAAGATCCTTAGAGGTTATTTGGTCCCTCTCCTTTTCCTAGGGTAAGATCTTCTCCTTCCTTAAGACAGAATGTTTGTCATTCCTAACAGATATTTGCATAGCCTGTTCTTAAAAGCCTCCAAAGGTGGAATCTCCACCTTTGGATTCTGTAACCAAGCTATACTAGAGCTTCATTGTTTTTCTTAGAAGAAAGTTTTCCTTAAGATTTAAGCTTCATCATTGTGGCTGCAATTTAAAGTCCATTATTACCGCCTTTGTAGTCTTCTGCTCTCTGAGTGTGGAACAGTAGCAGTTTTCTCAACAGCATATACAGGAAAAACTTTACTTTTCCCCCTCCCATTGTTTCATAGAAATGCAAAGAAGCATGAATATTTGATCTCTTTTTTGTTGGTTTTTTTTTTAACGTCTATGTGGAGTATATGTGTTACCTGACAATCTGTCTGTCTTTGCACCACTAACATAATTCCTTGTTAATTTTATACTGATGAGAAATGGAGGTATATACATAGGTGAAACCATTCTCCTAACTTTGGGATACCAAGCACAGACAAAGCATGACTAACAGTTCTCAGTAAGAAAGGGCATGCTCAAAATGTAATCATCAGAATAACTAAGTACAGAAAAAAAAGACACGGCTGTGGGAAACGCATTCTGCTGGTGGGTTCAAGTCTGATTTCTCCGGATTAGAAAAAAGCATCAGACTGTAGCAGCTGACAGGCTATTGTTTCTTCCAGATACAGAATCTGCTGAGACAGGAAGGTGAGGAGTTGGGTAGCTAAGTTTTAACTTGCATGCAAAGCATTGCCCAGACAAACAAGCTTTCTGGATCATTTCTTAACAAGGAATCAGGGATATCATTTTACTTCAGGGATCTATTAACAACAGAAGGCTCCTGAACTAATGACCTCCATGTCAGACAAAATACCTCAAGACTCTACAGTTGAAACCATCCAGTGAAAATGATGGTCCTATTCAGCAGCAAAAATGCTTGACTATAGCCAGCTAAGGTGCACTTACCTTATTTGGCTTATCTTTCTGCAGCTGTGTGTGGTGTAAATGGAAATCAACACTGTTTTATAGGGATTTAGGTCAGTATCCTTCCCACTGTGCCCCTTCTGAGTGGTTTAGCAGCTGCAAGTGCATACAGAAGAACATAGCAGCTCCTCAAGTCCAAAATTTGTCTTGTGAAAAAATCTTCCTGTAGTTATAAAACTGCAAGTTCTCCCATTCCTTTAACCTTCAGCCTACATGCATACTGGCATGGCACAGAGTCTTCTAGACCAATGCCAGGCACCCTGTGTGTATATCATAGAAACGCATGACCTAAAGAGAGATGGTGCTTGGTTAATTGGAAGCATCTTGGAGTGTACCTGTATGTCGATAAATATGGGATCTTTGTAACAATTCCAAAGTAGGACTACATTCTTGATGCTCAGTTTAAACGCTACTGTGAAGTATCAGGTCGTTTAATTATTTGGAGACTAAAACCAGATGTACTGGAAAGAACACAGGACCAAGGGTTACAAAGCTGTACACACACAAAACCTGCCTCAAATTCTTTGAACTTTAGAGAAAGTATTTCATTGCATTTTTTTCCCTCTGAGCCCTCATTTTCTTCTCTGTCTATGCTGTAGTGTTACTTGTGGTGCTTCTGTCACAAAGAGTCTGTTTCATTATCAGGGTCATGGCCAAATACCTTCATAACCCGTTCTCTTGGAGCATGCGGTGAAACCAGGGCATGCAATAGATGTAACCAGTTGTAACATCTCTATTTCTGAAACAGTTTTTGGCCGGAGCCTCCATCCAAGTATTCACTGGTTGAAGAGCCTTCTTGCGTGATGCATGGCTGATTAACCATGAACATTAATACACCAGATAAGCTCAATGCACTGAAAACAATGGTATGGTCTAAGAACAGTGTTATAAAGGCACGGAGAAAAAAATGTTTTCTTTTGCTTCTGAAAATTAATTGTCTTCTAATAACGTCAATATGAGAGTGAATGAAGGCTGAGGAGAAGGCAGAGGGAGCACCAATGACTAAAGCTGCAGGACAGAATTAGTTAAGGAAAAATTAGATCACACCTTTGTTATATTAAAATTACATTATAATTTCATTATGTAAGTACTTATAATACACAGATTTTAAATATTATACATATCATGTATAAAATATCATACTAGCAGCTGATGGATTTAGGAGGAACTGTCTCCTCATACATAGAGATTCAGGAGTAACAGACTGAATTACTCAGTTAATCTTCAAGACTGTGACTACTGAGACTGGATCTTGTCAGTCCCCTGGGTGTACCCATGAGCCTTAATTGCCTTGACCAGCCTCACCTGGGGCCTCTACCCACATCCTGCCCTTGGAGCCAGGTGCCTCTTTTAAGCTCATATCAGGGATTTAGTCCCTGCTGGAGGTAGGTTGCACGAATATTGGTCTCTAATTCAACCACAGCCCAGCCTAGTAGTGGATGCCATTGATCTTGATCTGCAGATTGACTTCCTTGCTTGTTCTCAGACGTACCTCATCACTGTGGACCTGCTCCATGATCACTGAGACGTGTCTCGCTTTGGGTGCCCTCATCAAATCTGATCCTGGCCCTGACTTGTGATTTACTTTCTGGCTTGACCTCAGACCTGCTGTATCACCATGAACTCACCTGATGATCTGGACCCTTTGTTACACTTGGCTACTGTCTCTGAGTCTGTCCTGCTCAGCTTGCTTGGGCAGTATGGGGTCTGGGCTCTAGCTGATGAGGTCCCTGCCCTGCCATCCCTTTATTGTCCTCAGGTCCTGGCTTCCCTTCCCTTAGGAAGCAGCCAGCCCTCAGTGTACCCTGAAAAATTTATCCAAAGAACTGTTACTACTACTGCTTCTCCAAATGACCCTGTTCAGATTACAGAAAGTTCAAAATATCTATGCTACATTTCAAAGACCCTCTAAAAGGACATGATTCAATCTCTTTTTTGCATAAAGTACTGTACAGATTTTATTGTGGAATATT
The DNA here is from genome assembly GCF_000737465.1 of Haliaeetus leucocephalus. Classification (NCBI taxonomy): domain Eukaryota; kingdom Metazoa; phylum Chordata; class Aves; order Accipitriformes; family Accipitridae; genus Haliaeetus; species Haliaeetus leucocephalus. Next base: position 2,680,551 of record NW_010972556.1, read on the forward strand.
TTAATGCTCGGTAATGCATTAAAATAATACAATACAAAATACTTATGTATTCTTATTAGTTCAGATGGAGCTAAACCCAGTGCACCCTAATTCTTGGGCTGAGTACCCTTCTAGGAGATATGAAAATGGCAAATCCATTTCTCAGAATGGTTTTATGTAGACTTGGTGTAACAGCTCAATGGAATTAGCTTAGGTCTCTAATAGTATGTTGTGTTGTGCAAACTTGACATCCCAAGTCTTCCATATTACTAATGGATTTAGGTGTCAGATCAGCATTTTAGTGTGCAGGTCTCTGTGCTGTTACACTAACAAGGCATGTGTTTACCAAAGGCAGTCCACAGTGAGGACTTGCTTGCTGAGATGCATGTTCTTTGCTAACATCCGATGTAGAGAGTTGTAGATCAATGAGAAGGTCAACCAAGCTGGTGAGGGGCCTGGAGCATAAGTCTTATAAGGAGTGGCTGAAGGAGCTGGGGCTTTTTAGTCTGGGGAAGAGGAGGCTGAGGGGAGACCTTATTGCTCTCTACAACTACCTGAAAGGAGGTTGTAGTGAGGTGGGTGCTGGTCTCTTCTTTCAGGTGGCTGGAGATAGGACGAGAGGAAATGGTCTCAAGTTGCGGCAAGGGAGATTTAGTTTGGATATTAGGAAAAATTTCTTTACTGAGAGGGTTGTCAGACATTGGAATAGGTTACCCAGGGAAGTGGTTGAGTCACCATCCCTGGAAGTGTTCAAAAAGCACGTAGACAGGGTACTCCAGAACATTGTTTAGTAGGCATGGAAGATGATTGGACTTGATGATCTTGAAGGTCTTTTCCAACTTAAACGATTCTATGATTCTATAATGAGAGCTTCCTGCAGTGAAAAGTAACCTGCATAGATCCTTATGAAGTCTGGATCATGAGTGAATGATTCTCATTCACTTCTCATGAATGAATGAAAGTTTCATTGGTTCCTCCCAAAGAATCTAACTTTAGAGACAATTTTGCCTCCATTCAGGTTAAAAGTTAGATCTATTAATAGTAAAAGATTTCGAAAACCTCCTGCAAGAAAGGAAAGTTAAATAGTTGAACCAGAGGCCCGAACAAAAAAAAAAAAATCCAGTTTAGCATTGTTTTAAGGAATAAACGAAAGAATAAAGACCTTCTTAAGTTTTATTAGATCTCAGACAAACTCTGAAACTGCAGATGGTTTGTAGTGTTGTGTTTGTTCCTTTAAAATATATGCCATTCCTTTACAGTCTATGCTTCAAGTTTCATCGAGCTACAATTAGACTATGGAAGGACCCAAATAAATCTGTCCAATTTTAATACACATACAACTTTTGCCCTTATTTGGCATTATTAAGGAGGTGACTGGTACCTAAATACCTAAATATATTGAGAAGTTTGGGCTTGGTTGTAAATTTTGCACAGATTAATAACCTTATCATTATTTTTTTTTCCAAATATATAACTGTGTGTGCCTGTATATACAGTAACGCAGCCCCATTCTTAGAGTCAGAGTCCTACAGCTGTAGTCTTTCCTACATCTGTGATACCAAGAGCTATGCTGGCAGGATGGCACAAGTAGCTCAGATGAGAAGGGGGAGATTAAGCTGACGGTTGTCTACTGGCAAGTGGTTGAGCAAAATACTGTCTGTACTTGAAAAAGAAATTATGATACAGAAACATGACAACATAGCTAATTTCTTTGAATAGGGAGACCAAAAGCTTGCCTGTTCTGTGAATAGTGTCTGACTATATTGGGAATACTTAGGTTCGACTCTGAAAGCTGTGGCTTCAGGGAGCACAAAGTGACCACAAAATAAAGAAAGAAATGAAAATACACACATTCCCATACACCCAAGCAGAACAGGGAAAAATAGAAAGGTATAAACACTGAGTTCAGTTTATTTACTTAGTTGTGAATGAAAGTCAGTGTCAGAGCAAAGAACAACATGGGCCTTGGATTGCTTTTCAAATAGGTGAGGTAGTCTTCTGGTTAGAAATAGAAGAGAAGTAGTGGTTTGAGACAATGTGCCTCAAGAAATGAGCCAGACTTTCAGAGTGCTTGTGCCTCATTTAAGTCTTACTTAAGCCTGAAGCCTTAATTAAGTCCTTATTTTATGGGCTTTACTGGAGACTTCTAAATTTAAGTATTTGGGTCTAGTAATTATCCAATGTCATTTAGGTCAATAGCAGTTTCATGGACTTCAGCAAACTTGAGGTGATGTCCTTAATAAGAGTATTTAGTTGCTGTGTACATATACACAACTAATACACGATATATACATGATGCATGTATTTCTACAGAATAAAGCTATATATGACATATAGCTTTTCCCTGTCTACTAAACATTAGTAACATTAGTAAAGAGGGTTAACTATGCTGTGTCTTTTTTTTTTTTTCCTAAGGCAACCTGTTTCAGATATGAACTATCACGTTTCTGCAAGTTAACTATTACACAGTGAGCTATTAACTTTAAACACCCTTCATTCCTGAAAGCTATGTGGCAGAGACATTTTAGGTTGGGGCAACTCCTCTTACATAAGTGAGTCTTTCTGCCAAGTTATTACCTCAGACTGTCTTTATGCTGTAGGTGAATGTTTATACAGAAATTTCTCCTCCTCAGACAACAAAGGGCTACTGGAGAGCTCAGATGCCCAGCGTATGGCAAAAGCAGGAAGAATGCAGTCTTGTACTTAATAAAACCAAAGAAAAACCTCTCCAAAAAAATAGAGAAAAGGAAACCAAATGCTGAATTGTAATCCTGTCTCCTGTGGAGTCCTCCTCATTCCTGCTGCTTCCAGCAAAAGCAGAGAGCTCTTGACACCTTGCAGAAGCTCAGGAACACCTGGCTGGCTCTCAAGGGTAAGTCTAAACTTGTCTTTGAGTTCATTACAAAAGCACTAGCATGTTTTTCTTTTTCCACCTGATTTTTCTTTTCAGTTTGCCTAGAGAGGCTCTGGTTAGTGCAGTGTCTGCTTCTCAGAAATTCCACCAAATAAATGCTGATACGCTTGGCTTGCAACTTAAAGTGCCAAGTTAAGCAGCTGTCCTAAAGGTCTTGGGCTCCCTTGGGTGCCTGAGGTTTCTATGTCCTTGCAAAAAGAATAGAGAAGACAACGTAAATACACACTCTTTTATTTTTCTCTTTTCACTGGTCTGGGGACAGCATGTACTAGCTAACAAGTTCTGCCCTGTGCTATTGTTATCCTAAATTGCTACTCTTTGGTCAGACAATTAGATCAGGCAATTAGAGGGCTCTGTTGTTAGGTTCTCTTTTAACGTGTATTTAGATTATGGGCAGCCTAAAAAGACTACTGTGCCTGTCTGGCTAGATCCATACAATAGGGTTCAGAGCTACTCAGTCAAATTTGCTTTTTTTCTCCCAGCCAGGAAAAATATTAGGGTGTCTAAGAGAGAGGAAGGTGAGGAGTTTCTCACTAAACTGTAGTCAGACTACTAAGAAGTGCTGTCTATGAATGAACTTAGGAAAGGCTAAGAATTCTTACAGAAGAAAACTGCTTTGGCCCTGAAAAAAGAGGTGTGAACAAAACCCAACCTTTCAGATGTTGGCTTACTTCCCTCTCCCATTGGTGTAAGTGAGAATGCCTGTAATTGATTCCAAAGGGAGAAAACTATGCCAGCATTTGCACAGAAATGCTATTTTTTGTATATTTCAATATGTGGGACCAAAGTTCTGGCCCTTCTGTAGCTTATGTAATGGAGTAACCTCCAAGGAAAGGGAAAATTGGCTCCTATATAGATGTGGAAACTTTCATTAATCACTGGATCAGCACTCTAAACATTTCCTGTTTATATCCAGAGTGACACTTCTTTATACGATATTGCCAGCTCCAATCTGGCATTGATGTCTTATTTTGTAAAAACAAGTTGTTATCAAATTTAACAGAAATAGAATGGTTTCCATCAAGAAATGGATTCTGAATGGCCTTTGGTTCAGATCTTTTTTCAGAAAAACTTTTGTCAAAAGTTGTGATCCGGTCACCTTTGACTGAAAAACTGAAGAGAATCTGGTTGCAAAAGTAAGTTTGGAGTTGTCCTGTATTGTCCACTTCATGAGAAAAACAAAAATGAATTATTACAGAGATTTCCAATTAACTGGCTCGGCTCCTGGTAAATGAGTCTCTGATGGATGTGTTTCTAAAGAGAAACTGCAGTTGTAGTGCTCACACGCCCAGAAACATCCGTTCTGACTGTTGCTGTTTGTCATTCATGCTCTTTCAGAATTGCCATGATGAACAATTCTCTCTCCATCTTTTTTTTCCTCCCCCCTGAAGAAAATAACACACAGATTTTAGCATATTTGGACCACTGCATGAGCATATAGACAGGTTTTGCAGGGAGAGAGAGGGACACAAGGAATTGGGGGAAAGAAAAAAGCAGCTGAAAGCCAAACCTTTTAATATTCCATTTCTATCAGCTGTCTTCAGCATGGCAAGACCAGGCTTCTCAGGCTAAATGTATACTAGGGAATTCCTATACTAGGAAACAAAAAGCATTCTTTGGCATTGAGTTTAACTTGCGCAGAATAGCTGTGTCCATGCTGTTAAGCTCTTTTGACCTCCCAAACAGGTTGGCTGCATCCAGACTACCAATTGGGACTGATTCCTGGAAGCATTTAACAGCTGAATGGTGAAGGCAGTTGATTGTCAATGTGCACACTGGTTTCCTGGCACTATGTAGTTTACTAGTATAAACATAACCTAATCGTCCCCAGGACTGCAACCACTATGGACACTATACCAAAAGAAAAAATGTAATAAAAGTTTAAATTATAAAATATTCTGGGTTCCAGGATCTCTGCATGTGGTAACGAGAAAGTTTCACCTTGACACTCTGATGTATCTCCTCTTCCCTCTACACATACCTAGCCAGGGAAGGAACTATATAGTAGGATGTTGGGGGGGTAGTGGCAAGCTCTGTATTCCCTAGTGCACATGTGGCTTATAAAAGAAGAGGGAAAGGCCTTTTGCAAAGAAGACAGTAAAGCAGTGCATCCAGACTTCAAATTTTTCCCTTGCCTGTGCGTCTGAGCCATCACATCAATGCATGAAAACACCATTCCCAAATGTAAAACTCCCATATCTAAGAAAACAGGTGGGTGAGTAATTCACCTAAGACATGGTTGGTTAAAATATAGTAAATACCAGAACATTATGTCTGTTCCCACTTCTTATCTGTTCTGCTGTTTCAGCACATGAAAGAAACAGGTTTTAATGGCATATAAACTGCTGATGGAAGTGTGAGTCTCTTGTCATATTTTGTGTGAAGCAAATGTGATTCTCAGGGTTTGGTTTGCAAGGTAAAATCTCCTTAGGAGTCTCAGGAGAAAACTATTTTTGATGCTTCAGAGTCTCGGCATTTCTAAATCAAGTCAGAAACATTTCAAGAGGGAAGGCTGTAGTTTAACCCAAGCAAATTCAGTTAATTTTAAGAGAAACTGTTTAAAATTCAGTGGCTTGTATCAAAAGAGACTACAGAATAACTTAATCTAGTAATCATCTGTTAAGTGTTTTTAATTTCAGGTCGCAGGATATGGCCAGCAAAGGAACTGTAAAACTTTGGCTTTCCCTTCAAGCTGTCCTGACATACATTACCCACAACAAAGCATTCGGCCTTTGCCTCTACAACACTGCCTTGTTCCATGGCAGGGCCAGGCATGTAGGAATGTGGCTCACAGCCAAGCTCGTGGGGAAAGAATTCCCTCGACCTGGAGGATTCCAGCTCTCTCCACGTCTGTGTCTTTTGTTCAGCACTTTATGCCATTTGTAGTGCATGCTTCTCCATGCTGCCCACAGCTGCTGTTCTCCCTCCTGCATTTGCTGTTCTCACACTCCCAGCCTGGGTGGCCAGCGCTGGGTTTGTGCATTGTGGGCTAGCCAGGATGTGGCTACTGAAAGGGCAAACATGGGGAAGGCCAGAGCTTGGCTATATGTGCATAATATCAAGTCAGTCAATGTTCACAGGCTGAGAATACCACAATGTTTGACCTAAGGGAAGTTCTTTGTTTGCTTTTCCTTGCACTAGTAACTGGGTTACTTCGGCCTAATAGAAGGCTCTTTATTTTATGCTCTGTGAACCTGACCCATCAGAAATCAATTACAGAAAGCCTATAGGTTCTTCCCTCCTGCTCCTCCCAGGAAGGGCAGCTGAGAATAATTCCTGATGAATAAACTTGATAGTTCCCAGAGGACTGTATTCAGTGAGCTCAAAGTTTTTCCTTCTGCTTCAAACTCTCACTAAAAGAGAGAGATGAGTTTCAGGTGAGGTAGTGGTAGTAGAATAGGCATTTTACACTTCATTCTCACCAGTGGGCAATTCCTGACTGCCCCTCTAATATGCCCTGTAACTTTGGGAAGCATCATCAGCCAGGGTCTTCTCAGGAGGTAAAGTCTTCTGCTGAACATCATATGACTGCAAAGCAGCAGGTCTCCAGACTTGCTTGATACTGAGATGGAGTTTTACTTCACAGTTCTCCCTGGCATTTGAATGTAACAATTTCTGGGAAGTTTAGGGTTAAAGGAGTCGTTTATTCTTTTGTAAAGACAGGAACTATTGTGAATTTATCCTGTGGCTCTGGGTCCAGATGTTAAAGTTGACTGAGGCCCACCTCTCATTCTAAACTCAGTGGTAGTCTACAGAGGAATGAAATTAATCAGCAAGGATTTAAATTACATCTTTTTCCAAAGCCTGTTTATATTCTCTGCTTTAATCATACTTTCATTGGGCCAGCAAATAATAACATTGTAATAACATTGTGCCAGATAAGCCACTTCAAAAACAGGAAGAAATAGAAACTGCAAACACTGAACTGGCAGAGAAGAGGACCACTAGAGATTGCCCAAATGGTGCCGCAGTGTCTGCAGACATTGGAGGGAGAAAACAGGAGACAATACAAGGGGATAGAAACTGTTTCTGGAGGCAGGGTGTTTGTTCAGGGGATGGAGGATCACAGCCTCTAAGATTTGCATTTGATGTGCCTTATTTAAGGCCAAGTTTTAAAAAGTATTTAAGTATCTAAAGAGTTAGTTTGGTATCTGTGTGATTTCAGATGGGAGCTGGGGATGTAGGTGCTTTTGAGATCTTATTAGTCACCATTCTGCTGCTTTAACTAACTGTGAGTCTGGCTTTTTGAGACTGGTTTCTCAAAAGCACTTGGCTTCACTGAAGGATGAAAAAATCAAACCTGAGGGATGCCCAAGATTGTGTAAGCACTGAGTAGCCTCCATTTCCATTCACACTGGTGGGGGTATGGAGATCCTGTCCTCTGCCTCAGTGTTCCCATGGCCTGTTACTTAAAATCCCTAGGCCCAAAGGTAAGCTTTGACCTACATGAGATTGCTCCAATAAGTGATAGTTTGTTGCCAGGCTTTTGATTTCCTTTCCATCTTGCAAGAGTGTTGTGATGCACAATTTGAGTTTGCAAATTGCTCTGGCAGGAAAGCACTCTGACAAGCAATATGTTGTGTGCTGCAGAGTTTGGTTTAAGTCCAAAGAGACAGAAAAGCAGCAGGAAGGAGGCTGGAATTTTATGTAATCCTCTGTATTTCTGAATCCATGTAGAATGCAGCTAGATTGGCCCAGAAATCTCCATATGTTGGACAACCTGCGAATATGCTTATTTGCTGGTTTTGAAACTTTATTGGAATTTTTCTTATGCCATTGACTCTTGCAGGTCCAACACATTCAGTGTCTGCAAGCTGAGAGAGAAGCAGCAGTGAAGTTCAGGCTGAATGATGCAGATTGAAGAGATGCTTCTAGGTATCAAGGGTGGCTAAGTCCTAGCACTTTCAACTTTTCAGATATATGTGACTTCAACAAGTGGATTAATTCACAAGGCATAGGAAAGCATACTTAGTTCACTGTAGTGTGTCTAGCGGAGATACAAATGTTTGTGCAAGGACAATATACAGCAAACACAGTGACCACAGCAAACAACCTCTGACTCACTATATGGTTATTAGCTAACTTCTTTAACTTAAAATTTCCTCTTAGTTAAAGGGAGAACATTGGAAGTTTGGAGTTTGTACATTCTTACATCATTTAATGGGGCTTACAAGGAGGTGTGCTTAAACTGCCTATGAAGCACAGACATCGAAGGACTGGCTGCTTTTTATACTAATTCAAACACTTGGTGCTGCTTTGATTTTGTGCTTAGCCAGTCCCAACTATTATGTGCAAGGAGAGACCTGCTGCTAGCAGTTGAATCTTCTGCTATTTGCTAGCTGGTAGGATGATGGAGGTCTTGGGCAAAAGAAGGAAGCCTGATTTGTTGCCTTTCTTGCTTTGAAGAGCCCACATGATTTGTATCACATATCATGGTCACTTTATAAAGAGAAATCTTCTTTGGCAGGAAAATCAGAGGGGAGTGGGCTTATACATGGGGACTAACATGTACAGACATGTATGTTATCTTGGAATTAAATTGTGTGTTTGTATATGTGTGCACACACATAAGAGCAACAGTGTGACAATGTCTCTGCAAGGAAAAGCAAGAAAGGATTCATGGCTATCTACAATACAGATGTCCACAGCTGAGTTGTGTCACTCCACGCTTCCTTACAGTCAGTGGTGAGAAACAGGCACTTAGCAGAGCACAATTCATCTTATCATCTGAAATTAATCATACTTTTAAAAGGCTGTTTCTCTCCATTATCTGTAAAGCAGCGTAGGACAACATCTTCAGCTGCAGAGATCCATGTTGCAGAGGTGTAACATGAAGTGACATGAATCCCACCTTTCCTGTCTGAGCTCTCCAGAGTATTCCACATACAGTTTACCATATTTTATGTTGTTTACAATGCTTTTTGTGTGACCTGAGTGTTCACTTGCCAAAAGCCAATGAGTAAACCTGATCTGAATTGAGCTGAGAATTATTACAGATTTCTCCACACAACAACCCCAGTATTTATTACAGTTGGTAGTGCTTTCTCAACTGCAGTCTTCAGTCTAAGAGATCTTCAGTTTTTGGAGGCTTCTCTTTCAAATTAAGTTTGTTGATTGATCTAGATTATAACATGATCACACAGACAGTAGTGTTAGCACAATAGAGCTCTGCGCCATGCCATGGAGCAAGGGACAGGAATCTCTTAAGCCAATATTTCTGCTAAAATTTGTATTAAAACATCCCTGTATTATCAACACTGTTTTCAGCACAAATCCAAAACATAGTCCCATACTAGCTACTATGAAAAAAATTAACTCTATCCCAGCCAAAACTAGCACAGAGAGTAAGTGTGAAGGACTGGTTTGGCACACAGTTGTTACAAGCTGAATGAATTTACTTCATCAGGAAAATAAGCGGAGTAGATACCTGTCTTCTGCATACACACCTGGCTAGAATGTTAGAGGGCATCCCCCAGGAGGAGTTAAATAAACTGTGTAATGTAAATGTCCACATTTCATTAGCATCTAAATAGACCACAGTTTTGCATGACATAAGGTGTATCTCTGAGATGCTTAGAACAGTTCCAGTTCAAATTATGCAAAGAATGTGTCAGACGACACCAGCCTGGTTATACATCTTTTGCTTACTCGTACATAGAGATGATGACATAAGTGAAACACAGGGATTTCCTGAGATATACCCAGATTCACCCTACCTAGCTTCAGATGCTGAGATGTCCAAGTCAGAAGTCTAGCTGTCTTACCTCACTGTGGAGTTAGTGGAGAGTGAGAAAGGGGCACCACCCCAGAGACCGATTCAGGTTTGCATTTAAGTTGTTCTCCATAGGTGCCTCTCTCCACTGACTACAGAAGGATCCTAGAAGAACTAAGCACCAAATGTAGGTGCTCTGGTTAAATGGATGAATGTAGATGCTATTTTTGTCAGCTCCTTAGTAGTCACTGTATGGCATTCACAGGGTCCACAGCAAGTCCAGATTCAGATCTGCATTTGGTATGTCAAGGGAAGAGCGTATTTTTCCCTAGTTACACAAGCACAGATTTATCAGTCAGCAGCATGTTGCTGTGGTTGCTGATAATCTCAAGATCTCTTTCCTGAGAGTGCTGACAGACAGGTACATGGTGTAGATCTTCAGGCTGTACTAGCTAGAGAGAACAGTACTTACAGTTACATTAACTCCACTTACATTAGGTACTTACACAGCGGATGTTTACTGGCTGTCTTGGCTGGAGTTGTAATGGCAAGTGGTTGCTAGGAGACAGGAATAGATTAATCGTAAACAGAAAGGAAGGAGAGAGAATCAGCTTTTGAAAGGGAAAAGTTTTTGTCCCTTGAAAAAGAGAAGCATGACATGCAAGTACTCTGTCCTCTGAAAAAAAGCTCATGACATCCAGCTAACCAGACCAAACCTGCTGCAGTGCTGCAGGTGCTAGGGAAAATTTGAAGGTGTAGCACGAGGAATGCATAGTTCAAACCTGCAGGGTCCTACTTTCATGCTTCTAGTTTTGATGGCACAGTGCAAAAAATAAAGATAATGTTGCTCTAGCTAACTTTGCAAAAAAACAAAGATTCTGTCACATCTACTAGACGGACTTGTGAACCATGTTATGTTGGCAGGACTTAATGCACTGGACTTAGGAACACTTTTTTCCCTTTTGGTAAATCCTATAACCAGTTTCAATCAAAAGGGTAAGCTATTCTACTTGGAAACATGCACCATGTTTTCTCTGTTATTCTTGGAGATTTTGTAAGGAATATTTAGAACGAAGAAGTAGGTGAACTTGCTGCAAAATAGTCTTTTCAAAGCAAGAATATTCTCAGAGGTAATTTTGTGAGGGTTTTTGAGGGGGGGGATGATTGGTGGGGTCTGGTGGGGGGGTTGTTGGTTGGTTTTTTAAAGGGGTTCTGCAGTGCTGGAGACCCCTCCATCAGGGATTGGATGGCACTTTAATTCTCCCTCCCACTGTTGAGATGAATTAAGAGGGAATTCTAGAAACCCTATCTCTTTCAGCATGTTTGTGATGGGAAATAGGATTTCACTGACCCCATAGGGTACTCTTTGCTATTGCTGAAAATAAAAAGCCTTGTGCAATAGCTGGTAGAACCTACATGGAGCTACTGGACAGAGTCCAGACATGGACCACTAAGGTTAGGACCATTAAGGGATTAGAGCATCTCTGCTACGAGGAAAGGCTGAGAGCTGCGGCTGTTCAGCCTGGAGAAGAGAGGGCTCGGTGGGGGAGCTCATCAAAGTGTATAAATATCTGAAGGGAGGCTATAAAGAAGATGGACCCAGGCTCTTTCTAGAGGTGCCCAGTGACAGGACCAGAGGCAATGGACACAAACTGAAACACAGGAGGTTCTGTCTGATCATCAGGAAACACTTTACTGTTTTACTGTGAAGGTGACGGAGCACAGGAACAGGTTCCCCAGAGAGGTGGTGGAGTCTCCAACCTTGGAGACTTTAACAGCTACCTGGACATGGCTCTGGGCAACTGGTGACCTCCTTGAGCAGGGGCTTGGACCAGATGACCTCCAGAGGTCCCTTTCAACCTCAGTCATTCTGAGATTCTGTATATGTGGGCCTGGAGAGCATCTACGGATTTGTGGTTGTCAAATCTCAAGGGAAGGAAGCTGTCCTTGCACATGTAAGAGGATGTTAGTGGGGAAGAGATCACTTCCAGCTTATCTTTGGATGTCACTGTGGGTGCAAAGCAAAGGAGAAAACAAATTTAATAACAAAGATGAATATGAGTTAAGTAGATTTTCTTTCATATGTGGGATGTTCATAACCAAGTGTGTTTGGTAAACACATGGCCTATATCCTCCTCCTAAGGCATGCTTGAGAGAAATCCTATGCATGTAGGTTGCTCCTCTTTCTCAAAAGAGGCAGGACACATAGCACTAAGGCATCCCTCTGGCTCTTGCTAGTGACCTTAGATCCTTTCCATAGCCTTTCCATTCCAAATTAGTCAGATAGACAAATAATAATCCAAAATTCTGCCTATTTGATAGAAAAAAATAGTTTTCATAAAACTTTCAAATATGTTGACATTCTATTCATTTAGACTCAACAGGAGAAAAGAGATCCTGTGAAAAAGACCTAGGGCTGAATCATTTTGGGGGCCCTTCTATGAAGGTGTAACAGTCTTCTTACTGAGCAGAAGCAGAATAAGTGTGCTGGAAGATCTCAGGTGTATATGGGTGAAATAACTCTGCAAGTCTTGGGCCCAAATGGTCCTGGCACAACACAACTCTGCTTTCACAGTCAGTTGGTCTTAAAAGTTACAGGTTTTGTGCACCCCAATCATATCTACATCCTTTGCTACAACAGGATCTTTTCAGCGTGATACACATGCTACATCCCAAGTTGTATTCAAAGACCTTCCCAAGCAGTTGTGGTAGGGTTCCCTAATATAGAAAGTATGTTTGAAGAGTGGGCAGAAAATGAAAATATTATGTGGTCCACAGTCCTCTGTTTTCAAGCCTAATCTTGTTTATATATATATATATATACATATATGTAACACATGTCAGATCTGGTCTCTCTGTATGAACTGAGAACTGTGAAGTTACTATGATTTGTGTAGGGTAAATGCTTCCTGTTGGTATTTTAAAGTATACAGAGGCAGGCTTAAAATAATGTACCAGTCCAAGAAGTTCTTTAAATAGCACAGGAAACATGATGAACTCTGAGTCCACCAGTGACAACACAGGAAAAGGAAAGCCAGAGATCAGATAGCACTTTGGTAGCAGGAATGATGGTGGGATAATTTATTCCTCCAGAGGTTATCACATGCTTGACTCTGATACAGGTAGACTCTCACTAATAAAGATGAGATTCTACCATGATGGATTATACTCTCCTAATTGTGGAGCTGTTTCCATGGTAACAGATTGAAACCACATTTACCCTGTTTTTGATGGCTTACTGCATGTATATCTTTAATAGTATGCTTCCAGAAAAATAAGCAGAAAGCAAACAGTGATTTGTAGAAAAGGGACAACATGGGAACATTGTCCTGCTGTTTTGCTTGAACACACTGACAAGATAAAAGTTGGTAAAAAGATAATTTTGGCTGCTTTTCAAAGAAATTTCCCTTATAAACTCAGAGCTTTGAGCTCCAATGTCCTTCACATGCTGGACAGAAAAACTCTTTCTATTAGACACCATACTTAGTTAGTTTTAATTATAGGCATACAACAAGAACTGTATTCTATATTATACGGGTAAAAAGCCTTATTACTGATACGTTGCTGCTATTAACAATTACTGCAGAGCCCAGCTCCCTCCCCTTTGTCTGTTGATTTAAGTGGGTGTTGCCTCACTGAATTAGTTGATAATCTCATTATAGCTAATCCTGTTTTCTCCTTCTACAAAACAATGTTGCCATGACTGGCAGACCTCCCTTTTCTTCCTATTTCTCTTTTCCCTTAGTTATTTCAGAGATATTCTCTAGAAAGCATCGGAGCGAATGCTTGTCCTGTTTACTGGCTATAATACCAGCTTCATCAAATTCAGTACCGAGCCCTGTCTCTTTCAATAAATATTCTCTTTGAGCAAACAGCATACAGATATTAGCTGTAGCTCTTTTATGTTCAGTTCACATAATTGCACTATTCTGAAGCAATTAAAGCTTCTCAAATGACATTTTGGGCTTACAGTACCTTTTATGCCTTTAAAAAGTGGTCTCCCTTACAAGGTTACTTTATGGGCAACAAAGTAAAGAAGACTCAAAGCTGCAATTGCCTACATATATTTTTGGTACTTGGATACTAAGGTGCTTAATAAGGTAGATTCACTTAATTCAGGATATTTCTAAAGAGTAACTAATCACAAGTATATTTTTGGTGACTAGCAGCTCTTAATGAGGTTACTAGGAACATGCACACAGTAAACATAACTCTAAACAGCACTTGTAAAGCAAGGTGAGAACCATAACCACATCCACCTATTTATCTTGTTAAGTGCTAATTGTATTCAAGAATAGCATACCTGACTTGATGAGGATTTGCACAGATATGCTTCGTATTTTCTGTTTTCCTTATTTAGTGCTTGTGAAAAGTGCCAAGGAAAATGAAAACTTCATGCTTATTTATATGACCTAGACAGTAACTAAACTCATTTCCTGAGTTTGTTTTAATCAGATAATCCTATTCTGAAGTGATGGCCTTCAAAAGTACTTCAGTACACCCCACTTAGTACAATAGGTTTTGGAGGTAAAGAAAGCCTACAAATTTCCCAATGATTCCTTTTATACAGTTCCAAAAGCTGTAATATAGTTAGTTATACCGTAATTCTTCATCATTAGTTGTCATAGAATTTCTACACTAAATGGAACAAGAAGTGTAGGGGAAAGTAATGTCTCATTTTGATTCAGCCCAGAAAAAGCAGGTAAGCTTTTTGGGCACTTAACAAGAACAGTTACACTCAAAAATTTTACCTTCAAACCTCTGGATCAAGAAGTACTATAAGGCTATATACAATATATACAATAAGGCTATTTACAGCCTTAACACTACCCCTGCGTTAGTTATATTGTACATGAGAAAACAAGTTCAGCATAGTTACACAAGCTGCAGTTCCACTATCTTCCAGTATCCAGTACCTCAAGACTGCCTGCCCAGAACTGCCACACAAGCCAGTAAGCGTTGTTCATTCCCTATGGTTATTTTGCATTCAGCAACACCTTGAGGCTTTTATCAGGATCCACCAAACAGACAATCCCCACCAGCAAAATTTTCAGTCTAAATACAAAAGGTCATGTGATTGTGACAGTGCAGAATCTCACTGGGGGAGAAGGGAAAAGGTCTCAGCACAACCTCTAAAGTCACAGCAACTAAATTTATGAGGACAATTAAGTGCCTGTGTATTAGGCCTCATATTTTAGTACCATGTTACCAATATGAACTCCTACAGCAGAGTCAGTTGCCACGTAGCTGTCTAGCTGCTTAAAATCTCTGTGTTTCCCTTCCTGCCTTCAATATTTCTGAAGTTTCTACCATTAGGCATTAGGCCTCTGCATTGGGCTTCACTCAAAAGTCTGACAGCAAGAGGAGGTCCCTGTAAATGGGAGAATTGAGTTTACATCCTTACTCCAAGCTATTTAAGGAAAAAGAATTTAAATGTAGTCCTGCCATCCCCCAGCTGAGCACTCTAATCACTGCCCTCTAAACTAGATATTTTAGACTGGTAGATATTTCAGACTGGTAGATATTTCAGACTGCTCAAGTCTTTCTACTTCTCAAAAAATGCTGAAAGACCTGCTTGAAGCAGGGACAGGAATCCCAGTGCTCCAGAATTTTGTCCTCAGCATCAAGAGACAGAATCAGTTCTCTTTTTCTTGCCCAAAGACCATTGCAATACTTTGTATGGAGAGGGATAACTTCTACAGGAGAAGTGGAAGAAAGTTGCCCCATTTGACATAGGAAAGATCTACTCTCAAATTTGAACCAGAGTTGATCCCAGGTCACAGTCTGGGTGCTGTAATTAACAGGCTATTAAGTTATTAATGGAGACCATTTTTTTTTCAGGAGAACAGCTGATCTGGACACAAATGGATCCAGCTGAGATGCTGATGAGCAGAAATAGGAGGTACACATACATGGACTCCCCCATCATGTGATAGGAAACATGTCCCACTAAATGGTACCAGTGTGGGGGAGAGGGAGGCTGTGACCAACCCAGTAAATATACATCCTCTTTTTGTTTCTTCTCAGGCAGCTCTAAGCAGCATCAGTACTCCTGGCTTTGTGTGTTGGCTTCTGGACCTCCAGTTCTTAGGTCTGTCACAGGCAAAAGATGTTGGCTGTTCAGTTAAGCCTGTTATTTCTGTCTCGGTGAAGAAGGAGTTGCATGTTCTCAATGATGAGTGTTGTTGTATTCTCCATCAGTGATGCTCTCAAAGCTGTACAGTTGTAGAAGTATGTGAAACTGAGCCCAGACCTAATTTCCAGGCCAGTGTCTTGCTCTTTACAAGGTCTCTTTTTTTCTACTCATCTGTTGCCGTATGGAAATGGTTCTTAAACTAGAGAGGACAGATTTGCAATCAAGTATATCCTGTAGTTGTATTACTGTATAATAATTTACAATAAGAATCCATTAGAAATGCACCTATTAAAATGGCATAGGAAGTGTCCCAAGTACTTACCCATTTCAGAATTTTCCTCAGTTTCACTGGTTTCTCTCCTTTAAAATCTGATCTGAGAGCTTTTGCAGTGCAGAATGTTTGCAGAGCATATTCCCTCGGTACTTCAGGATGTTGGCATGTGAGGTAAAGGCTTTTTCAGACAGCTGCTTTTCCTTCTGCTGCCCCTCTTGCTAATGCCAGCCTGTTTATCTCATCTCTGTTTACTTTTACCTGTAGGAGTCTTGCAAAACTCTGCACAGTTGGGCAGTTCAGGGATAGAGCCAAGGAAACACTTGCATGTCCTCTCCAATTCAAGCCTGGGAGACAAACACAGAGATGCTCTCCGTGTGCAGCTTTGGGGTATGACTTGGTTCAGGCTACTGACTGCTCTGTAGGAGGACTTTGTAAAGTATTCTGTATCGCACAGAACCACTATCAGTTTTGAGATAATGACTCAACAAAACATTTCAGAATACAGCTGTGTTTCAATTCTGTTCTCAAATCCATCTGTGTTCAACAAAGAAACTAAATATCCACTTGAACTAAAACTTGCTTATATAATTTGCTGAATCAATCCTTTACAGGTACCCTGCTTTTTCTTCACAGTGCTTCACTTACTACTTCATTGTAGCTGTGATCCTGGCATCTCAACAGTGGGAAAGTATGGTTGTGCTCTAATATTACAAACAATGGAATTTGAGATAAAAACATTTTGAGGAGAAATTCTAACTCACAGTTTCCTTTTCATGGTTGAATTAGACCTGCAGTGGCAATACCACCCTGAAGATATGCATAGTCAGACATAGATATATAGACAGATATCCAGAGAAAGGGCATTCATGATGTTTTTAGTTAAAAGGATGCAGAGGGGTTTTTTGCTTTACAGGAATTCCCACAGACTTCTAGACGCGACATTGATGAGAGCATGCTGTCTCTTGCCTAAACAATTTCAACTGATTTTATTATGAAAAAGGGATCTTGGAATAACATCTGCTGTAAAAGACAGTATCTCTCATTCTTATTGTGACATAATAAGTGCAGACAGAAAAGAGCATAGAAGTGTATCTTCTGTGAGATGTCTCAAAGGCTCTGACAGCTGCATTCAGTGCTGTGTTTGGGCTGTAACTTTCAAAGGAGAGCAAGGATGTAAGTACTCAAATTCTGTGTGTGTTGGGGCCTTTGCTCTTTAGATGCCTTTGAAGCTTAGACTTACTGTTTGCAGCAAGAAATACTCTTCACTGCATGGTAGTCCTTACCACAAGGAACATTGTTACCCAGGCCAGGAGTACTCCAAACTAGTGCAGCAAATATAGAATGACATGCATGTGGTAGCCTTTCTAGTAAGTTTATGAAATCCATGCTAGTTTACTCAGACAAGACAATCAACAGTTTAATGAAATAAATCTTACGGTGAGTGGTGCCATGGCCATGGAAAGAGAGATATTGTTCCCAGGTGGTCCTTAAGGGCTATACCAAATGGAGGGAAAGATGTCCAAGGCTACTTCTGCTTCTTAGGAAGGAGTATCACTGTTTATTGTAGCAGCAAGGGTGCTGGAAAAAGGTCAAGGAGGAGGAGATTATGCCTCTTTGTATCTCCAGTGATATATTATCAACTGACTGAAATGATATTCTCAAATTTTATAAGCTTTGAAGGCAAAACCAAGTGAACTGGCTGTATCGCAAGCTAGTGGAACATCCAGTACATTAGGAATAAATAGATGTGCTCCCAGGAAAAAAGTACCTAACAACATAAAAGATTAATTCTGTGCTGATTGTGGTAATAGTCTTCAAGAATCTTGCAAAGTGTGGCAGCAAGATAGTAGTGGATGGCTGCAATACAAAAGTAGAAAAGGAAGATGTGGAAGACAGTGAGAGGGATCTAATGTTTATCATGTAACAATTAACAATGACTTGAGATTAATTGGTTTTGTCACAGTTAAGGATACAGTTGAAAAGCACAGAAAGCTTCTCAATAAAAATGTTCTCAAGCATATCCATTTATCTACAGAGGTGGTTCCTAGTAATCAGATTGCATATTTTGTCTCAAGATGCAAGCCAAAGATTGGAAGCACAACAGCTGATCATAGAATGATAGCACAGAAATGATAAGAAAATTCAGTAGACAAGTTACAGATATAACACAACACCCTGGAGGTATCTGAAAGACAGGCTGGAATAGGTAGCAATTAAAAACAAGCTTCAGGAGATATCATGACAGACTGAACCAAAAGAGATAATTTAGGAGAATTCTAAGTATAAAGAATAAGGGATCATAACATCTTATGGGAACATAACTGGAGACAGAAATGCAACAGTGAGAATATAACTTCCAAGCTGGTCTTGTGCTAAGTGTGATAAGGCCAAAAAAAGACCTAAAGGACCATGCAGTTTTGCAGGATTTGGTGGACCAAATGGAGCAGGAGGAAAATACATATAAAGTGGAAGTATTTTATGAGAGCTACAACACATGGAGGCAAGAAGATCAACTGTGAGTGTGAGTAAAGAACAGAATGCAAGAATGCAGTTATGGACAGAGGGAGGGAGGGAGCTCTTTAATGACTTTCTTAGTATAGACATATTACAGATAGCTGAGCTGTTCGTAGAAGATAAATTTATAAGAGATTTAAGAAGCAGTTTGAACTCTCAGCAACATCAAAGAACAAAATCTTGGGAATTTTAGAACTGAATTATTGAAACCAGAGAGATGATGGAGAGGACTTTGCAGGATGGTGGGATAAGATAGCCTAAATACTATGCAGACTGACTTTGTTGGACTGAAAATAGTTTCTCCAGGATTTTTTTAAAAGTGTTGAAGTAGACAGTAATAAGTATCACAAAACTTCCTGCTCATTACAGTTTATAAATTCTCATTTGTGACATTTTATATACCCATCCCTTACACAGAAGAGATAACAGCTGAACAGCAATGTGGTTTCTGGAAAATAAGAGTGGGAGTAGACAGAAGGATTGACTCCTTCGTGTCTTCTTAAGGTATCCTGGGAGTCATGGCACAATTATAAAATTTGCTGGAGGAACTGAAATTAGATGATATTTACCAGTCCTTCTGATGTTACTAACAATTTTGGTGCCTACAGAAGAAAGAAAATATGATGCAAAGGATAATTGGAGTCTTCAAGGAAGTAGAAAGAAAAATGGGACTTGAGATAATAAAGATAAAACCAACTATTGGCTTTAATCTGACAAGAGGATTTTAGACAAGCTTCTCTAGCAGCTGATAACTGTAGATACCAAAACTTCAGAGCTGAAGTACCTCAGAGCATTGACAATCAGAATATCAGTGAGAACACTGATATTAGTGCCAATCTGAGGAGGTAAATGGAGTAGGAATGTATGCTCCTTTATTTTAAAATCAGAATACCAGAGTTTAGGATATATCAGACCATTTTAATGTATTTTTGTTTACATAGAAGTGACACTTGGTCACTTAATAAAAAGACAAAGAAAGAAACTAAACTTCAGAAATAAAATACTGCTCAAGGATTTGTAGTTAAGATTTAATTAGGAATGATGGTGGGGGCTCACTAAAGAACATGAATAGTGCTTTAATCCCCATAGCTTCAGTGGGCAAAGTGTGTGGTTAGAATGACACAAGACAGACCAAGAAGCATCTGGGGAAAGCCCTTCCACTGCTGCTTGAGGCTGGTCAATCAAAATGAAGCAAAGTGGAAACAGTAAGTTGAAATTATGTTTTTAATGCACATGACCAGCTACACAAAAAACGTCTGCTAACAGAAGGAGTTTGGGGCAAATTGAGGAGCCATGAGTCATTATGATCTCTAAGACCGTGAAGGCAGGAAGGAAGCAAGTACCTGGGAATGAAATGGACCACCAGCAGAGACTTGTGCTTTGCAGGGGTAGCCACGTGCAGTAGGAGACACCCATATAACAGACAAGTACATTGCGATTACGGTCTGCCAAATGGTGAGCAAGCCAAATTGTAAGCCATATCACCATTTACATAATTCCTGAGTTTACACATCTAGATCTCAAAATAAACAAAAGATGAGCCTCATATTTTAAGAGGTTCTAATTCAGCTTGAACAGAAGTTTGAACATATTCCCTGAGTCCAAAAAGCTGTGGGGAATGTCCAGCTGCTGCTAATGCCTGTGTCTCTGAGGTGAAAGTGAGCTGGGTTGTAGGTGTTTATAATGCACACTGTACTGCTGGGCTGGCCACACACAATATTAAAAGTAATAACAAAACCTGAGATGTAGCTTACTGCTTATTTGTAATATGCTGCAGAAGCTGTGCAAGGAGATAATCTGCCCAGAACTATCAAGCAGGCTGTGGATTTCAAGACATTTAATTGCCATTATGAAAGAAAAATCTTTGCCATTTATTTTCTGGAGACTCTATCTTTTTACGTAAGTTTGAAAATGCACCTACTGTGTCCCTGAACTACACAGTAGTGAATAATAATGCTCTTGGTTCTTGCATTTAAAATATTATTCCTGGAGCCAAACAATACCTCTGTAGCAATTTGAACTATTACAGAAGCAGATACGTTGTAGTTTTCCTAATACAGCTAGGCCACATTCCTGAAATCAGGACAAACAGGTTTTTTTCTCCTTGAAGAGCAGCATGTCTAAGTTTTGGATGCTCATGCCTGAGGATGCTTCCCAATGTATCTAAAGCAGGTGTCCACTCCAGTGCAGCTGGTGGTTCCCAAAATCTTTATGCCGTATGACTTCATAGAACCATGAAGAAAGCGTTACCTTTAGGCTTGGAAATCTAGAGAAAGGTATTTCCCTCCTGTAAGTGATTTCATAACAGAATTATTTTTAACTAGTAGTTTTCTACTATCTACAACCGAAAACAGAAATAAAAGATACACTAGTGCCTTCTGGGAAGAGTCGGTGGCATAGAGAAGAGAAATTAGTTCACAAATATCTTCCAGATTTGAAGGTAGAGTGCATCAAATGTGATCATACGAGCTGAACTGAATTTGAAGCTAAATCTATATTTTAAGAATACAAAAATAACTTGGGCTGAGTCACTGGGAGGCAAAAGTAACCACAAAGTTTGTGCACAGTCTATACAGTGAGCTTGACATGGTTTCCAAAACCTTTAATTTCTGTTGGTTTAGGGAAACTAAACACATCCTTTAAACAAAATGCTGTGTTTTTGCAGAATTTATGCTTTGCAAAAAATGAAAATGTTACTGAAGACATTAACTCTTCAGTGCTATAATCACAACAAATGTGGGAAGGATATGCACTACCGAAAAGCTTGCACACATGTCACCTTGGAAATCGGTGTCTGAACTATGGGCCTGGCCTGCAAAGTATTAGTTGAAGAAAAGTAGTATTTTTCAGCACAGTTGCTTTTATAGTTCAGAGCTTCACTTCTAGATGTATTTCAAGATACAGTATGATGGAGGACATATGATTTTATTCATTTCATAAAAATTAGGTGCCTATTTTTCACCAGACAACCCTGTGCTCTAGTGTGGCCACAGACTTGTTATCTAGACTGTTATCTTCAGTGAATCACTAAAATTTCTCTTTGTGCAAGTTTTCTCACCTACTGAGAATGCATCATGCCTAGAATGCATACTTTGCAGGTACTTATCAAAATTAATGAACCTATGTTAGTGAATAAAAATTTCTGACCTTAGAGTCCAAGCAGCTTATCCAAAGCTCACTGGATTCAAAGGGAACTTTTCCATGACAAGGATTTCAACAAAGCCCTTAGTACTAACATGAAATCCTGAAGTGAACTGTTTCCATTCTTAAAGATACATTCTATCAGTATTGATGTGATGTCAATGCAAAGATTTTTATTGTCTTCTGTGGAAGCAGACTGGTGAGAAATCTGTCTTAAACATAAAATATTTTCTGAGTTACTCTGCATGAAATGAAGAAAACAAAAAACCCTATCATAATGGTCTCCTTAAAAGAATACATTACATTTAAGCAGGTTTTGCTTTACATGTGATCATGTGAACAGAAGTTTGTGATGATGACAGCAATGAAAATGAATAAACTGTCATAAAAAATCTGCTGCCCCTAAAACATCAGTGGAAATTCTCATCACATTCTCACCTATTTGCCTGAGCTGTGAGTGCACTATCCCCTCTCCTCAGAAGGAAAACGAAAGTCTTTCACAGATATTACTTCATAAGTGGAAAGCCTGTATAAACTTCTCTCAACAACTCACCAAGACAGTGTGAACTGGAACTTATGTTTCAGCATTTTTTATTGGGATTATTCAGAGTATATATTATATTTTCAAAGCCATAGGTATTTCAAAGTATAAGTGCATCTGTCTCTTGTGTAGACTGAAAAAGAAATAGTTACCTAAGTGCCCTACACATCTGGCTCAAGAAAACTGCATACACAAGGCAGGTAATTCCTTGAGCAGTGTGTGTGTGACAAGGGCAATAGATGTCTTTTTCACCCCTTCTATGAAAGCCAAGTCACTCTATAGAAAGACTTCAGGACTCAACAAGCAGGAAAAAGACACCAGGAACCTGAATCCTTAATGCAGTAGTTGAGGCACTTTCATGCACTAATGGGAACCTGCGTTCTGGTCCTTCTTAAAGGGCTATTTATATGAAACAGTAACTGGATTCAGTGCCTACACAGTCCTTGGAGGAGGGTTTAGAATTCAGATCTTCCCTTCTTTTGACAAGTACCCAATTTAACACATTTAAAATGTCATTCTCATCATCTCCCTCCGTTCTAGTAGGAATCTGGACAAATCTGTGTCATTCATGTTTGGTATTGGCTACCTTTAGGCATCCTTTGCAATGAGAACACTGACCTATGGCAGTTCCTTGCACTCGGAGCTCAAAGAATCAGTTCTGAAAGCCAAATGCTCAAGGGTGAGGTAGTGTGTGACTTTGAAGCACCTAAGAAAGAAGCAGATATTGGAAGCCAGGCTTTCCAAAAACTCATTCAAAGCCTCTTCTAGCCTCAGGTCTGTTTATCTCAGTAGGCTTGGGAAAATAGCTCACAGCATGTGGAACAGATTAATTTCCTGCAAACTAATATTCAAAATTGTAAACCTCCACTCATGTAATGTTACTACATGTATGACCCTTTTGCTTATAAAGTACTGTGTGTTAAGGATAAGACTGACAGAAAATGATACAGATGCTGTTTAGAGTACAGGAGGAAATATGCTGAAATAGGTCATTATTTGGCTATTATCTATGTAATGCAGGGGCCAAAAATATTGAAAACAGATTATTTCGCCTTGTGTATATTGAGGAAGAAAAGGTTACCCAAGGTTTTCTATGCATTTGGCTCAAGGATGCTGCAATATGGGAACATGTGATTTGTTAGGGAAATCCTATGTGACTCTTCTACAGCAGCTAACCAAGTAAACAAGAAATGAGCTGGAACTTTCTGTACAAGGACTTTTACTGGAATCATTCGGAAGCTTTTGAATATACTCAGGCTTCCTTGGGAGGTTTGCTCTGTATTAGAGCTGTTGCTGTAGGCATCATATCTCAAACAAATGAACTTTAAACAACTTAAGATTTTGGACTTCAGGAGAGGTTTTTCACCCCTTTAGAAGTTCAGGGTCATGTCATCATAATGATTTCTATGTGAGTTGATAGGCTTTTATGAAGTATGGTCTACACTTCTATTTTTTAAAGGAAAGAAATAACATAAACATAATTTAAGAAACGTTTGACCATAACTATCTTGCTGATAATCTTTATGTATAATATAAATATCTTTATAAGGCCACAGTTCATCTTTTTGCATATCTCCACATGTGGGTTTTCAGACATTCAAGCTGGCATCTGTCTGTGTTATTAAATCTGAAATGATTCAAAAGTTCCTATCTTATTCTAAGCCCTCATCTATAAAAACCACGAGTGTAACTCTTTTCTTGACTCCCATGAAAAGCATATAGGCATCACTGAATGCTAAAAGCTCAAGTCTATCATGGTCAAATTATGTCTTTCAGGAGAATTCAATGGCAAATTGTTGCTAAAAATTCACAAACAGAAGACATAAAGAGTATGATTATTGCTGAAAAAGTTTTAACTGACCAAAGCACCTCAGCTCATTCTCATAAATGGTTTTTAGCCCTCATTCTGCACTGACATTTCCAGAGGTACATCAAGATCTGCACAGTTTCTGTAACATAATATGGACAATAAATTATTTTTTAAAATTATTTAAAAATACATTTCCCTTATTCTAATATGAAAGTGGTTGTATTCAGAAGTTGGCAACAGGGGCATTTGGGTGTATTTGCCCTTCTTTTATTCCCTATCTGTTTCTTCTCACTTGGTTTTCTTGTGCAAGCATTTCCACATTATTTCAGAGGGAGGATCTCAACTCAGAACTGTTGGTTTGTGCTTGCAGAAACAAATATGAACAGTGGGTGCCCACCACGTTTAAAATTCATGTCCTTGTCTTTACAGTGACTGTGCCTGTTGAGCTACGCTCAGTGACAAACACACATCAATATTTTATGCCAAAATTTGGGAACCACTGGGTTTGCAAAGCCCTGTTCATTGTCCTCAGAGTAATCCTCTACCTTTCCACCTTAACCACTACAGCCCCATGCTTTCCATTAGTCTCCAATACAGAAATCACCTGTGAAAATTTTTTCTCATGCCATATACACTGACACTTCTAAATTGTTTGAGTGAAGAATAAAAAAACCTCCAAACGTCTTCAAATCTGCATACTTGTACAAGCCTTATTCGTAGATGAAGACTGAAGGCTGTTTGTGTATTTAAGTTTTCAGGTTGGTTGACTGATATTTAGGCTGTAAACATAACCATTCAGGATAAAAGTCAAACATCACTTTGGACATTGAGCAACTGTTCAGTATTCAGTAGTTATACTTTGTATCTAGGATATTTGTAAGGTGCATGTATCCTAACATTTTGGGTAGTTTTGTATGAGCTTTCCAAGCAGTATTGCCTCTCCTGCCCCCCATTTCATTTGAGCAACTAACAAAATGCAGGCTCTTGTAGATGATTCCCATTCAGAGAAGGCACTGACAGACTCAGACCTTCTGTGATGTACTGTAATTTACTTGTAAAGAACCTAGTAAGCCTGTATTCCTGGGTACACCAGACTCTAAGAGCTGGAATTGCTTCCACTGCTCGTAATTCTCTGTTTCTTTCAGCCAGCACTCACAGGAGCTATTGTCTAACTTTCTCAGGTGCTTGTGGCAAGTGATTGTACAGTGATATCTGGTATTTCCATGCTACTTTCTCTTCCTGCTCATTTCTTTGTGTGTTGGCTATACAGACCTTCACAAATATATACCAGAAGAGTCCTCCTAACAAACCTTTGGGGTAGGGAAAACATACCTTAGTTGAAACCACTTTCTGCTGTTTTTTTACAAAATAACAATAGACTCACACCTTCCCTGGACAATTTTTGGTTTCAGTTCTGCTATTCTGAAGTGGTGGGAAACTGGATAAATATCTTAAGGATGCTGGAACATCCCAAGACAGTCCTGTGACTTCACCTGGAAACGAAGAACAGAGTCATACAAAAAGAGTGTAATGGAGGTCTTCTGCTCATGGAATACCACAGATTTCCATTATCTAAGTAATTTTGGGTTATTTTAGATGCTATAGATTCATTCTTCTGAACTGATTAGGTTCAAATATGAGATTTTTAAGGTTACAAAAAACATAGGCTGGAAAGGTAAAAATTTGTGGAATATATTCCTTTGATAGAGTTAATTGTTGCCTCTCTTTCTGAGTTTTGTGAAACCAAACTGAATACTTTTATAATAATAAAGCCAAAGAATACAGAAAATGTACCACCCTGGAACTAAAGGAAAGCTAACTTTTGTAATTAAAGGAACACGTGCAATATAGATAGTGACTGTGCACAAATTGGTCAGCAATTAATAGTAATGTATTAAGATTATTCAGGAGCTGCCCAATGTTGTTTCTCTTTTGCCTAAAAAAAGAGGATTTCATGCATAAAATCCTTCCTCAAGAAAAAGCAAAATGTGTTGATCTTGAAACTTGTAAAGATTATTCAGTGTTGCATTAATTTCAAAAGTAAAATTGCACAATCACAGATTATGTGTTAATTACATTTGTTTGCAAGAGCAAGCATTAACACACATCTTTTAAACATCATTAATTGGCTTTTAGGGATAAAATTATGGGGGAAGAATGAGTCATAGTGGTAAAGTATCAATCTTTCTAATGATAATGTCACTGAAGTCATCCTCTCTGCTCCATTCATCTTTTTCAGGAAAAGCTTTGTGAGGGCAGAGGTCATATGGTAGAGAGTTCAATTCTTTTCTCACTAAAACTGACAGCAAAGGTTTGCATAGACTTGATCTGCTGCTGCATATATCAAAGACAAGGGATTCATAGTCATTTTGGCTAGCCAGGTTTGATATTAAACATTCATGCTAATTAACATGGAGCTGTTTTGTGTCCCTTAATAAAATTTAACAGTTACATAGCTTCATCTTTCCAAACCACTGGAAGCTGCAAATAACTAGCTAAACACAAAGATAACCTTTCCTCTCTAATCTTTAGAATCCCATGCTTCCTATTTGTTTCCAGTACAGAGATTTCCTGTGAAAGTTATTTCTCTGTACAGCGCTGCAATTAGAAGAGAAAATTTAAGGCATCTCTGGGAGGATATTTAGTGGATTGGTTCTGCAGCTTGTGGTTTATCTCAAAAGGTAGGAGTAGCATCACATTTGGTCAGTGACTGCTGCAGTATGAAATGAGGTCTAACTCTCTGGAAATTTCTACGACACTTGGGGCCACAGTGGGTAGCCCTCTGTAAGAAAGTGCAGGAGTAGCCCTTTAACCAGCTTCAGAATAATAAAAGGAAGGAGCAATAGGATGGGGAAGGGAGAATAGAAAGGAAAAAAAAACCAAACAACCAAAACAAGGAGAGAGAGTGAGAGGCAAGAGCATTTGCAGAGATGTATCAAGACATTTCTTGGTGTTTGAGGTAACACCGTACCCCAAACTTTCTCTTCTTAAACTGAAATGCTTGTTTCTAGGTCAGCATGAGACTGTGCTGGGTAGTTCCTTTTGGAAGTAGACCTTCTTCTTCTTCTTCCTTTTACCAGCTGTGGGAACCCATCCCACAGGTGAACTGTACAAATTCTCCCTGGAACCTTTGGTACACTCCCTCTTTCTGGAGCCAGAGCCAGCTGCACTACCAGGACAGACTTCATATCCCTGTGCAATGGTAACAGCCAGCCTGCAGTCTTTCTGGCAACCACTTCTTGCAAGAAAAGCAATGATTTATGCAACTATTGTCATCTGTGGAGCATATAAACTTGTCTCCTAATTTCAGAGTCTCACTCTGTGGGCACGGAAGCAGTGAGATGCCTGCTTTGCTATAACATGCTGCTCTATACTCCCAGCTCAAAACAATACAATCAGCCCTTGCTTCCTGAAAGTCACCTTTTCTCACTGCTCCTCACCTTTGGTTGGCACATACCGACAGCTACTGTAGCTCCTGCCTCCTCCACATGTGGAAAGCTTGGAGGAAGTTTTTACCGCTTGGACCCTAAAGAAAAACCTGTTACTGGCACAGCTTATGTTAAACTGTAGAAAGAGTGGAGACTTCATCAAGTCTTACTGTTGGGGCTTTCTTGTGCGGGTTTCTCTGTGGGAGGAATCAGGCCATTCTGGCATAGCTCAACATGAAGAGTTGTGTTCCTCTGAAGTCCAGGAAAGTGGTAGGATTGCACAAGATGGGTCAAGGTTGCTGCCTGTAATAAGGGACAGAGTGAATCATAGTGTGACTGTCATGAGTAAATACAAGTTTCTTCCCAACTTCCTCAGCAAGCCTAACTGTTCTGTGTGAAAAATACATTACTTCTGCACCTGCACACACAAAAAATGCACGCCTTGGAGCAGGGACCAGAAGTTTGCACTTCCCCCTCCCTACCCAGGCACTACTGTTTGCACAATCACCTTCACTTCTGCTCCAGCCTTTTCTGTCTCTATAGCTTCACTTTTTGGTTTTTAAGGGAAGTCTATGCTTCAAAAGCAGAGTGGACAGTGCCCTCTAGCCTAATGAGGTGGTCAGAGCACCCTGTGGACATGGCAAACGTCTTCTGGAGCACCCTTACCCATTGCACCCAAGCTCTTCCACTTCCAGAACAAGCCTTTAACCACCTCTGCATTTGGAGGTGATGTTTTCACCGATATATGGTGGCATCTGCTGTTTTTCCCACATGACTTCAGAGAGAAAAAATTCTCTGGTGTTTAAATCCAAGAGAGGGTTTCAGGCGACAAATGCCAGTTGGGGAGGCCTGAGGATTTTGAGTAGGTAACGCAAGATGTAACAGAAAAGACTGACGTTACTGCCATCATCTCCAAAGCCAAGAGAGACTCCACCTAAACGTGACTTCACACAGTGTGTATATTCTGCATCTTAAAGGTCAAGACTTGCAGAAATTCTGTGGTGGTACCAGTCTTGCTAATTACAGGCATGAGAAGGAAGACTACATGTAAAGCCAGGGGTCTGGAACAAGGTGTGGTGGAATTGCTGCTTGTTGGCGCCTACGAAAAGAAGAAAGACAACAAAACCTCAGCTGACAGAGCTGTGTAGGAAAGCAAAACTGAGAAAAGAAATGAGACAACAGGAATTTCCTTTTGGCTAGAACAAGTGCCCTGGGCTCAGCAGGTTGCTTCCTGTGAGCCTTTTCCCCTGTTTACTTGATGCCTGTATGGATTTGTAATTATATATTTTAGGTTCAGCAAAGATTGTGCCTGGGCTTTCATTTTTTGAGTTCTCAATTTTCCTTAAATGAAGGAGAACTAGCAGCCTAATCAAAGTATGAGGAACATCAAAACTCTGAGTGCTGCAGTGCCCATAACTTATGCATGTTCAGCTCCAGGCTGCATTCCACAGCAGCACCAGGCAAAAAAACAGGGAAGAGGTACAGGCTGAAGAGGCATTCAGCACTTGGAGCTTGCAACAGCCAGCATGCCAAAACAAACACCTTTACTGAGGCTTCACTGAAGTATCTCTAAAATTGGAATTAGAAGCCTAATAAAGGCTTCCTGGATGTATGTTCTCCTGAAAGCCGGGTACTTCTTCCAGGCAAGGTAGTTTCCATGTTCCAGTGGGTACCCAAATGACTTGGTTATAGAGGTTTGTGGAGGATGAGCATTGCTCTCATGCTGAGATGTGGGCTCACAAAGAGCAGAGTCCAGATGACCTTTGCAATCAGAAACAGCTCTGCTCCCTCAACTGTCACTATGTTGCTTCAGACAAAGGACAAAAGGCAAGTTCCCTGTTTTCCTCAGGCTCCTACTGTCAGTCCATCCTGGCTATTGCAAGTGTGCTTGAGTCCCTGGCCATGCCTGAAATACTCCAGCCTAGTGCCTAAAGCACATAGCTGAACTCACCACCTCTGCCAGACTAAGGACAGCCTAGAGCCCAGGACTGTATTTTGACACACGGCAGGAGTGCTCCTTCAACTTTTGCCCTTGGCTGTATATTCCTGTTTATTCCTACCTCCTACCAGCCTTCCAGTGGCTTGATGTTTGTGTTCAGTGTACTTCACACCAGGGGAACTATTCAGTTAAAAAATACCTTAAGGGGAGGTTAATTTAAAAAAAAAAAAAAAAAAAAAAGGTATTATTTCCTTGATCTGTCTTACTGTGTGAATGTGTGCAAAGATTTATGCTAACACAATGCAGTAGAGGATCACAGAAGTAACAGAATGGATGCTCAGGTTCATACTGCCGGCAGAGAAAGTACCTGCCAAACCCTAATCTAGGCCAATACATGCGTTAACTCAGCCTGTGCCTCCTGCACTCACAGTATCTGTCTCAAGAACATGCTTTGCAGCCTCACTGGTGAGCTATGCTTCAGAGCAGGGAGCACTGAACAGAGCCATGTGTGAATGTGAATCAGTTTTAGCTCACTGCTGGCAAATGGGGTTCTATGACACAGGGATGGTTGTTCTCTGCAACTCAGGTGGCCCAAGTAGGGATGAAAGTTGCCTAGACATCCAGCTTGGCAAAAATGGGGGAACAAGACAAAGCATGCTCAGTAGCACAATCTTTATCATGTATGTACATTTCTGGTGTCTCCAGTGCTGTCCACATATGTTCTAAGTGTTTTACAGAAAATAGTTTCCTGCCTGAAGAAGCTTAATCTTACAGCCCTGATGCTACAAAAAATCATTCCCTGGGTGGGCAGCTCCTTTGGCTTTACTAGGCATGTGCAGAGGCAGATTGAGATTGCCTTCAATCTGCAAACTAGTGAAAGCAAAGGTGCTTGTTATACCAGAAGAGAGGATGTGAGGATGTACGCAGATATGTAATTAAGTGGGTACTAGGTTAGGATTGTACGTCATTGGTAGAGATGTTTTTGTATAAAAATAAAAACACAACAGAGGACAAAAATAGGTCCACCTTGATGGAAACTCCTGGAATGGATACAGAATTTGCCACAGTATTTAACCTAATGCAAACAAACACCTGCTTTTATGAAAACCTGACTTTCAAATATGCTGGGATTTCCCTCTTTACTAGAGTTAGACCTTTTAACAGTCTGCAAGAGAACTGTGGTTAACCAGGGTGACTGAGACACACCAAACAATAATATTTCTAAAGTCAGGCCCAGAAAGGATAAAGTTGTTTCTAATAAATGGATTTTGCCATTGCATCCTCCAAGGCCACGCCTTAAGGTATCTTATTTGCACATTATTTAATGCTACGATATCCCAAGCTCTGAAGCACTGTGTTAAGCAGTATTGAAACCTACATCTGAAAAATGACATAGAAAGACTGACAGGAGGAATGCCATGAACCATGTAAATATAGAACTTCATACGCTCCTGCAAAGCATTTGTTATGTATCTCCATCTCCCCTCTGGCTGAGCTGTCTTTGTCTCGCTACTTTTATGCTGATGCATAGAAATTTGGCTCCAAGCAGTGAGTGGGCTTACAGTTCAGTCCAAGGGTAGTATGGGAGAAGGCATATTTCTTTCCCTGGATATGGTTCAGTGAGGGGAGAGGGTGTTATTGCCTGGAAACTTTGTGCAGGGAGAATTTTGAAAATTCTAGCCACTTGTTCAGGATTCACTGAAGCTGGCGGCTCAGCTGAGTTACATGAATTCTGATTGAATGGCTGCTGTTGATCTAGAGATCAGCTCTGGAGTGCATGTAAAGTTCATAACAGCTTAGGGTGCTTCAAATTCATCTGACATTCATCAGACATGTTCAGGCCATGGACTGAAGCACAGAAAATCTGAAGCATCAACTTACTAAGCTTCGTAGTGCAGGGGACATTTGTTTGTGGGATCTCACGGAAACAGAGACAGCATGGCAGTATCTAGCTGATAAATTGGTGAGCAGAAAGGTATGACTGACAGGAATGGCACTGCACTGGAAAAAGAGCCAACACCACAGTGACAAGAATTGCTAAATAAGGAGTATAGTTGAAAGTTGCACAGAGCAAGGCAGTATGTTTGAATGTGATACACTGGTGCTGGGGAGCCAATGGAGGGTCTTGCAGTATTAAGAGTATATACATGTCTGAGACATTCTCAGTATCTTTTACTTGCAGATTTCCATGCTTCTCTGGCTATTACAAATCTAAATTACCTTCTGACTCTCATAAATCCTCTTTTTCATGATGTAATTAGGCCTTTGCACTACCGTGCAAAGTAAGCCCCTTCAATTTCATGTCCATAAATCAGACTTAGTTCTAGGACTGGTTCCACCAGCCCTTCCACAGTTAGTAAGATTGTTACCATTTGTTGGTGTTTCTTCAGAAATTTATATTTAACTTCATTTCTTTCTAAGAACTATGCTGTATCTTATTTCACTGACCTGGAGACTGACCTCTCATGCTACTGTATGGGACTCAGCGATGGGACGCATCCTTCATGACGATTAAGCATGTGCTGAACTTCACACTGCCCGTATAGTCAACTGCAGAATGGCACAAATGCTTAGATTGGGAAGCAGGCTTGCAACTGTTAATCAGTTTACAGCATGTAGGTTGTTTTAGCAGAGGAACTTAAGCAGTAGGTCCCTTCTCAGTCATTAGTTCACTGTAGCCACTGTAGACATTTGTAACATTAAGACTCATCTGAATGAAGTATGAATGGAAACTCCTGCATGTGGAAGCATCAAAAGACACAGTAGAGCAAGGGTGGAAAGATAAACATTAATGGACATGATGGACATGAACAACAGCAGTCAAATCAAGGGTCAGTGGGGAGTGTGCTGTTTACATCAAGACCACAAGACAAGACCAAAAGTTCAGTCCTCTGGCTCTGATAAAAGCCATAGCATAAGCAACTCGTCACCCCCCAAAACCATGCTCTGTTAGCATGGGCTCAGATAACACCTTCCCAAGAGGAAGACAGACAGTAGCCATAAAGATGACAAAATAAGGGAATAAGGCAATGGGCAGAAACTTTTTCAAAGGTTTCTTGAGGATAAGGCAAGCAAGGGTCTGAGGCAAAACCATTGCATAACAACTGCTTGACTTGGGACGATACAAAAGACTTGTTCAAAAAAATTGTTTGTTGCTGCCAGTCAAGACAGGCCCAACATAATTAGTGAGGACTCAACAGTTGGTGCCCCTTGTCCTCTGTCCTATGCACAAATGACCCTGGTCAGACCAATTGCACACAAAGATCTTGACACTTGGCAGTGTGTGGCAATGACATCCACCTGCTAGCATCTCTGTACTGCATGGAAGAAGCTTTACCTTCACTGCTGACCATAAGGGTCTTATTGCTGGTAGTGAATCCAGTATTTCCACACCATGTATTTTTCAGGCATCTGAGGTAGAATTTTTTTCCAGTGAAGCAAATGTAAGTGCCTTCAATTTAATTGTTTTTGGCAAGTAGTGTTTTTCTTTCCATTTCTTTTTAAATTCATGGCACTATCTAAGTTAGTGCAGGTCACTAGATCAAAGTCCTTCATTGCTTCTCCCTGCAAACACAAAACCCACAATAGACTGTATGGTTTTCCTGCAGACAGGGGAGACCAGGGAATTTTCTGAAGCCCTTTAGCAATATATTGCCAACATGTCACTGGGTTTACAGGCATAAGTCCCTAATGATGAAGAAAATTCTCCGTATTTGAAAAATATTAATTACAAAGAGTTTATTTCTCTGGGGTCAATGTACTCATTTCCAAGAATAGCTCTACGCCAGATTGACAACACAGGGATGCTTCCACTGAGACCTCATAGGAAAGAGCTGTTGCTTTGTGAGTGCACCAAAACAAATGCACTATCCACAGTACTCGAGGTTATTCTTGGCATGAACAGAGGCTACTCCTGCTCTTATCACAGCCAGTGTGAGTTTTGTTATTGGCTTTCCTGAATACATTCAGCCAGACCCAGATTTGCTTTGTTGATTGTATTATATAATATTTTTTTAAAGAAAACAGGAATAGATAGTCCATAAAAAGAATCATTGGCAGATCTTTGCTGGCAGTATTATGTATTTACAATCTCTGGTGTTTGTAAATGCTGGTAGAAGGACTACCTCTCACGATTCTGGTTAAACTGTATGGTTTGTAAAATGTGCACACAACTTCTCAGCAAAGGAAGTTCTTTAATATTCTTTATTGGCTGGAGGAAAGTGGGTGCCAAATACAACTGTGAAGTGGGAAACAATGCACAAAGGAAAAGTTCCAGAACATCAACACATCCGTTCCTTTTCTCTGCCATAAATAACCAACACACCCTTAAATACAAGACTAAATGGCTCCAGGAAACTCTCATTAATGAAAATGTCCTAGCTGGGCTTCCCACTTTCATTTGGAATTTACATGCCCCAAGATGTATTTGCTGACCTAGACAGCAGATACGTTATTCTCTAAGTAATACTAAGCACTGAGATAAACTAAGATAAACTAAAACTAGCCTGCTATCTGGAGAGACTTAAACCTTCCTCTCTCACTGTCCAAAACATTAATGTTGAAAGGCACAGCCCTGCTGCTGTTAAAATCAATGACAAAATCCTACACGGAGTATATAAAGACACAGTGTGTGTTCCAGCATCTGTCCTTCAGTTTTCTGGAAACCAGAGATAAGGCAGGAAACAAAATAAATGGCCTGCATATATGTACTACATGCAGATAAGTTTCATTATAAAATCTAGCAACTAAGATTTTACAGGGAAGGTCTCGTGATGAGACAGGATGCATAGATAGCGTATTTTCTGCAGATCAGAAGTAGTAGGATAGTTAGACTAGTTATTTCTCTAGGGGATATTTATATTAAAATTAGCATGTATCACTGTATAAAAAAGAGATAACTGACACCAATCATCTGTAGCTTTATCACCTTGAAACTTGTACTATACAGACTTGTCTTAAATAGCATCAGATCTAGAAAGTTTCTTAACTTCCAACTGAGTCATTAAAAATTGAGTCATTAATACAATATCAAAACCTTAAAATAACGTCAGGAACTACCCCTACCTCTGATTTCTCCTGGTAGCTTCTTCTAATTTCACAATCACATTTTTCCACTTGAAAAAGAACAACCCACTCCTCTTTCCCCAGTTCCTGTATGGAATGTCTGTGAATTGCAGGGAAGTTGCCTTGCTAATTAAAAAGAGAAAATGGTAAAAATTACTATTGCTTGATTTCATCATATAGAAAATGAGCCAGATCTTCGCAATTACTCATGGTACACATGGTACCATGTACATGGTACAGGGCTTCCTGACAAGTTGGATGCCTGTGAGGTGAAATAACATGAGCTGAAGAAAAGAAAGGTGGTATACCTTCATATAATGTTTTCAATGCCTTTGAAAGAAAGTCCTTGTGTCGCTTTTGTGGATGGAAACCTTCATTTGTGGGTCTGTCATCCATGGCACAGATGCAAGCTGCATCCTTCTGAGCCTTGGTTGCAGACTCTGGGGAGGGCACCAGCCTCCAATTAATGAGGTCTGGAAATGGAGGAAGGCAGAGGCAGTCCTCCCTTGGATGGGTCAAGTACAATGAAACAGCCAACTTTTCCCCAAGCCTTCTGGTGCTATGGATATTCCCAGTTTCACTGCAGCCTTGGCAGAGGGGCAGGAGGGCTTCAGGGCTAGAATGGGAACGGGGAACTAAGTGCAAAAATGGTCTTAGGCAGCTGACATACCAAAGCTCTTGGTGCCTGGAGTGAAGTCTCGATCACAGAATTAGCCATCCAGCAGACCTTCCTGGTGGGGAGAGATTTGGGACTGTGAAGAGCTGACTGATGTGCTGGAAGAGAAACTGCTTAAACGTAGTAGATAGAAGACCCCTAAGAGAACTCTCTTAAAGCCTGTCCGTCCTTGGAGTTATGAATGTTTTGAAGTGCATCAGGAGAAGACATCGTCTTCTGCTTGGGATTCACAGCCCAGGGCTTCTCTCTAAATGGTCTTTAAAAAAACTCCCTTCTTTCCCAAGAACGGCATGTGTATAAGGAGACTCAATCCTTCATCTTGAGAAGGTGACACGGGTGAACGGATAGACGACTGTCTCAGGATACAAGGCCTGAAGTCAAGTGTGCTCTTGAGGCAGAAGAGATCTGAACTCAAGTTCAGATGCGTGACCTAACCACAAGGTTCATGTGTCTCTTGCTGGCGTCCTGAAGCTTCAGTTCTCTTTGCAGAAGCAAAAACACTGGAAAGGGGAGGAAATGGTGGAAGATTTCTTCTCTACAAAATAGCCTGTATTCACTCAGCCTGAGCAGGGAGCGTGCAGGATGGCAGGAGACTCTGGCTTTGAGGACCAGAAATCATCTACTTAGCCAAGATGGGACACAAGTCTGGCCCAGGGCCTCCATACAAGTCTTTGCAGTTCCTTATCATCCAGGTTCTGCGAAAAACAATCTACAGCAATTTGGAAAACCTCTGTAGGAAAATGTAGGCAGAAAAACACAAGGACAAACCAAGCAGTTACTTTTTCTCCCCGTTCTGCTGTGGTTTACTGGGGAACAAGAGAGGAGCCACAGGCTTGCCAACTCTTCTGATTTTATGGGCCTCGTGGTATATATTTTTTTTAATTGCCTGACTCTTGAGACTGTGGGATTGTGAGGATTTCAAGTTTAATTTAAAAGAGAGGCTGGCATGTAGCCGTTGTGGCTTCAAAGAAATGTTGGAGGTCAAGTCGCTGACCTCAAAAACTAGGGGCAAATACAAAGATAAAATGAATCAAGAATCTCCAGGGTTTGGAGGGCCAGGCCCACCGCTTCAAACCCTGGAGGGCTGGCAGCACTGGCGATACTTTCCGAAGCAGGGTGTTTGGCCGTGTCACAGAAGGAACCTGATGGGATCCCACCCCTGACTTCACCCACCCTCGCAGCGCCCTCCGAACAGCCCAGTGGGGACCCAACGAAACCACCGGCCGCCGAACTATCTGTAACAACTTAGTCCCGGCTATCCCCCGGCGACGCAACCGAAGCCTGAAATCCTGCGTAGCTTCGCCCCGATGTAACCAGGACTGCCGGCGGCGGGCCTGCGGCCGAGCGCGGCCGCAGCAGCCGGGCCGGGCCG